>NC_048303.1:14195254-14519520 GCF_013100865.1 Trachemys scripta elegans | reverse complement strand
TGTGAAGAAGGTCGCTTCCCCTCCCAGGCTCCAGCTGCGCTGGGGAAGCGCCGGCCGGGGGCGCAGAGTCTGGGGGCTGCCCGGCAAACCGTGAAGCCGGTAGCGCTCGGGCAGCCCTTTCCGCGTGGCTGGGAGTGGGAGGGAGGAGGGGGCGGAGTTAGGGTGGGGTTGGGGCGGGTCCAGGACCCCGTGGAGGGTCCTCTTTTTTTATTTATTAGGTATAGTAACCCTAGCAAAGGGATGGTATTTGTTGGAACATATGACAAATAGGCAATCGAGACTAGCATTGATGTGAGAGTGGAAGTGGGAATTGACATCCCGATAGCGTATAAGAGATGATAAGTAGGGTTGGGATAGACCAGGAAGGATGCCAACCCTATTGCATTACATTGTCCACATTTTATATATGCAAGACCATACAGTACCTCCGGTTTCCACAGGTTCAGCCCCTTGTGCAGATGAGTCTCTCTAGAGGAGATGCCTCTGAAGCCAATGGGACTTTTTTAAATTAAATTAATGGAGATATACCTATCTCCTAGAACTGGAAGGGACCCTGAAAGGTCATTGATGCCAGCCCTCTGCCTTCCCTAGCAAGACCAAGTACTGATTTTGCCCTAGATTCCTAAGTTGCCCCCTCAAGGGTTGAGCTCACAACTCTGGGTTTAGCAGGCTAATGCTCAAACCACTGAGCTATCCCTCCCACCTCAAATGGAACAGCAGAATTCAGTCTACTGCTGTCATCAGCCCAATGATGTTAATGGGAGTTGAACTAAGGTACGATATTGCCCTAGAGCTGCTAACCTCTTGGAGAGTTACTGTATATAGGTCAGTGGTTTGCACATTGGCCTGCTAATCCCAGGGTTGTGAGTTCAATCCTTGAGGGGGCCACTTAGGAATCTGGGGCAAAATCAGTACTTGGTCCTGCTAGTGAAGACAGGGGGCTAAAGTAAATTGACCTTCCAGTTCTAAGAGATAGGTATATCTCCATTTATTATTATATATAAATTTGGGATTAAAACCCTTAGAAAGAGACCCCACAAAGTGACCAGCTCACTTTTCAAGCTTGAAATGTGAGAAATTTCAAAACCACAGTTCTTGAGTTATATTTATGTATAATTAGTATAAACCTATCTTATGTGCACCCTTACCTTTAGTCTCCCAGGTTTCCAGAGAAGAAATACATTGCATGCTCCATTGGGAATGTTTTTTTGGACTTGTGTATTCATGTCATTTGTATAGTAGGAAAGTTGTTTCCCGTGATAGAGGGAATTTAATATTGTAGAAGATGGCTGCTTTGGGTAAATGGTACCAAATGAATGCTGGAAATCAATGACAGAGCTATGTAAAAAAATCATAACAAATTTCACAAGAAAATGGGGTTTGAAAGCTTTCATGCTTGACAGTTTCTTCTAAACAAGCTTTTCATCTTAAGGTCCCTATTTCCCAAAGCAGATAAGCAGCTTTTCCTTGCTTAACGGGAGCATAAGTGGTATTTTATGGAACTCTCAATTCTTTCCTGTATTTTGAACAGCATCTGAGCAGTGTAGCAATGCAAGGATGTTGACTTGGGTGTGTGCTCTGAGCCCCAGAAAAAAAGACAGGATCTCCGGACTTTCTGTTGCTGTGACTTCAGTGACTGGGCATTTCTTAAATTAAAGCACCAAGACTCAACAATGAAGATCATAGAGTAGCTATGATGAGCTTTATTGAGCAGGTCTGCAAGATCATTCATACTGCCCTCCCCAAATCCTATCTGAGCATGCACTGCACTCAGTATAAACATCAGGAAATATTATTTGCAGGTAGCCTCTTTGGTAGTTGGAAAGTCCGACCAGAAACCTGGAACTCACACAGTATTAGGTGGTCTCGTGGTTATCATAGTGACTGGGACTCAGGAGACCTGGACTCAATTACTAGCTGCACTTCTGACTTCCCCTGTGACCTTGGGTAAATCATTTAAGGTTGTATTACGCACCCTAACTCACACATGTAATTCCACCAACTTGAGCAAATGCTCACCACCCTTGAGCGAGGATTGAATGGTCTATACGTCAGTCTCTGTGCTTGAGTTGACCCATCTGTAAAATGGGGTAATGATAATACTTCCCTACTTCACTCATGTGATGGGAAGTTAAATTGATAAATATCTGGGAAGTGTTCGGGCCTATGCTGATGAGGATTAAATATATATAAAATGCATGCAGCAACCTGTGGTAATTTACCTATCTTCTCCTAATACAGTAAGTTAATATTAGCATACTAAGAAACAATGAACATGGTTATAAGATACTTCTGAAGACAAAGTTCACAGGATTTGGGGGGGGTCATGGGAAAGAGAAACAGAGAAGCAATGGATTGGATTACTTTTTTAAAAATGAACAATAGTAGATGGATCAAAAGCAAGAAAAGAACAACCACCAGATAAAAAGAAGGAGAGAAAAAGTCCTAAAGTGCAGCCACTATCCATACATCAACGATGAAAGTGCCAGCCTGGAACAGATTTTAAGTGAAGTCTCCTGAGTCCCATATAAAAGAGTGTTCTGTTATGATGCAAAAGCCTGTCACAGCAGGGAAAGCCCCCAGTGTATAATGTGCCCTTCACACATAGTGACAAACCACACAGCAAGGCATCCCAGGCTTAATTAAAACAGTAAATAGCCAAAAAAGAAAAAGAACCCTCCACTTACTACTTGCAGATAGTTATGAGGGAAGATGGAGGAAAATCACCTGAGCACAAAGTGAATGTGATTTGTTTTTATCAGATGTGTTTAGGTGACGATGTAACACCCCTTAGCTCTGCTTGACACCTTGTGATGCCATTCAGAGCCATCTGTGCAGCAAGGGACAATCTCATCAAGTCACTGTGGTCAGTATTTTCCCAACTAAGGTGACAAATAAGACTACATTTGGGCACCTAGACATATAATGGCCTGAGTGTCAGAGGGGCTGAGTGATCGGAGCTCTGGCCATCTTTCAGGCCATTTTTCATTAGATGCCAAAAGTTGCAAAACATAGGTGGTTTGATGCAGGTCCCAGGGTAGTTTGTTGCAGTGCAGAGAGTAGAACCCACACCTCCAAACGTCCATCCATGTGCTTTAGCCACAAGATCATCCTCTTTCTTCTGGTGGCAGGTGGGAGGTCGGATCAAATAAAGATCATGGCTTTGTTGTGTCAGGTTGAGTATGCATGTGTCTTGCTCGGAATATTTTTGTCCCTACTCCCTTTTAGGATGATAATGCTAGGCACAATGGCAGAAGTAGATGGCATAGGTGCAGAGGCCAATCATGGCCAAAAGAAGAGGTTTGAAGGAGGCATATAGGGTTGCAGGAGTCTGCTCCATGCATAGAGTGTGAGTGAAAGGAGATACCGGGCAAAACAAGAAGAGAGGGATGGATAGTTGCAAAGGAAACATGGCAAATACATTTAGGTCAAGAGTTTAGGCCTTTGCATGGACGTTCAAGAGGGAAGGGATGCAGACAGCAGAAAGAGAGGCCAGCCTCCCAAAAGGAGCAAGGTGAAGATAGGGCCATTGTCTTCCACATTGGCCAGCAAAGCTGGATGGCTATTACATGGAACATACCCTTGCCACATCCTCCAGGGTGGGGCAGCTTCACACCATTCGGTCTTCAAGGCTCTGCCTGATGGTGCAACCAGTAACATCTTTTTTTTTTAAGCTTGCTGTGAGAGACCCTCTCTAGAGCTAAATCAGGTTAACTTCTCCTTTACACTTGAGGGAGAGATTTATAATCATCCCATGGGTGACAAAGAAATACATTTCTCCTTCACTATTTTTGCCTGCTCAATTAATTTGACAAAATCCCCCTGAGGCCACATCATTAAGATCAATGCAACATTCAAAACAAGTAACTGCACACTACCAAAGTTAATTAGAATTCATAATCATAGAATGGGTGCAATATCTGAAGCACAGGAACTGTTCCAAAGCAAGTCCTTTCCTAAAGTGTTTAGAAGACAACTACAAAGCCAAAGTAGGATCATATTTAATGCCTTTTCATAACTGCTACAGCCACAAAGAGGGAAAGTATCCATGGTACAATTGACTACAATTGCAGGCGAGCTTACAGTCCTGTTGGGTTCTGGGCAGGCAAGTTTACAGTGGTAGGAAGGAAAAGTTCCCTGTATACAGAGATCAAACTACAAGAGATGGTATATGGAAAATCTTTTATGTAACAGCTCAATAAATATAGCTTTTCTGAAGCATGCATCATGATCGTACCCAAAGTCCATTTGCAAGAGGAAAGGTATTAAATGAAGAGCAATTGTGTTTTGGATATTATTTACATTTTATAACTCTGGGGTGTAAAACAAACAAACAAAAAGCATATCCCACTCTAAATAAACTCCTAGACTGAAGACTAAGGTATTTATTACCCAAAATCTGATTATAGTAACTCACTGCTGCTTTCAGATCTTACCATCTGTATGTCCACAACAAACATGTCTGCCTAAGCAACTCATTTCATGCATTGAGGAAAAAATTCGGATTCTAAGCAACTGAAATACTTTACTATACCAGTAACTTGACAATGTTCCCCATTAAACTCAGTAATAATAACCTTATCCTAGGAACTAACCAACAGCTAGACCAGGGGTCGGCAACCTTTCAGAAGTGGTGTGCCGAGTCTTCATTTATTCACTCTAATTTAAGGTTTCGCGTGCCAGTCATACATTTTAACATTTTTAGAAGGTCTCTTTCTACAAATCTATAATATAGAACTAAACGATTGTTGTATGTAAAGTAAATAAGGTTTCTAAAATGTTTAAGAAGCTTCATTTAAAAATTAAATTAAAATGCAGAGCCCCCCGGACTGGTGGCCAGGACCCGGGCAGTGTGAGTGCCACTGAAAATCAGCTCGCGTGCCGCCTTCAGCACGCATGCCATAGGCTGCCTACCCCTGAGCTAGACCTTCAGCATCAGAGAGAGTGTTTATCCCAGGATTGGGATGTTACCTTATAAACAAGAACCACCCTTAGATTGTCAGCTAATTTACTTCTGAAGGTCCCTGGACAGCACTGATTATTTCGACACTAGAGCATCCTGTGCCAATATATATACTGTTTCCTTCACTCTGTAGCGGAGGTGCCGGGGAAGGTCTCAGGCAGAAGCTCCGCAATGAGGCAGACACAGAGGGAGTTATTATCAGTTAGGGATAATACTGTTTGCCTTGTGCTGTGTAACAGTGTGTGCTGAGTCAGGAGCTAACTCGGCACCCGCCAGTATATATTAATTGGGACCTAGCTGGAAGACAGGTAGTTGACAGAGGGCGTCAATTAGCTGAATAGAAGAACAGGAGTACTTGTGGCACCTTAGAGACTAACAAATTTATTAGAGCATAAGCTTTCGTGGACTACAGCCCACTTCTTCGGATGCATATAGAATGGAACATATATTGGGGAGATATATATACACACATACAGAGAGCATAAACAGGTGGGAGTTGTCTTACCAACTCTGAGAGGCCAATTAATTAAGAGAAAAAAAACTTTTGAAGTGATAATCAAGCTAGCCGAGTACAGACAGTTTGATAATAAGTGTGAGAGTACTTACAAGGGGAGATAGAGTCAATGTTTGTAATGGCTCAGCCATTCCCAGTCCTTATTCAAACCGGAGTTGATTGTGTCTAGTTTGCATATCAATTCTAGCTCAGCAGTCTCTCTTTGGAGTCTGTTTTTGAAGTTTTTCTGTTGTAATATAGCCACCCGCAGGTCTGTCACTGAATGACCAGACAGGTTAAAGTGTTCTCCCACTGGTTTTTGAGTATTTTGATTCCTGATGTCAGATTTGTGTCCATTAATTCTTTTGCGTAGAGACTGTCCGGTTTGGCCAATGTACATGGCAGAGGGGCATTGCTGGCACATGATGGCATATATCACATTGGTAGATGTGCAGGTGAACGAGCCCCTGATGGTATGGCTGATGTGATTAGGACCTATGATGATGTCACTTGAATAGATATGTGGACAGAGTTGGCATCGGGGTTTGTTACAAGGATAGGTTCCTGGGTTAGTGGTTTTGTTCAGTGATGTGTGGTTGCTGGTGAGTATTTGCTTTAGGTTGGGGGGTTGTCTGTAAGCGAGGACAGGTCTGTCTCCCAAGATCTGTGAGAGTAAAGGATCATCTTTCAGGATAGGTTGTAGCTGAATAGAGCTATAGCTGCGGGGCTCAATGAAGGGGAAGCAAGCTCAGCAGGTGGGATTATATAAACTGACAGGAAGGAAGGGTGGGACAGCAAGGAGCATGAAGGAAGACAGAGGATGAACTGCCCGCTGCTGGTATTGGGGTTCCCTTTCCCTAGAGGCAAGTGGGGAAGCTGGCTGTAGAATGTAAGTACATGAAAATAACACTACAGGCTGAGGCCTGCTGAATGAATATACTAAATATGTTGGGGGGTGCAGGAGATTTGGGGTGGGTGTGGTCTGTGATTAAGGCCTGAAAGGACTCTCACATTCATCTGACGAAGTGGGTATTCACCCACGAAAGCTTATGCTCCAATACATCTGTTAGTCTATAAGGTGCAACAGGATTCTCTGTTGCTTCTCGCAGCTATGATAGCTAATAAAGTTTCTTGGTCAGGGTAGAAGGAAACAGATCTCTGCGGTTCTTTAGCACCGTTATCATGCATCTGTCTCATATCAAATAAGCCCTAGGCCAGAAGCTCCAGAGATGAAACAGCTCTCTACTCCCATCTAGAGGTGAAAAAAAGAAAAATGATGCCAGAGCAGTATTTGCACAGGCCACCTACCCACTATTCCTTTAGTGACCCTTGGGAGTCACCATGACTGGTTTATGACTATGGATTTTGAGAGGTAGTAGGTGTGGTGGAGAAGCTTTTTCCAAACATTTAGGACTTTTCTCACGCATCTTACATGTGAGGCCTTAATAGGGAGAGACCACACAGGCTAAAAATTTTGCAGCAAGAGGCAATGTAGAGGATAGTTGCAGAGCTCAATGGACTCTAATGGGACCCTGCCTACCCAGCACTTTAAAGCTAAATAACTAAGCTGGGATAGGTGATAGGGCCAAGCACCTCCCTTGGGAATGGAGATAGACCTACAAAGAGGCATTTGGTTTACAGCTGGCTAATGGATGAGTGGGCTAGGTGATGTGGCCAAGGAGCATTCCCAACAGTTGGTGGGAAGGGACTTAAATGGACCATTGCCAAAGTTACAGGGGAGAGGGCAAATATACTGGTCACTGGATGAGTAGTTTTCTGTTCCCTGAGTGACCAGAGCAGGGGCTGCACTAGAGTAATCAGGAACCTGCTAGAACCAGTTAAGGCAGGCAGACTAATTAGGACACCTGGAGCCAATTAAGAAGAAGCTGCTAGAATCAATGAAGGCAGGCTAATCAGGGCACCCGGGTTTTAAAAAGGGGCTCACTTCAGTTTGTGGTGGGAGTTTGAGGAGCTGGGAGCAAGAGGTGCAAGGAGCTGAGAGGGTGTGCTGCTGGAGGTCTGAGGAGCACAAGTGTTATCAGACACCAGGAGGACGGTCCTGTGGTGAGAATAAGGAAGGTGTTTGGAGGAGGCCATGGGGAAGTAGCCCAGGGAGTTGCTGCTGTCATGCAGCTGTTACAGGAGGCACTATAGACAGCTGCAGTCCACAGGGCCCTGGGCTGGAACCTGCAGTAGAGGGCGGGCCTGGGTTCCCCCTAAACCTTCCAATTAACCTGGACTGTAACTTCTCCCAGAGGGGAAGGTCTCTGGGCTGCATGGTGAATCTCTGAGGCAAGAAAATCTGCCAATAAGCGCAGGACCCACCAAGATAGAGGAGGACCTTTGTCACTAATACATATATATATACACACACACACACACAGGGCTGGCTCCAGGCACCCAAGCACATGCTTGGGGTGGCACCTGGTAAGGGGTGGGGGGGGGAGCACGGCACGGCATTCCGCGGGGAGGGGGGGGCGCTCCAGCGGCGCGGCGCTCGGCAGGCGCGGGCTCTGGCATGTGGCACTCGGCGGGGGGGGTGGCGCAGGCGCAGTGCTGGGCTGGGGGACTCGGGGGGCAGTGCTTTTTTTTTTTTGCTGCTTGGGGCTAGAGCTGGCCCTGTGTGTGTGTGTGTATATATATATATTGTGACAAAGATCCTCCTCTATCATATATATGTGTGTGTGTGCTTGGGGCGACACCTGGAGGGGGGCAGCCGGGCTCACGGCCCTCCCGTGGCGCTCCCGGCCGGGGGAGGGGAGCAGGCAGGTGGTGGGAGGCTTTTTTGCTTGGGGCGGCAAAAAAGCCAGAGCCGGCCCTGCTAGCATGCCCAAGTATGTTTAACTTTCAGCATCAGTTTCTTGGCTTCAACCCAGCACACTCCTTTATCCTCACTCCTTCCAGGCAACAAAATCATAGGCTCCGTTCTCTCAGGGGTGGGGTCACTGTTTGTGTGATGTGGGGCACAGCATTCGGACGCAATCTCCTGGTCCTAGCTTCCCACCTAGTGCAGGTCTAGGAGGAGAGAGAGCAGGTTGCCGGGGAACTGATCCCTTCACTGCTGCAGAGCCTGGCACAGGGACCAAGAACAAGTGTTTGTGTCACCTCTGTCCTGGGGTTGGCAGGCCTGGATTGAGCTCCTGGAGCAATTTAGAGCAGTCTGTGGGCTGTCCTAACTTGTGTCTCCTCCTGCCTTAGCCCATATAGCTCTTGTGGCAGCAGTGAATCACCAAGGCAAGACACAAGACCGCCCTGATATGTTGTCTCATCATTGACATGTCCCCTCTGTGCTAGCCTGACCCAGAATATACTTTGCCCCAGGGGTTCCTGTGGGCATTCCTGTCCTGGCATAGCAGGCACTCTGACAACTCCTTGTGAAGGTAGAGCAGCCCTTTAGCACCCACTCTTCTAGGTGGCTGGATCACAGAGGGAAAAATCCCTTCTTCAGAGAGTCTTCCACATGACAGGGTGGAGCGCTAGTTCCTTGGCACCTAGACCCGCCTATGGTTTAATCTTCTGCTTGAAATCATCTGATTTACCAAATCAGCTCTTGAAGCACTGCTAGGTAATGCCTGCTCTGAACAGCTAGGAAGCCATAAGTGATTTGCCTTACCAGCACATTTCAAAGTCCTTCATCTAGCCAGAAAGTACAGGAGAAGGAAAAAATTACTCCCCTATGCTAGGTGCAAGAATTGTAGAACCATAGCTGTCAAAAATGCAAGAGGTACTGTGAGGTGCTGTCAAAATAAACACGGGGGTCAGAGCTCCTGTGCTAAAACTGGAAAACAAAATGCTCATTAGAAAGACATACACACATCCTGTCAAATCCTTGAACAAGCTATAATGTGCTCTCATTACAGCTGCAGATGTTGGCACATTTTAAAGTGAGAATGTAGGGAACTAATAGGACAAAGTGTGTGTGTGTGTGTGTGTGTGTGGTGTCAAGAAATGAGCATGCAATTGGGACTTGGGAACTGCAAATTCATAATCCTGTTTCAGCCACTGAATAGCCTTAGGAAATCAGTTTGTCTCTCAGATCTTGTTCTCTGAAAATGGGGATCATAGTATTTACCTACAGACCTACCTTGCAGGAGTGTGGTAAGGATTAGTTAGTTAAGGCTTTGAAAATATAAATTGCGAAGTACATAAATGAACTGGCAAGTGTCTGTGTTCCACTGCTGCCTGCTAGATAGAATAGCAGAGCATTTCTGAATCCCACAGGCCTTTCAAAGCTGGTGGAGAGTCTCCATTAGCTCAGGTTTTTGGGGCCTCTACTTTGATGCAGGATAATGCAAATTCTGTTCCTACTTCTGTCACACAGTTCTCAGTGTCTGTGGTGTGTGCCATTGTGATAATCATGAAGTCCTGGGTGGCTGCAGATTTGTGATGTTTATTATTTACATGTGACTGTTAGACACAAGGTGGGTGACCAACTTCCATTGGTGAAGGAGACAGAGCTCTGTCATTAGTGACCAACAGTGTTGTTCAGTGGGTGGCCATTTGGTGGCCTAGGTTGTTCACAAGATACAATTTGACACTTATTGGGGATGTCAGCAGACACACCAGAAATGGACTGGTTATTTAAACTGAACTACTCCTCGAACTCCTAAAGGTGAGGCCTCCAGATTAAGGATTGAAGCAGGGTGATGAGAGTGTTGGAGGGACACCTGCACTATTGCTATGAGTAAATGGAGAACTTCATTTTCTAGTACAATTAATTAACCTCTCATGAGCTGTACATTCCTCAGGAAAAATACCTTTTTAAATGTGCAATTGTTTTGCATGGCTACTTTCTAATACGCTCAAAATGAACCTAAAACACACATTGCACATAGTTTAAGAGACACTGCTGTCAGGGGGCAGGGAGAATACACCCTGGCTTTCTCTAGCATCTTTCATCCTCCAGGTATCTGAAATCACTTTAGAAAGCAATGAGTTCGGCACTTTTAATTTATTTAAAAAGTGCCCAGGTGCTGCAGTGATAGCCGACATAGAAATGGATGTAATAATAGAGCGCTTGAATGGAAACATTTTACAAACCGGTGGGGTGGGGGAGACTCTAGCTCCCAGCCATCCTCCTGTGGCGGAAGTGAAACTTGGCTGCTTTCCTCCCTAGAGATCATCTACATGTTCAGGGCCAGCATGGCAAAGAGGCTAGAAGCCTACTCATTATTTTAAATAAAAACTGTGATTCCTCTTCACAGCCCTGATTCAGGAGCCTATCGCTATTCAACAGCCAACGTCAAAGGAACCCTAGCAGGTGCTCAAATGCTCTGCTGAGTTATGTCCTACATGCCTAGTTCCCTCAGATCCGGGGTGTTTGGTCCCTCACCTGCAGGCTCCCTGGGGCACTGCAGTACTGGAACTAGGCCCTGCAGCACAGGAATTGATCATACGCTGACAGTCACAGTCAGCAGGGTTTGTTAACACGGTTGTTGAGCACAGCTTGTAGCCGCACTACCGCTATTTTCAAAACACGGTAGCAAGACCTAATACAGTTAGGGCCTCTGATGCCCCTTTAGAGGCTGTTCATCATCATGTGGTTCCCTTTCCAGTGACAGAGTGCAGATGTGAAGTATTTTTCTTTTATTGCCCTCTTTTCGTTAAGTGTTAGCTTTCCCTGTTAGCTCTGAATGAGCTTTTTCATATTGAGTCAAGAAGGATAAATCATCCCAGTGGAGAGGAGAGCCACTCTGCAGTTATTCTTTCCCTTCCCCCCCCTCATCTTTAACAAATGTGTCATTTGTTCATCAAATTAAGCCCACTGAATCTTTTTGTTAGCAGCAGGTGCAATAGTTCAAGCATATGCTAACTGCCGATAACTAACGTGCCTTACACGTGGAGCAGAAAATATTAATTTTACAATTGCAGGCCAAGAGGAACTGACTGGAATTAAAGCAGAGGAGGAAGGCAACCAGCTTTTACAGGATCTTAGATATCAAAAGAAGGGGGGGGGGGAGAAAAGACAATAGGAAAAGGATAATCAGAGAAATTTGGGGCTGGAAGGGACGTCAAGAGGCCATCTAGTCCACCCCAGTGCGCTGAGACAGGATTAAGTATAGCTGTGTAAATAGGATATAGTCTTCCATTGGGATAATCCAAGTGGATTTTGCTAACTCTTTTTAGGATTTTTGTAATTCGTAGTGGGTGCTAAGCTGCGTAGGAAGGCAGGTTTCTGGCCATTAAGAGTTGAGCAAGTCCTAATTCAACATACTTGATCCTGTTTAATCCCTCCCCTCCTCCATTTGGTGTTTCTGCCAGCTGCTTCATGATACTGATTCCTTCAGACCATGAATGGTGGTGAATATTTGCCTTCATGTACTGAGGGAGAATACTCATTCCAAGTATTAACCTACTGTAGAACCCAGGTACCTGCACACAAGAGTAAAGTTCATACCACTGTTTTGGTACCATCTTCATGGCCCCGAAGATCATGAGTTCAAATCCCACACCCGGACCCAGAATTGTATCCATTGGTGGCATTGCCATGTTGAATAAAGGTAACCTCCCTTAAAGTGAGAGGTTAAACCTCTCACCCCATCCTCAGGCAACTCCACTGGTTCCCTATGCATTGCATTATCCAGTTTAACATTGCTCTTTCCATGGAGAGTATTGGAAATGACTTTATTTTTTTCAGTTTATAAAGTGCACCAATAACCAGCCTGATCCAGCCTCTCTCATGGCCCTGGCCACTCTGTATGACTTCTCTCTCTACTCCCTCACCTCACCAAAGCTTGGCCTCCTCCATGTTTCGTCACACAAACTAGCCACTCTTGCTCATGCTTACATGTCTCTGCTTCATTGACTTTCCATCTCATTCCAAACTTCAGCAGAAGAGTATTTTTCACAAGCTTGCCACTATCTCTTAATTTCATTTACATTCTGCTAGTATCTGTTATTTAACATGGTTCTATTTTATTCTGTATTTCACAATACAATTTGTATGAAATAGGTTATTCAGATACACTTGTTGGGGGAGGCAGCATTTCCTAGTGGATAGAGCACAGCACTGGGACTCGGGAAATCAGGATTCCATTCCCAGCTCCGCCATTGGCCTGCTGGATGAGTTGGCTTACCACTGTGCCTCAGTTTCCCTATCTGTAAAGTGGGGATAGTGATGCTGACCTCCTTTATAAAGTGCTTTGAGATCTTCCATTGAAGAGTGCTGTACAATAACTAGGTATTATATAAATCCATGTCTTTTGCTGGACTGTGCCATTTTTGGAAGAGCACAGGGGTTAATGCCATTGTCCTGTTCAACATTCCTTCTTTCAGTAACAATTCAGTTTTAATACCTTAGATCCAAATTCAGAACTGTTACATAGGAGTAAATCTAGAGTCACTCCATTAAACGGAATAGCATTAAAATCCAGATTTGCACTCGTGTAACTGAAATCAAAATCTGACTTTGTGAGCTATTCTGCTTGCATGGGGTCTGATCCTGCAAAGACAACAGAAGCTGAGAGCATGCGACACCTCATACTATTGGGCTTATAGTAGTTGCTATGTTTGCTTGGAGGGTGTCCCGTTTTACTAACCCTGTCCTAAATCCTTAAACCAGCTCTCTGCACAGGGACCAGATCACTTGTTTGGCATGTGTGCAGACTTGTAATGAAGGTGTGACAGGCAGGAGTACTGATAAAGACTTGTCTCTGTTTACTGCCCCCGGCCACTTGACCTGGGTCAGGGTTACAAAAGGTTGGCACTTCTCTCACATGACAGAGATCAGTATCCACTAACTCCAGTGGCTGCTGTTAGGTTAGCCAGCCAGTGTGCTGAGGCCACAGCCTATCATGCAGGCCCAATAGTGTCTCACTGTTTCCCTGTGCTCCCCTGTACATATGCCCTATCAGTTGTTTCTTGTCTAGGGTTACCATACGTCCGGTTTTTCCCGGACATGTCCGGCTTTTCGGCACTCAATCCCCCGTCCGGGGGGAATTGCCAAAAAGCCGAACATGTCCGGGAAAATGCCGGCCAGGCACTTCCCTTCCCGCGGCGGCTCTGCTCCTCCCCTGACTCTTCGGCTCTGTTTAAGAGCCGAGCGCTACCAGCTTCGGGCAGCCCCCATGCCTCCGGACCCTGCACCGCTGGAGCCCGGGAGGGGAAGTGCCTGGCTGGGGGCGCAGGGTCCAGAGGCAAGGGGGCTGCCCGAAGCCCAAGCGCTACCGGCTTCACGGTTTGCCGGGCAGCCTCCAGACCCTGTGCCCCCGGCTGGGCGCTTCCCCTCCCGGGCTCCAGCTGCGCTGGGGAAGCGCCGGCTGGGGGCGCAGGGTCTGGGGGCTGCCCGGCAAACCGTGAAGCTGGTAGCACTCGGGCAGCCCTTTCCGCATGGCTGGGAGTGGGAGGGCGGGGTTGGGGCAGAGAAGGGGCGGAGTTGGGGCGGGGCTGGGTGGGAAATGGGCGGGGCCAGGACCCCGTGGAGGGTCCTTTTTTTATTTGTTAAGTATGGTAACCCTATTCTTGTCTGATGCTTAGATTGTAATCTCACTGGGTCAGGGACTATCATTTTGTTTGGTGTTTTGTATTTGTACAGTTCCTAGCACAATAGGGTGCTGGTGCAGGAATGGGGTTCCCAGGTGCAACTGCAATATATAAGAAAAGTGGAAGCTGCCCAGACTTCAGTTGCCCTATGTGATTCAGCCTTGCAGTACAGATGTGACTGGACTGTATTGTAACCCCGTTATCAAATCATGCAACTGCCTTGCAGTATCCTGGGAATGCTGACAGAAGGACTGTTAAAGGGAACTCAAACCTGTGTGCCAGTGATGGGGTGTATAACCCCTTAATGGCTGCTACTATGTGGTTTAATGGGCAGAACAGTTCTTTCCCTAGCTGGGAGACAGTGCTGCTCCTAGAAAGAGAAACCTTCCAGAGAGGAGAACTCCAGAGGCGAGGAGGAGGTCCAAGGGAGGAGACCTCCCCTCTAGCTGGAAGAGGCTCACTCTGAAAGTGGCTGCGTGCTGCCACCAAACCTGAGGAGGTTCTGTGTCAGGCTGAAGGCAGGAAGTGGGCAAGGAAAATAGCAGTAAGGCTACAGAGGCATACCCTAGCTGTTTAATTACAGGGTCCCTGGGCTGGAACCCAGAGGAGAGGGATAACCTGGATTCCCCAAGGGGAAGCAAAAACACCTGACATAGATGGGGATGAGGACTATCAAGCCCAGCATGGGGATAAATGCCTGGGACAGAGTCATTAGATTTCTGCTTTATTGGACTGTCTCTTAGCTTATAGTCCCACTGCTTCCAGGGTATCTGGCCAGAGGGCTGAGTCATGAAAAGACTTGGTGTGACCATTGACAGGGAGAGCCAAATCCAAAGAAGTTACACCATGCTTGGCCAGGAGGGGGCATGCTGGCCAATGAGTGACCCCTCTAACACTGCCATACTAGCTTAATGCACAATTGGTTTTAAAACTGCACTTTTAAAAGGAAAGTGGCATTACTGATGCTCGAAGGTCAGCCTGTATGTAACTAAGTCATTGGGGGGTGGGAATGTTGAGTTCATTCTTGGGGGGGAGAATATTGCACTTACGTTGCCAAGGCCAATTTTTGGTATTATCTGTGAAGTACATGTCTCCCTCGCAAGTTAAACAAGCCTAAGGAGCCGGAGTAACTGATATGAGGAAGGCAAATCACACCCAGACAGATAGAGGGTAGTCAATGAATTCTTGGGACTCCTATAGTGTTTTGGTTTTTTTTAATTGAGGTCAAAAGAAGCAATTGCCTGTCTCCCAGCATGCACAGAGCAGAAGCCTAAAAGCAGAACATGGCTAATGTGGAATAAGGACCCTGTAGTCTCTCCTCATGTGAGGAGTCCCTCTGAACTCGATGGGCTACTCATGTCAGAGCTACAGGTTTGGGCTCTCACTCTGCAGACGTACAGCTTGCTCTGTGGTTCAAAGTTGCTAACGTCTTGACAAAGATGCAGGGGAGAGAGAGAGAGAGTTATTATGTTTGTGAGTCAATAATGTTACAGATACTCTCCAAAGAGGAGACCCGGTCCCCCTACGCCCTGAGGAGATCAGAGCCTAAAGCCAGTCTACCCCTTGACACTAATTGCTTAGAGTTCTAGTTTGCATTCACCATCTCCCCCTTTTACATGTGCACAGATAATGGCAACATGAAGAGTCGTCTACGCTGGGGGTTAGGTTGGCATAGCTACGTCTCTCAGAGGTACGGATTTTTCACATCTCTGGCAGACAGGCATAGCTCTGCTGATGTAAGCTTTCAGTGTAGCCCAGCCTGTAGATGTGTGAGCAGGCATGCAGGGGCTTGAGAGAGACTTACCAGCGCAGGACTAGGCTCAGTACTGAACAAATGACCTAGGGCACAGTGCTAATCTCTACGTATCGATACCACCCGTTACTGATCTCATTCCACTAAGTCCTACAAAAGGCCCTGAAAGGTGCTCTTTACTTAGGCCTGGTCTACACTAGGAAACTAGGTCCTTATAACTACGTCACTCAGGTGTGTGAGAAACAGGGCCGGCACCAGGCACCCAAGCACATGCTTGGGGCGGCACCTGGTAAGGGGCGGCGGGGGGAGCGCGGCGCGGCATTCCGCGGAGGGGAGGCGCTCCGGCGGTGCTCGGCGGGGGGGGGGGGGGCCGGGGGGGGTTCCGGTGGCGCTGGGCGGGGGCGGGCTCCAGCGGCGCGGCGCTCGGTGGGGGCGGCGCGGCGCTCGGTGGGGGCGGCGCGGCGCTTGGTGGGGGCGGCGCTTTTTTTTTTTTTTTTTTTTTTTGCTGCTTGGGGCAGCAAAAAAGTTAGAGCCGGCCCTGGTGAGAAATCCACACCGCTGAACTGACCTAACTCAGTGTAGACAGCACTAGGTCAAGGGGAGAATTGTCCAGTGGATTTAGCTACCGCCTCTCGGGGAGGTGGATTACCTACACTGATGGGAGGTAGTGTCTTCAATGAACACTGCAGCAGCTGTGGCGCTTAAGTGTAGACAAGCCCTTATTTTAAACATTGCAGACTGTCAGCCAAAGACTGCTAAACTGTGTCTACAAAATAAAGAGCCAAGTGTCCCTGTTCTTAAGAAGGGCCATATTGGGTAGACCAATGGTCCATCTATCCCAGTATTTTGTTTTCCAACTGTGGCCTGTGCCAGACCTTTCAAAGGGAATGAACAGAACAGGCAATAATCAAGTGATCCATCCCCTGTTGTCAGGGCCGGCTCTAGGTTTTTTTGCTGCCCAAAGCAAAAATATTTTTGGCTGCCCTCCACCCCAGCCCTGGGCTCTCCCCCCTCCACCCTCCCAGTGTCCTCCCCCACCTGCACTCCCCGCTGCCCCAGCGCTGGGCTTCCCCCCCCCCCCCAGTGCTAACTCTGTCTGCTCCCCCCTCGCCTCTAGCCAGTCCGGCGCTGGCAGGGTAGGGGTAAGCAGCGGGGCTCCCAGGCCCTGCCTCAGCCCAGGGTCCCTCCAGTCAGGGCTCCCGCCTCCAGGACCAGCCAGGACCCGGGAGGGCAGAGCTGGGGGACCGCCCTGGCAAGGAGCTGAGGAGCCAGGGCAGGGCAGCCCCAGAGGGAGTGGAGAGCGGGACACAGGCCCCACACGGCAGCGCCCCAGGCACCAGTCCCCACTATGGTCCCACTGCTGCTCCTGGCTGCCCTGCCACAGTCCCTGGGAGGCTCGGGCCACTTTGCCCAGCCCCAGCTGCGGCGCTGGGGGGCGACTGCCCTGCGGCACCTGCAGGCGGCTCCGTGCGCCCCACAGGACAGCCCCCAGCCCAAGTGTCCCACACTCAGAGCCCACCCGGCCATAAGGTGCGGGTGCTGCTCCCCGACGCGAACTGCAGCGGCCCCAGGGCGCTCCCCGTGCAGGACGCGCTGCTGCTGCCAGGGCCGGCTCTAGGCTTTTGCTGCCCCAAGCGCCAAAAAAAAAAAGGCTGGCTGGAATGCCGCCCCTGCAAATGTGCCGCCCCAAGCACGGGCTTGGTTTGCTGGTGCCTGGAGCCGGCCCTGCCTGTTGTCCACTCCCAGCTTCTGGTAGCTAGGGACACCTAGAGAGGGGGTTTAATCCCTGACCATCTTGGCTAACCTTGCACCATCTTTCGTACCCAAACTCCAGCCTGCATGCACAAGTGAGGATTTTGTGTGACTAAATGGGTGCAACCAGAGAGGATTGGTTTGTTTTTTGTTTTGTTTGTTTTTTCCTGGAGAAGGGTCCTCAGAAAATGTGCTCCTTAGTCGTACCTCTCTGCAGCAAGTAGATGTGAGGTTCTCCGTATTCGAAGGCATTTTCTTCCTCCTACACGCTCAGGAAAGAATAAAGTGATGTTTCTTTTTTGACATAATCCTATTAGGTTTCTAGTTATAGTCTGTAAAACATAATAAACCAATCATCTCATTTATTAACAAATACCATTTGCCCAGCATTCTTCATCCAGAGACTGGAAGCAGATTTACAAAGATGAATAAGCAGGGATGTCTCTATTCTCCCAATGGAGAAACTGAGGCACAGAGTTAAATGACTTGCTAACTTTGTACTGCAAGTCAGTGGCCAAGCCAGTAGTTGAACCCAAATCTGCCACTGCTATTAGGTGCTCAGAAGACCTTAGATGCTTTGTTTAAAGAACGTGAATCATTATCATAATTATATTAAACGCGGGAGATGCTTAATTGGGATCCAATTAGGCAACAGTATTGCAGTTAGCTATCAGGCTAACTGGGATGGTAGTAACTAAAATTTCACTTAATATTGATGCATTTAGGTAACATCAAAGGGAATTCACCTATCTATTATGTGCAACATTCTGAGTTCCAGTCTATTAACACAGAAGCTGCAAAATAAAGATCAAAAGAAATAATGATGAAATGCAGTCAGTGGCGTTGTTTTTGTATGCAAGTTCTGCACAGTATTTTGTATTCACTTTTAGGGCTTTTTTCCGAAATGCCTCCTTTTCTGTCAAGTTGATTGGCTGTCCACTAGGATGTTCTAAATCTGGATTCTGCCATAGTCCGAGAGTTAATGGAGTAACTGTTGCTATGTATCATTTGTGGAGATCACACCACCATAATGTACTGGGTGAGGAGCTGGATGAAAGAGCCAGGGCCACCATGGGGCGCATCAGCTGGAGCATGCAGCAAGGGGCTTTCCATTGTTGTGATGGCAGGTGGATCAGGCTGGAGGTGGTTGAGTGGATTCTCTACTGTGGGGGATGCTGCCATAAAACAGCATTTGGCTTGTGAAATAAAAACATCAGCGGGAGTCTCAGGCACAGGTGTAGATTCGGGTTTGTGTTGTCAGTGAGTTTGCGATTTTAGTTGTTATGATGTTATCAGAACTATTGAACTGAAGAAAACCCACACAATTGTCCCCATTAACTCTCTACTAGCAGCACTGGGCTTGGGTCTTCGGAGTTAACATAGCTCGCTCTGCTAGAGACAGAGGAAGGGGGGCCATAATTGAAAAGGCTAAAACTCACCAGAAAATGAAACCTGTTTCCTTGCTCTGCTGTGCCTGCGTGAACAGAGATACCCATGCCCGCTAATCAAGCAGGGGTTGGATCCCGTCCCTTTAACTTGCGATATGGACTCACTGAAGAGCAGATTAGTACATAACTCCCAGCACTGCTGTGCTACAGTCTCATGGAATGGTCAGGCTTCCTCTGACACCAAAGATGCTGTCAGTGCAGAAGCCTGAAAGCACATAGATGATGCAAACAAAGGAAACCTGTTCCTAATGCACCTAAAAAGTTAGTGTTTCTCAGAGGATCATCCCCACTGTGCAACCTTGCATTCAAAGGGAATAGCTGCAATCAGTTACATGGTTTAAAAATAAAACACACTGATGCTGACACTGCAGTAAAAGCTGATCATATCTCTAACTGATGTAGCCAAAGCCCCCAAAAAGGTCTTATTAAATGTTCACTTAAATCGTTCATCTCTGGCTTAGGGATTTATCATTATTAATTTGTATTATTGTGGCGCCTATGTGCCCTAGTTATGGACCAGGAGCCCATTGTGCTAGGTGCTGTACAAACACAGAACAAAAAAACAGCCCCTGCCACAAAGAGCCTACAATCCTAACCAGTCACCAAAAGGGAGTCAGACAGCTTTAAAATGAGGATGGGTTCTGGACAGGTCAAAGGACTAGTAGTTAGATACCCAGCCTTTCACCTCCGCAGCACCACCTCAGATTGCTAGTGACTGGAAGTTGACATGCATTGATGAGCATTGGGCTAAGATTTTGGTGGCCTCAGACCAATTCTTAGTAGACCAGTAGCCACGCTGTAAAAATAACAAATCAGAAATGACCCTTTCATGGGTTTGGGGGGATAGTGCTTGGAAGCTTGTATTGCTGTTCTGTGCCTAAATGGAGGAATTCATTTGCCACAGGTGTCACTCTTACACCTGTCACTGGCATACAATTCAGTAAAAAGAGAAAAAGCTTATATAAAGGGCACCAAAACATAAGTCATAATATTAACTACTCTTCTTGAAAGATTCTCTTTCAAGGAAAGACCGGTCTTACAAGTTGGAGAGCGACTTAAGATCTGTCATTCTCAAAGCTTCACAGCTGAGCTTGTGAAAGGTTCTTAGGGTCATAGCCGTTAAAGATAGGAAATATTCAATTACATCAAGTCCATCCCCTAGCAAGGGGAGAACATAGTCCCCAGGAACTGATAACTTGATCTTCACTAAAAGACAGAATATCCAGGATCCCAGACTGAATAAAGGAGATTTCTCCTGGGTCCTTAATGCTTTTTCTTTTTCTCATTTGATATCTTTATAAGATATGAAAAGAGAATGGGAATTTCTAGGTCTTTCTGTAAACGAAAGGTTGAAGCACCTTGCTCCTATAAAATTAAAATCTACTACTCAGGAAACCCGATTACAGCTGTGTAAACTACCAGGTTCCCCTTTATGGCAGATTTTTGTTGTATAAACAGGATTATAGTTCTAATATTTCCTGCTTTTGTCACGGGGGGGGGGGGGGGGAGAGAAAATAGCCTTTGGTCTTAGCTAAGCAGAGGGATTTGGCAGTGGTATGGCTCCATCGCTACAGTTTCAAACAAGGGTAAGCCCTCCTGGTGCAAGATCCATGTTACGCTGGCACAGCACATCTAGCCTGGGGTATTGCAATGACTGTAGAGCCAAGAGGTTTTAGCATCTTACAAAGGCTGTACATTATTTTGTAGTTTTTCCATTTGCCAAAAAAATGATCTGGAGAGCTGAAAACATAGCAAGCTGGTGTGTAGGGTGATCTGAGATACTCAGGAGAATATTTTAAAGAAACAACAAAAGGTAAGACCTGTGAGACTCAAAGGTGCACAAATCAATTCTGCCTTTAAATGGTAGGTGAGTTTTTTGTTTTGTTCTTAATGCAGGGAGGTAAAATGTCATACTACCAAGCTGACACTGGTCCCTTCTGGCCTCATTGGGAAGTGGCAATACTGGTGGATCCCGTCAGTCTGAAATAAGATCAAAGCTGTGCAGAGCAGATGTACTGTAAAATGTTGGGCACCAGATCTAAGGAGCATACTTGCATCAGCTGAGTATCTGGCCCATTTTATACACACACACACCCTTAATGTCTTACATAAAATATCTGGGGAAACTACTCTGCTTTGATTAATAGAGTGCTTGTCAGTTCACTTTTAAGCCCTGTCCACAATGGAAGCAGAATCCCCAGTTTGGGGAATATACCTCTGGTCTGGACTCCGCATACAGTTCACTCTGGAGGGTTGTTTGTTTTTAATAACCATCCTGTACGATTAAGTCTCATAGCACCACACCCCTAACTAATGAGACCAGTAGAGTTGTACAGATATAGGGTTTTGGAGTAGGCCCATCATAGAGATATGGTATAAATGGAGTCACTCCAATGAATGCATAGCAGCTACACTGATGTAAGACCAATTTAAGAACAGAATTAGGCCCAGAAAGTTCACAACTGGGCTTCTTGATCCATAGTCCAGACCTGAGTTTACGGGTGGATGCCATCTCTACTTACAACAGCAGTGTCTGGCTGTAACAGTGTTGGAGAACAGTTTCAAACAAGGTTACCAGCGCTTTGGTGTGGACATTACGTTTAATAATAGCTACATTGTCTGCTTTTTAGAAATGTAATTTGGGAAGAATGAGATTGTTTTCCTCTTAGAAGATAAATGAATCAATAACTGCATGAAACTCACTCCCATTTCTAGTTTGTATTGGTGGTTGGTTGTTTTTAGAGAATGAAGACTCTCTCCCATCCTAAAAATGTAATTGCATAAGGAAGATTTATGTTTCATACATGGATATGCAGAAGCCATTCCAAAGAGACATTTATAGATCACAATGCAACTATAGTAATCATGCAGGGAAGTTAATGGCACCCAACTGAATTCTGCAAAGACATTACAAAGAAGAGTCCAAAAACCTGAGTGAGAAATTAATCTTACAGTAGAATTATTTAAGACTTCTAATCTGTTGAGAAAGGACTTACTGGTGCAATACTATGCAAAGCTGTGGTAATTATACTAACAAATTATAAGTGCATGTATCTGCTTTAGAAAATGTTCATCACCAAAACTGTGTGACTGCTTTCCCCATCTGAAGTTTATGGGTAGAAATAATTTATTCTCACTGTCACCTGTTAACCTCCCCCTACCCACACACACACATACTGTAATAAAACCCTTCTCTAAAGGTAAGCATCCAACATAAATTCCCACTCTTGGGTCACAAAGTTTCCAGCAAATGTCATAGGAGCACTTTACAACAATTTGACTTATGAACCCCAGGGGAGAAGAGCATAACTGGGGTCAATCAAGTCTGACGCGTGGAGCTGGCAACAAAAATTTCCCCTAATGCGGAACTCCAGGTCCAGCATAAAATATGCTTGTGCAAAGCTTCATGAATAAATGTACATGTCTGGTTATAAACATTAAAGGTCAAAGTCTTATTTTTCTTCCTCACCTTTATCCAATTTATTGCAAAACTGGAACATCATTACTCACCAAGGAAGTTAAAAAATGAGGCAATTACATTTTCTTTTAACTCTGTACAAAGTCAATTCATATATTTTGAATATTTCTTGAAACTGACACAAAGTTTATTTAGCTGCAGTTTTTGCCTATTTTATCTGAAAGCTGATAACTCATGTCAGCAACTGAAGGTCCTGATGCAGCAAAGCTCTTAAGTAGGTGCTTAACTTTGGCTTCAATGGGACTACTCACATGTTTAAAGTTAAGCATGTGTGTAAATCCATTGCTGGATTGGGGCCTGAGTCTCCACATGCTCTTCTTGTCAAGCTTCAGGCAGAGTGAGCAAGTGCTCATCGCATCCTGATGTTGCTTTGCCATGTTTGCGCTGTGATGTTACAGCGGTTTAGAACTGTTCGGAAAAAATTCAAAGCTTTTTCTTGGTCAGAATGTGCTGATAGGTCAAAATCTAAACGTCCTGTGGGACTGTGTCCCCAGCCCTCTTAAAGGGCCAGTTCACCTTGTGTCAGGCAAGAAACGTGAAAATTTCAAGACAAGGAGGGAGCCTGCAGGCCAAGCAGAGTGACAGTGTGATATGCATGATTATGTGACATAATACCTGTGATGCCACTGGATTCAGCCACCTGATTTTGTGGTGGAGTTGACAGTGGGATTTCGGCACTGTTAATGCCCTCATTCTGGGGGAGCTGAGAGTTTTTTCACTATTAGGAGATGCATTTCACTATATTAACACACACAATTTACATTTCTAGTGTGGCGGCTGTGCAAAAAGCCTCCAACTGTTACGCAGTTTGCTAACAAAAAAGAGCAGACAATGCATCTGCTATGAGCTAAGGCCCTATCTGGAAAACACATGTGTAACTACTCCCCCTCCCCCCCCCAAGCAATCCCATTGACTGGTCTGGGATGGCTCAAGGGAGGAAAATTATGCATGTGTATAAACAGTTCCAGGGTTGGGGGCCTTAGTTCTGCATTCAATTTCTGTGCTTGGGAACAGACTGACTTTGACTATTTCAATTAGCATTATATATATTGAAGCTACCAGCAGTACGCAAACCCCTGTAGATCTAGCATAGATAGATTATTGCTGCGTGAGTTGATATTATAAATCAGGAAAGGTAGGTATAGGGTTCCAAGTCAAACTGAGTATATCACCATTGATTAAATATACCTTTCATGAGCAAATACCTCCTAAATAACCGACGTATTAAACAAATACAAAGGGAAGACTATATTAAAATGTATTTTTAGTCTGAAGATTGGAAAAGGGAGACTATGTGCAACAATTAGTCAATGGCAATATATAAGGTCAAAAGAAAACTTTGACATAGCAGCAAACTGCTTTTTGAAACAGCACCTCTTCCTTATCTCTAGGCCCTGATTTAGACTGTATAGTCAAGCCATTTGTAAACCAATATTTATTTATTTCATCATTATTGGGATTATGGAATTAATTGTTCTGGGAATATGATGCCCATTAAATAGTATAATGAAAATAGATTATGCAGGGCCATGATTATGTTTATTACACTTATTGTAACAGTAGGATGATGTCCTCAGAGTTATGATCTGTCTTGGATGGTACAGACACAACTAACCCCCTGCCAAGACGCAGGATTTGACTAGATGACCCTTGTGGTCCCTTCTAGCCCTATGATTCTATGATACCCCTGTGCTTACTTGTGACAGCAAAGATAAATGTGGCAAACCAAGTTCTGCTCTCATTTATACAGAGTGGAATTTGGCTCTCTATCTCTGCTTGTCATTTGGAGAATACTGAGGGGAAAACTCTGGTATTGGAAATTAGTTTTAGTGCCCACTCTTTCCCTGAGCATCATTACTGGATCAGACACAATTGTCTGCTTTTTTTTATTTTCTTACTCCCTGAAGTGACAAGAGGTGTCTCATCCCACAGTAACTGAGAGCATAGTACAATGCAATAGAAATTATTGCACAGATAACTATGCAACCTGGAAAAAGAGAATGCTAAAGGAAACCTCACAAAGCACCATTCATTTCAGCAAATAGTAATACATCTTCAGTGTTGTGGTATTTACACTGGCAAGCACTTTGCTTAATGGAAACGTAGAGGCCCATTAGTTAATAATATCTGCCTTTTATAGAGCACTTTTTATCAGTAGATCTCAAAGCACTTTACAAATGAGGTCAGTATCATTATCTTCTTTTTACAAATGGGGAAATTAAGGCATAGAAAGAATTTTTGTACATGTGCTGGGTTTTGCCCTACTTATAAGGGTTCACTTCCCAGGTATGCGGAAGGGTACATACACATAAAGTTACATACACATTGTCAAGGATTTCCTAACAAAATAGTAAGACGTGGGATTCTTTCGTCTCAGACAGGGCCAGATCTTAGTGTTTACTCAGTGCTTTCTCAAATAAACTCCCACTGTCCTGACAGCTTGCAGGAGTGAGTAAAGACTGAGTATTTGACCCTTATGTTTTATCTTCTAGTACATAACACAGAGCTAATGTGGACAGGGCTAGATCACTAATGGCATCAATATGTTTCCTTGAGTAATACTCCCCACCCACCAAAGCCATCATTTGTTATCAGCTGGTATTGAACCCTGGACTTCCAACACCAAAGCCTCTTGAGCCAAAGGAGTAACTCCATTAGCTGACAATTGTCCTAGACTCAGCTACAGCCATTAGTGAGGGACAAAGACCACCCCATTGTCCTACACTTGCATATACTAATAAAACCTACATTAACTCCATGTGCTTTCTCAGACTGGCTGAGATTTAATACAGGCCCCAAAAGGGATCAATTGTTTTTTTTTTTTCATTGCTCATTTCACTTACAGACTTTGATATACTGTCCCCAAAATCATGTCATTAACGATAATGCCAAATGAGCTGGATTGCAGAGCCCTCATCCTTCTGCAGCACTAATATGTGTCAAAATTACTACACAGCTGCTTTAACTAGAGGGGAATAGAAAGAGTCTGAGCTTCATAATACAGGGAGAGATTATTCTTCTTTGAGATGTGAACATTTTTTCATCTTCAGGATAGCTGTACGTCCAGTTGGTCTTTCCAGTCCTCCAGAGAGCTTGACACTGAAGTATAAGATAGTCTAGCTGTTAAGAATAATCTAAGAGAAGCTAGTATTTTTCCCCTGATTATATAATTACTTGCTTTGGAGTAGTTATTTGTGAAAGAAACTATGGATCGCTATTGTTGCTGTAAACATTGCCATGTCTATTTTGCAATATTGTTGTTTCAATTATTCTAATGACCTTACACTGTTGCTAGATCTGATATCTTCACTCTGTCTCCAAAATTTGCCACTGTGAAAATAGTTAGTGTATTCCACCTGGGGAATGCCTGAAGGAGCTGTGAATGAGTTCCTAAAGTACTTTTGATTTCTTTCCACACTCAGCGATTATAATTTCCCCAATGACTGGAGCCTCTGAGATAAAATTCAACAAGTCTGTCTTCTTTGTTTATAAATGCCATGTAAAGTGGATAGCTATACAGATGGTTAATTTTAGACCATCAAAGGATGTCATGTTGTCTGATTTTAAGGTGAAGCCAATATCATTCAAAGTCTCTGCAGTCTGGAGGACACATGTCACTTAATTACTTTATTAGAGACTAGGGTGCAGGTGTTAGTGCAGTAAGTTAATTTTATGACTTCTTGGACACAGCGGCTAAGGCACAGGAGAGGAGATGTTGTAGAGATCCTATTCCTCTCAGGTGACTTGTTTGTTCAAACAGTAGCTCTGGATTTAATATTATGAGGCAGGAAAGCCAAGCCTCAGGGGCACACTTAAAGGCACTTCCTTCCTGCATTCTCTTGGGGTACTAAAGTAACCACAAGGGAGTCTATCCCTCAGGCCCTTATAGACATCTCCAGCACATAAATGCTCATGTGTTGTTGACAACAGCCTACTCAGATCTTACTGGCAGCTGAGGTTTCTTATACACTGAGGAAACTAAAAGGCAGACATAAATCAGAATAGGAGCTGTGGTAATGGTGTTAGCTATGCAATAGCAGGCCACTAACTGCCTTATCAGTCCTTGTATCAGAGGGGTAGCCGTGTTAGTCTGAATCTGTAAAAAGCAACAGAGGGTCCTGTGGCACCTTTAAGACTAACAGAAGTATTGGAGCATAAGCTTTCATGGGTAAGAACCTCACTTCTTCAGTGAGACCCTCTGTTGCTTTTATCAGTCCTTGACCACTAAGTAATGGTGCTAACATGGAGTGCCTACCCTACAGCAGTGATTAACTCCTCTCTTAGGGTATGTCTACACTACGAAATTAGGTCGATTTTATAGAAGTCAATCTTTATTATACAGTCGATTGTGTATGTCCCTACTAAGCACATTAAGTCGGTGGAGTGTGTCCTTGATACCGTGGCTAGCATCGACTCACAGAGCGGTGCACTGTGGGTAGCTATCCCACAATCCCCATAGTCTCCAGTGCCCATTAGAAGTCTGGGTTAAGCTCCCAGTGCCTGATGGGACAAATACATTGTCGCAGGTGGTTTTAGGTACATGTCATCAGTCTCCCCTCCCTCCGTGAAAGCAACGGCAGACAATCATTTCACGCCTTTTTGCCTGGGTTACCCATGCAGACACCATAGCATGGCAAGCATAGAGCCCACTCAACTCACCGCTGCTGTTGCGAGTATTGTAAACATCTCGCGCATTATACTGCAGTATGAGCAGAACCTGGCTAAGAGACGGCAGCACGAGGACGATTGTGATGAGGACATGGACACAGATGATCCTGAAAGCACGGGATGTGGCAATTGGGACATCATGGCAGCAGTGGGTCAGGTTGATACAGGAGAACGCCGATTCTGGGCCTGGCAAACAAGCACAGACTGGCAGGACTGCATAGTGTTGCAGGTATGGGATGATTCCCAATGGCTGCGAAACTTTTGCATGTGTAAGCCCACTTTCCTGGAACTTTGAGTTCCTTTCCCCCACCCTGAAGCACAGGAATACCAAGATGAGAGCTGCCCTGACAATTGAGAAGTGAATGGCGATAGCCCTGTGGTAGCTTGCAATGCCTGACTGCTACCAGTCAGTTGGGAATCAATTTGGAGTGGGCAAATCTAATGTGGAGGCTGCTGTGATCCAAGTAGCCAATGCAATCACTGACCTTCTGCTAACAAGGGTAGTGACTCTGGGAAATGTGCAGGTCATAGTGGATGGCTTTGCTGCAATGGGGTTCCCTAACTGTGGTGGGGCGATAGATGGAACGTATATCCCTATCTTGGCACTGGACCACCTTGCCAACCAGTATGTAAACTGCAAGGGGTACTTCTCAATGGTGCTGCAAGCACTGGGGGATCACAAGGGACATTTCACCAACATCAACATGGGATGGCCGGGAAAGGTGCATGAGGCTCGCATCTTTAGGAACTCCGGGCTGTTCGAGCAGCTGCAAGAAGGGACTTGCTTCCCAGGCCAGAAAATTACCATTGGGGGTGTTGAAATGCCAATAGTTGTCCTTGAGGACCCAGCCTACCCCTTGCTCCCATGGCTCATGAAGCTGTACACAGGCAGCCTGGACTGGCAGCCGATTTTGAGCAGCCAGACACCAGGGCAATTAGATTACAGCAAGGCGCACTGCGCATCAGAGAGGCTTTGAAAACCAGTTTCATGACTGGCCAGGCTATGGTGTGACAGGTGTGTGTGTGTGTGTGTGTGTGTGTGTGTGTGTGTGTTTTTCCTTGATGCAAACCTGCCCCCTTTGTTGATTTTTAATTCCCTGTAAGCCAACCACCTTGTCTAGCTGGCAAAGAAAATAAAGTCACTATTGTTTTGAAACCATGCATTCTTTCTTTATTAATTTAAAAAAAAAAAGTGAGAACTGACAAGGTAGCTCGGGTGGGGTGGGGGAAGAGGGAACGCCAAGGCCATATGGCTTATTGTAGCCACACTACAAATCAAAACAGTTTGAATGACAGCCTTCTGTTGCTTGGGCCATCCTCTGGAGTGGCTGGGTGCCTGGAGCCTCCCACCCCCCGCATTCTTGGGTGTCTGGGTGAGGCGGTTATGGAACATGGGGAGGAGGGGGGGCAGTTATACAGTGGACGCAGTAGTGGTCTGTGCTCTTGTTGCCTTTCTTGCAGCTCCACCAGATGCCTGATCATGTCCGTTTGCTCCCCCATTAGCCTCAGCATCGCCTCCTGCCTCTTCTCATCATGCTCACTTAATGCTTTCCAGGCCTCTGTCACTGAATGCCTCCATGCATTCAGCTGTGCCCTATCAGTGCAGGAGGACTGCATGAGCTCAGAAAACGTGTCATCACGAGTGTGTCTGTTTTTTTCACCTTCTAATCTGCAATAACCTCTGGGACGGAGATGATAGGGGGAGCATAGAAACATTTGCACCTGCAGGGGGATAAAAAGGGAGAGTAGAATATAAGAAGATACATTTCTGAGAACAAAAGGGAGACTCTTTCACAGTGAATCAAGCAATTCACAGTAGACAGCACTTGTGCTTTAGGTACAAGGTCGCATTTTGCCTTTTATATTGAGCGCCTGCCGGTATAGTGACAGAACACGCACGGTTGGGCAACAGAATTGGGTTTCCAGGCGGCCATGGTAAGCCAAAGAGTACGTGGGGTTGGCTTCTTCAGCCTTCATAACATGTGGGAATGGTTTCAAACTGCAGTACCCTACTTTCCCAGAGCAAGCAATAGGTTGGGTTTGCCATTTAAAAGGAGGGGCTGTGGTTTTCAGGCGGATGAGCAGCATACCCTTCCCCCCCATCTCAGTGTGGCTATTCTCTGAGATGATTCCTTCACCCCTCCCCAGACCACGTGGCTATTCTCAGGGATGATCCCTTTTACCCAAGCGCAAACAGCCCAGCATGAATGGGGTCCTTTTACTGTTCCCTTACAAAAATTCCCCTATTTCAATCAGGTGACCATGAATGATATCACTCTCCTGAGGCTAACACAGAAAGATCAAGACCGAATGTTGCTTGAATGCGACCAAAATCCAGGACCATTCGCTGCCATGCTTTGTACTGCAATGATTCCAGACTACTTGCTACTTCCTTGGTGTGGTAAAGTGTCTTACTATGGAGGACGAAATAAGGCAGCCCTCCCCAGAAACCTGCTTCAAAGGCTTTCAGAGTACCTCCAGGAGAGCTTCATGGAGATGTCCCTGGAGGATTCCTGTTCCATCCCCAGATGCATTAACAGACTTTTCCAGTAGCTGTACTGGCCATGAATGCATCCCAATTCTTCAGGGCAAATCAAATTTTAAACACAATTGTAACTAACCTATAGGGTTTAAAAGCAAATGTGCACTCACCAGAGGTGCCTTCTCTGGCTTCAGGGTCCAGGAACCTGCCTTGGGAGGGTATTGGCTCCAGGGTGATGAAAAGGTCCTGGCTGCCAGGGAAGAATGGATTCTCCGCTTGTCTGCACATTCTCATTCTTCTCCTCCTCCTACAAAATCCTCCTCCCTGTTGCGTGAGACTCCCCCCTTGCAGGCCACGGACAGTGGTGGGTTAGTGGTAGGGTCCCCCCTAGAATGCCATGCAGCTGATCATAGAAGCAGTATGTATGGGGCTCTGACCTGGAGCGACTATTTGCCTCCTTTGGTAGGCTTCCCTGAGCTACTTAACTTTCACACGGCACTGCCGTGTGTCCCTGTTGTTGCCTCTTTCCATCATGCCCTGTGCGATTTTTGGCATATATATTAGCGTTTCTTCAATTTGATTGGAGTTCAGCCTGCACAGATTCTTCTCCCCATACATCAATCAGATCCAGCGTCTCCCGTTCGGTCCATGCTGGAGCTCATTTGCAATTCTGGGACTGCATGGTCACCTGTGCTGCTGAGCTTGCCACGCTGACCAAACAGGAAATGAAATTCAAAATTTCCCAGGGCTTTTCCTGTGCACTACCCCAAATTCAACCCAGCAAGGTCGATTTTAGCGTTACTCCCCTCGCCGGGGAAGAGTACAGCAGTCGATTTTAAGAGCCCTTTAGGTCGACGGAACGGGGTTGGTTGTGTAGACACATTGCTTATAAAATCAACCTAACACAGCTAAATTTGACCTAACCTCATAGTGTAGACCAGGGCTTAGATCCCTGGAGTGATCACCTGTACTTAAGTGTCTGTGACACCTTCATTTAAAAGAAGATCTTTATATTCTACTGCTGATATTATAGGGAAAGGTTATTGCAAGAATGTTCCATTAGCTTTATATCAGAAGGGTAGCCATGTTAGTCTGGATTTGTAAAAAGCAACAGAGTCCTGTGGCATCTTTAAGACTAACAGATGTATTGGAGCATAAGCTTTCGTGGGTGAATACCCACTTTGTTCGGATGCATCACCTACGAAAGCTTATGGTCTAATACATCTGTTAGTCTTAAAGGTGCCACAGGACCCCCTGTTGCCATTAGCTTTATGACTATCTTCGCCCTCATTTTGACACATTGTGGTTTGGATTCAGGTCTAGGCACACTATTGGGACGGCAGATTCTTCTATTATCCTAAGAAGTCCTTCATTGCTTTTCCATCTTGATAGTCCAGATCACACATTTTCCTTCAGCCTAAAAATAATTCATACCCAATACAGACCAGAGAAAGGAAGCATCTGAGCCTTATTTAACTGTTTCCTTGAATTCTGGAATTCCCTACCTTGTAGGATTAGATCCAGAGAGTGAAATCCTGGTTCCACTCACATCAATGAAAGTTTTGCCATTAACTCCAGTTTCACCCAGAGCGTTTTCTACGTTGTCCTCACAAGCATCTTAAAATGGTGTAAAATCCTCTTATGGAAGGTGCTACAGTTCAATTATTAAATTAGCCTTGTAATTTTTATTAGTTTAGTTGACTATACAGTGGATTGAGATGCTTTCCCTGATGTGCAATACAAAGGTGCACTGTATTGTACAGTATATCATAAACACTTACACGTTAAGTGGTAAGCTATAATATCAGCGTGTCATCAACACACGTCACAAGATGGTTATAATGTGGCAGAAAATGAAATAAATTGTGGGAAAGCCCTGCTCCCCACAATGAACATTCTGTATTTTACATCTAAAGAAATAAATAAGCTCAGATAATGAGCCCAAACTGAGCATAAACCCAGCCTGAGCAAATAAAATCAGGGTGGAAGCTACACTCAGCTGTGCCCATGGAGACGTAAGGAATTGTGCAATTTATGTTTTATTTTAAACTCATCCTTTATGCACGCTGTTATCTTTAGATATTACAACATATCATCTTTCCCTGTGAGCAGAGCAGAAATGATGAAATCCAATGGCAGTAGCATGAGGAGAGCATGGCGGTTTAGTTGTCAGGGGGTTTTTAATCCTAGATCAACAGAAAGGTTGGCAGGTACAGGGATTGTTGTTTTTTATACAAGCAATAAAAGAAAGGGAGGGTAGTGGCATACAGCAGAGTGGATGCAATCGAGGCAATCGGTTACAGCCAGGATGCCAATTATTACAGCTGGTCAGAAAATTGGGGGGGCAGTGGAGATTCCCATGGAACAAAAACTTTTTGGGGCCAAAAGAATTGAAACATTTTGATTCTGAAATGGGGCTGTGGTGCCGTGGGAGTTGTAGTGTGGGTGCCTCGTGCTCTCATCCTCCTCTATAAGTCAGAATGCAGCAGTCTCATGGCCATGATGCATGATGGGAGATGTAGGCCAGTCAGAAGCCTGTCCTATGGGCACATAAGGCACTCAAACTACAATGCACAATATGTCATAGTCCAGCTGAAATCCAAAAGGGGCAGGTGGCAGGGTATTTTTCTCTTTTGTTGTTGTTTGTTTGTTTTTAAACAAAAATCAAAAATTTTCACAGAAAGCACACACATTTTTTGAAAAAAAAATTCTCAAAAACCCAATTTTCCGTCAAAAAACTGTTTCAATAAAGAATGTGCTACCAGCCCTACTTATAATTATAAAATATATGTCCATTATTTTTTCTTAGTTCTTCCCACATGATCCATCTTTACTCAAAAACTTCAGCTGTTTAAGTGAAATGAGAAACCCTTTTGCTTGTATTTGATTAATGTATTGTCTTGTCAACCACATTTTTATACCGGGTATTTCTCTTTTTCAACTAAGTTTATTGACTGCAGACACAAGGCTTTTAAACAAGTACGTACCTGTGGTTAATTTCAGTAAATCGGGGCATTTCTCTAACACCATCCTGGGGATATTCCAGACTGACAGGTGTCTGACAGGAAGTTGGAAAAAGGGATGTTACATTTTTAAATCTGATTCTCCAGAGTTTTGCAGCTAAAGCTGGAACTTTAACGTTACTGAATGTCTATTTTTCTATGCAGGGTTTTGTTTGTTTAAGCACTCCCTTAAAAAGGGAGAAAAGGAAAAGAAATCAATAGAAGCATAAACTCTTTCATTCCATTTTAGTCTCCCTCCCACACCCACTCTCACTTCCTGTCAGCTTCTCTTCAGTCCATGCCGCAGGGCTCTGAGAAGGATTGTATATCTCTGCAGTCATGCCACTGAGCCTCTCCATGCTTTGCTGCCTCGAGAAGAAAGCTGTTAAAGTTAGAGCTTGACCCAGTATATTCTTTGGCCTACTCCATCAGTGTGCAATACCGATCCTAGAAGTTACCAATGGAAAAGGCCCATTTAGGCAGAGCTTCCCTCCTTTAAGAGATGTAGCAGATGTTTGAGGTTTCAGATAGAAATACTGATTTTTTTGACATGCTAAATTGGAGAAGTTCCAGAGTCCCCTATCAGCGTGTGTGACCCACACCCACTCAATGTGCCACTCTGGCCGGGACACATAGAGAGAGGCTGCAGAGCCTCCTGCAACCTTAGCTAATAGAGGTGGCTGTTTTAGTTCAAAGAAAAAAGAATGAGGAGTACTTGTGGCACCTTAGAGACTAAAATTTATTTGAGCATAAGCTTTAGGTTCCTAGGTTAGTGTTTTCGTTGTGTGGTGTGTGGTTGCTGGTGAGTATTTGCTTCAGGCTGGGGGGCTGTCTGTAAGCGAGGACAGGCCTGTCTCCCAAAATCTGAGAGAGTGAGGGATCGTCCTTCAGGATAGACTGTAGATCCTTGATGATGCGCTGGAGAGATTTTGGTTGGGTGCTGAAGGTGATGGCTAGTGGCGTTCTGTTACTTTCTTTGTTGGGCCTGTGCCCACGACAGGGCTGACTCCAGGGTTTTTGCCGCCCCAAGCGGCACAAAAAAAATTAAAAAAAAGTCGCAATCTGCGGCAGTAATTCGGCGGGAGGTCCTTCGCTCCAAGCGGGAGTGAGGGACCGTCCGCCGAATTGCCACCGAATAGCTGGACGTGCCGCCCCTCTCCAGAGTGGCTGCTCCAAACACCTGCTTGGCAAGCTGGTGCCTGGAGCCAGCCCTGGCCCACGAAAGCTTATGCTCAAATAAATGCGTTAGTCTCTAAGGTGCCACAAGGACTCCTTTTTGCTGATAAAGACTAACACGGCTACCACTCTGAAACCTGTTTTAGTTCCGGCAGTGGAGTCTCAGCGTGTTAAGAATCCCAGGTTCAATCCCTGCAGATAATGAGCAACTCAGGGACACAGCACTGCATTGCTGAGTGCTGCCATCATGTTTCTATGCAACTCAAATAGATTCTGCAATAAGAGCTCCGTCATTCCTATAAGGCACAGGCCAGAGTGCTGGAGCTCCACATGCCATTGAGCTTCCCAGCAACACAAGATGAATGTCGTCATTTCTACACCACATAAAGGGATGCAACTTGCACACCTCTCTGTACCCAGACATCTCTGCTGCCTGAGGGAGAGGGTAAGGCCATGTCCCATTTGATCCACTCTGATCCCTTGGAGTGATTAGTCTGCACAAGGACTGCAACTGACTAGCCTCTGAGTGGTGGATGCAAAGAAAAGAGAACTTTTTGTGCTTTCCGCCCTACAGCAGTGTTACCGGCCCTATGGGAGGATATGTTACTATTCATGCATGTAACTGGCGAGGGGGGTTTCACTTTTAAAAATCCAGCATTTAAGATGGTAACATTTCTCCACACAGAGAGGCCTCCTCCACATCAGATCAGGTACAAGAAAATAATTGCCATGAGTTGCTGTTAGTGGGAGATTTAGTTAGATACACTATCCTCTGCTCTGGTGATTTCACAGGGGAAGAAATAACACTGGTCTTGGCCAAAATATTTATGAAGAGGCTTCATATTGCAATAAAAAAAAATATTTAGCAAATGCTTGCTGCTGTTTACCAAATTTTCCAGAGTTTGCTGAAGCATTTACACTGCAATTAGAGGTGTAATTTGCAACTCATGAAGACCTACTCACACTAAGGGTATGTCTATACTTACCCGCTGGTTTGGTGGCCAGCAATCGATCTTCTGGGATCGATTTATCGCATCTTGTCTAGACATGATAAATCGATCCCAGAAGTGCTCGCCGTCGACACCGGTAATCCTGCTCTGCAAGAGGAGTAGGCGGAGTCGACGGGGGAGCCTGCCTGCCACGTGTGGACCCGCGGTAAGTACTTTTAAGTTCGAACTAAGATACTTCGACTTCAGCTACGTTATTCACGTAGCTGAAGTTCCGTATCTTAGTTCGAACTGGGGGCTTAGTGTGGACCAGGCCTAACTTTAATCTAGCGAGCTTGCTAAAAATAGCAGTGGAAACATGGCATCACAGGCTATTCAAACTCACCTGGAATCAGGGCCGGATTTCCAATTAGGCACAGTAGGCACGTTCCAAGGAGTGCTGGCGTTGTAGAGGTGCTTAAAAGTGGGTTAAAAGTTTAAAAGTTACCCTGTGGGTGGCCAGGCTCCTGGTGCAGATTGGTGGCCACTCAGCGTGTGGGGCTGGAGCAGGGTGAGCCTCCGAATTAGCCTGCCTGGGGGTGCTGTGAGCTGCGGCCAGCTGCAGCAGCTGTTGAAGGTGCTGGGAGCATCCCAGCCCCTTCCCAATCTCGGCTGCCCCGCTGCCTCCGCCCCATGTCAGGGAGGGGAGTGGCCGACGCTGCATTCACTTGCACGAGCAGAGCTGGAGAGCACTGCCACCCTGGGCTGTGGGAGGGATGGAAGACACCCAGGGACCACTTGCGGCGGGGAGAGGTACAGTCCCCCCTTTGTGCCTCACCTGGGGTGGATGGGCTGTGCCCCAGCTTGGGCTGGGAGCACCGTGTGTAGTGGAGGGTCTCATGCCTTCCCGGGGAGGCTATGTTTAAAGCAAGACCAACACCAACTAAATCATCCCAGCCAGGGCTTTGTCAAGCTGAGCCTTAAAAACCTCTAAAGATGGAGATTCTACCACCTCCCTAGGTAACCCGTTCCAGTGCTTCACCACCCTCCTAGTGAAATAGTGTTTCCTAATATCCAACCTAGACCTCCCCCACTGCAACTTGAGACCATTGCTCCTTGTTTTGTCATCTGCCACCACTGAGAACAGCCGAGCTCCATCCTCTTTGGAACCCTCCTTCAGGTAGTTGAAAGCAGCTATCAAATCCCCCCTCACTCTTCCCTTCTGCAGATTAAATAACCCCAGTTCCCTCAGCCTCTCCTCATAAGTCATGTGCCCCAGCACCCTGATCATTTCCATTGCCCTCCGCTAGACTCTCTCCAATTTGTCCACATCCTTTCTGTAGTGGGGGGGCCCAAAACTGGACACAAAACTGCAGATGTGGCCTCACCAGTGCTGTATAGAGAAGAATAATCACTTCCCTCGATCTGCTGGCAATGCTCCTACTAATGCAGCCCAATATGCCATTAGCTTTCTTGGCAACAAGGGCACACTGCTGACTCATATCCAGCTTCTCATTCACTATAATCCCCAGATCCTTTTCTGCAGAACTGCTGCTTAGACAGTTGGTCCCCAGCCTCTAGCAGTGCATGGGATTCTTCTGTCCTAAGAGCAGGACTCTACACTCGTCCTTGTTGAACCTCATCAGATTTCTTTTGGCCCAATCCTCTAATTTGTCTAGGTCACTCTGGACCCTATCCCTACCCTCCAGCATATCTACCTCTCCCCTGAGCTTAGTGTCATCTGCGAACTTGCTGAGGATGCAATCCATCCCATCAGCCAGATCATTAATGAAGATGTTGAACAAAACCGGCCCCAGGACCGACCCCTGGGGCACTCCGCTTGATACCAGCTGCCAACTAGACATCAAGCGGTTGATCACCACCCATTGAGCCCGACAATCTAGCCATCTTTCTATCCCCTTATAGTCCATTCATCCAATCCATATTTTTTTAACTTGGCGGCAAGAATACTGTGGGAGACCATATCAAAAACTTTGCTAATGTCAAGATATATCACATCCACTGCTTTTCCCATATGCACAGAGCCAGTTATCTCATCATAGAAGGCAATCAGGTTGGTCAGCCATGACTTGTCCTTGGTGAATCCATGTTGACTGTTCCTGATCAACTTCCTCTTCTCCAAGTGCTTCAAAATGGATTCCTTGACGACCTGCTCCATGATTTTTCCAGGGACTGAGGTGAGGCTGACCGGTCTGTAGTTCCCTGGGTTCTCCTTCTTCCTTTTTTTAAAGATTAGCACTATATTTGCCTTTTTCCAATCATCTAGGACCTCCCCCAATCGCCATGAGTTTTCAAAGATAATGGCCAATGGCTTTTCAATCACATCCGCCAACTCCTTCAGCACCCTCGGATGCCTTAGATCTGGACCCATGGACTTGTGCATGTCCAGCTTTTCTAAATAGTCCTTAACCTGTTCTTTCACCACTGAGGGCTGCTCACCTCCTCCCCAGACTGTGTTGCCCAGGACAGCAGTGTGGGAGCTGACCTTGTCTGTGAAGACCAAGGCAAGAACAGCATGAAGTACTTCAGCTTTTTCCACATCATCTGTCCCTCATACACATCCCACCTGCAATATCACCATCAATATCATATTCAAATACCTTTTTATAACTGTTTCTAAATTGGAACCTCTATTTTAAAGGAGCCAATTAAGTGTCAAAGTAATCAACTTTTATCAGCAAGCTTCAGTGCAGCTGTTGATTAGCTGTTTTCCAATTAACCTTTTCACCTCCCCCCAAGTTAGAGAGTAAATTTATTTACACTGATAACAAGGCACAAATATACACGTTCCATTAGACCCAGGTTGGCAATACCCTTAGCTAAATTAATCATTTTTTGGTTCCTAATCCAATCACTACCTCCCAGTCACAGCTAGGGTGTCCAGACAGCAAGTGTGAAAAATCGGGACGGGGGTGGGAGGTAATAGGAGCCGATATAAGAAAAAGACCCAAAAATCGGGACTGTCCTTCTAAAATCAGGACATCTGGTCACCCTAGTCACAGCCCATCATATACTACCTACAAATACACATGGTTTCCATGTAAGAGACCAATATTTTCTTGCACCAGGAGATGTGCAATCCTGTGATGTTCTCTCTCATTTTAGGCCAGGTCACAACAGAAGACGGTAAATCTGATTCTCCACTACCTTGCTATATCAGAATGGCAACGTTTTACACCCACTCGGAATCAAGTTTCCAGTACACTTAGATCTGAAAGGTTTCCAAATCTGTTACTTGTAATGCTGTAGATCTGTGACAGACTCTTTTAAGAAGCAGCTACATAAACATGGACATTTTAATATTGCAGTCACTTTTAAGTCTAGCATTCTGTGTTAGTTGACTGTAATCATGTCTGTGCACTGACAAGTCTGATGGATAGTATGGGCTGAGATCACACACAGGAGTGGGAAGGAAGGGGGAATCTTGTGCCATAATTGTGTGGAGTTGATTTAACTATTCAAGCCATCTGTAAAAACAAGTTATCACATCCATAAATGAAATGTCCGTATGGAGGATTTGGGATGGCGGCTGTCCTTCGGGGGGGGATGTGATGTGATGGCCTCCCTTTGAATTAGCCTTCCAAGAGCTAATCACATTCCCAGGGAAAAAAAGTGTTAACTCCTTGGCCAACAATATCTATTTCTTTGGCCTCGAGATCTAGTCATCTTGTTTGGCCTGGATATTTGGTAGAGATTGTTTTTCCTAGTTGACAGGACAAACCCTCCGCTCTACTGTGTTTGTCCAGCTCTTGCACTCCCTCACCTTCCATCCCCACCCCAGAGTTCATATAAGCAGCCTGGTTTCTTAAAAACTCCAGCAGAATTAGTTCTAGACTGAAAATTTCCCAAACTGAATAAACAAACACATTTACCAGCACAAGAGCTACTTTATAATACGTTGCTGTGAGCCACTGAATTCCAGTGTTAAAGAAACGGCTCCAAGGGATTATTGTAGAGCAAAGTTTCCCAGACTGTGGTTTGGGAATCACTGCTGGCTGTGTGGAAGTCCACGGAGAGCCAGTTGGTGATTTGGTGCTGGCTCTCCTCCTTTCCAGCTGTTTCTACAGGTGTCCGGGCTTTCCATTGCAACAAGGCTGATCACCTATAAAAGCAGCTGGAGGCAGAGGCAGCCTAACCTGCTATGGGTTACTGCTAAATAACAAGAGGAGAGGAAATAGGAAAATCCATCAGAGACCATTGGGACTGGAGCTGCCAGAAAGCACTTGGAAAGGCACATCCAAGGGACCAGGAAAGGAAGGAACAAGGCAATGTGTCTAAAGAAGCAGAGAGAGAAGGTGGGCAGTGGGCAGGATTGTGAGCCCTAAGCAATCAAAAATTGTGAGTCAGGTCCCCCAAAATCATCAGATGAACTTAAAAATCATGAGATGTTCAAATAATAAATGTGGACTTCTACTTATTTCCTTCCTGGTGTTCAAGCCTTCAGAGCTCATGTTTTCTCTGCGGCCATGAGAGCTAGAAATGTGCTCTCTTTTTTTAAATGAAAGCTGAGATTGTTGTGGAATCAGAGGACTCCAGGAGCTGGGGCATAAAGAAAAACATCACATCTCAAGAGACTCGCAACAAAAATTGAGAGAGCTGGGGTCTCTGAGTACACCCAGAGAGGAAGAGAAGCAGACAGCAGGAAAGCACATCAAGAGACTGAGGAAAGAAAGGACCAGATGGCCCAAAAGCATGAGCAGGACAGCTGGGGAAAGAAGAGGAACAGAACAGGTGGGTGGGAAGAGATGAAATGAACAGCAAAAGTAGACAGCGTGTTTGATTTTTTTTTTTTCCAAAGATGAGACAACACTGCCTTAAAGGCAGTTTAAACTGCATTACTAATGTTACTTTTTCACACAAGCAATTACTGTAGTTGCCATAGGGATGTTATGCAATTGTGAATGGGAGGGGAGATTCTTACTAGGCAATCTTTCTCTTTTAAGGTGATGGGGAAGGATTAGAGCAAAACTGCAATAAACTACACAAACCAAATAAACAAAAGTCTGGATCAAAAGCAAAAGCTGGAGGTTCTAAGGAGAAGATAGTGGGCTTTCACAAGAAGAGGGGACGACATCAAATGGTTGGAAGCGATACTTGTCAGAGTTCAGGGCAGCTGCCCCTGTATTCCCCCTTTTGTGGTGCAGCAAGAGCACCCAGTCTCAAGCTTACAGCTCCCCAGATGTCGCCTCTCTTGGCCGGAGACACACGTCTCTCTCCCTCTTGACCAGGGTATTTCCAGGCTGCCTAGTTCCCTGCCGGCACTGTGTTATTCCTAAACCATACAGAGTGCCTAAGCAGGCCAGTGACTCTGCTGTGCTTTCCCTTCTAAGGCTATAAACAGCATAATTACCCACGGTTAAGTTATCACACACTCTTTGTAAGCAAGCACAGTTATTCTTAAGGTAAAAGCATTACAGAGAAAATATATTAAAAACAATAAAAGAAGCTACATGCATGCTAAGGTTACCAGAGATCATCCCTGACTCCAACAAAAGTTCTGGCAGGTAAACAGTCCTTCAAATCCCACCAGCAGGTTTTTCTGAGGTCCCAAGTTCATAATCACCTTGGCTCAGAACAAGCACCAACATGAATCTGTGAGTCACATTTTTATCCAGTTTAGGCCTCTGCTCTTGTCTTCATGTAACAAGTGATCAATCAGCTGACAATGGATGCCTCCTCTGGGTCCTGCTTCAAAAAGATGGCTGCGGAGGTGAGAAGTTGCCTTCCTTTCCTCCCAAGTATTTTCCAGGAATCCCACTTAACTTTGTTTGTCCAGCACTTTGTGTCAGAGTCCTTTGAAGCTCATAACACTTCCCAAGGTTTACATTGGCTACGTCTCCTAGAAAAGTTACCTACAATCTTACAATAATACATACATATTTGCATTTTTAAAGTAATGGCCTCCTAAATTACAGAAACTGAATTCAATAAAGTTTAACTTAATTCAATAAGATTTGTCCAGGATATTGCAGGAAATTGCCATATCTGTCACGATACTAAGAAGGAGAAGAATGGTAGCAGGGAGGTGTCTAACAACTACTCACTTCCCCTTGGAAATTCAGGGGAAATCTATATGCAGACTAGACAGAGAGACAATTTCAAGTGCATACATTATTCTTCTTTCTCCTTGCCACAATCTGTTTTGTGGTGCTGCTCTTTGCTATTAAGTTGGTGCCATACATGTGTCAGACGCTGGGTTGCAAAGGTGGCTGCATTTTAGGGATGTTTGAAATTGTCCCTTCGTCTCTTTTCTGTTTCAGTTTGTAAAGCACTCAGGTGCTGTATATATAATCAGCGTTACCTAATTTCAATTACTATTATCCCGCCAAATCTTCCTGGTTCTCTTATGTTATCTTGATACTCCACTATTAGCAGATCATAGTAGTGTCAATCCCAAGAACCACCCTTGTTGCTTTTGGGCTACACAGCGAAAGACAATTAAGAATGGAATATTTTGTCTATTTCTAACTGGTTCCCTCAGTTGACGCGATGCAAAGATATCTCATCAATCCAACACATGGCCATTTGATTTGTTTGGAAAGCATTTCTTTGAAAGCTACCTGAAGGACTCTCCCTTTTGCCTCTACTACACTCCCACATTCCAGAGGGGCCTCAGATATAGCCTCCAGCTTGGAGTCATGGTAGCAGATGCTTCAGCCAAACATAAAAAGGAGCTCTGACTTCTGTGTTACGGTGTGCGTGATGGAGCTGCCTCTGGGCTAGCCTCACACAGTGAATGTTCTAACAGCTGCACGGACAGCATAATGATGAGGCAGATTCTAGTGTTGCACTGAATACTTTCTGACAAGGGAAGTGCTATACTTCAGCTAGCCACACAGCAACACGCCTGTAATCCATAGCAGAGAGCGAATTACAGACACACAAATTCCAGGCATGACTAAGCTGCCTCACAAACCCCATTGCTCTGAGAGCTGAAATAATTAGTATACTGTTGATTCATCAGCTTAAAGCCACTGAGGTGGAAAATGGCAGCTGGAGCGTCAAGGACAAGGCACTATTTCACCCCCATTCAGAGAGAGACAAAATCTTGAGCTTTTGTCGGGGTCTGTGGCAATGCTTTCCTGCCCACGTGGAACGGAGGAGCTTTCCACTTTCTTGCCTTGGGCTTCAGTTAGGGTGACCAGATACAAGTGTGAAAAATCGGGACAGGGGTTGGGGGGTAATAAGGGCCTATATAAGAAAAAGCCCCAAATATCAGAACTGTCCCTATAAAATCAGGACATCTGGTCACCCTAGCTTCAATGGAGCCTCTGATGGCCACTGACTTGGAGGAAGCTTTCCCTTGTATATGCCCACCAAAAGCTCCACTCCTTATGCAATACAGTGATTAAGGGGCTGGACAGATTGTTTTATAAGAAAGGATTGTAAGAATTTAATATGCATTGTCTGTAGCTGGCAGGCTTGTAATACACACCTGATAAAATAGTGGTGATCTATGCTGATCCAATTATTTATATTCACGGCAACCCATTCAGCACCTCCAGTCTAGCAGCTCAGGGTGATATAGTCGTTTCTCCCCGTCTTTGGTTGCTTTTGACATACCACATAACTCTGTCTGTTCAAATGTGCTTGAGCCAGCATAACTAAGGCACTCAGCTATGACAGTGATGAGTGCTAGAGAAATGCCTGTAGGTAAATCCTATGTTATGCAGGAAGCCAGACTAGATGATCGCAGTGGTCCTTTCTGTCTCAAAGGCCTGGTCTACACTAGGAGGTTATGCCGAATTTAGCAGCATTAACTCGAATTAACCCTGCACCCTTCCACACAAAGAAGCTATTTATTTCAACATAGAGGTCTCTTTAAATCGATTTCTGTACTCCTCCCCGACGAGGGGAGTAGCGCTAAATTCGACATGGCCATGTCGAATTAGGGTAGGTGTGGATGGAATTCAACGCTAATCGCTCCGGGAGCTATCCCACAGTGCACCACTCTGACGCTCTGGACAGCAGTCCGAGCTCGGATGCTCTGACCAGCCACACAAGAAAAGCCCCGGGAAAATTTGAATTCCTTTTCCTGTCTGGCCAGTTTGAATCTCATTTCCTGTTTGGACATTGTGGCGAGCTCAGCAGCACTGGCAATGATGCAGAGCTCTCCAGCAGAGGTGACCATGCAATCGCAGAATAGAAAGAGGGCCCCAGCATGGACTGATCGGGAAGTCTTGAATCTGATCGCAGTGTAAGTCGATGAGTCCGTGCTTTCGGAGCTGCGATCGAAAAAACGGAATGCGAAGATCTACGAGAAGATCTCAAAAGCCATGACGGAGAGAGGATACAGCCGGGATGCAACGCAGTGCCGCGTGAAAATCAAGGAGCTGAGACAAGACTACCAGAAGACCAAAGAGTCAAATGGACGCTCCAGATCCCAGCCCCAGACATGCCGTTTCTACGAGGCACTGCATTCCATTCTAGGTGTGGCCGCCAGCACTACCCCACCACTGTCCATGGACTCTGACGATGGGATATTTTCGACGGCCGCTTCCTCGGAGCTGTTCACGGACGGGGAAGATGAGGAAGGAGATGAGGAGGACAAGGCAGTCGACAGCGCTTTCAACGCCGATTTCCCCGACAGCTAGGATCTCTTCATCACCCTCACGGAGATCCCCTACCAACCCTCCCAAGGCCGTAACCCGGACCGTGAATCAGGGGAAGGATCAGTAGGTAAGTGTTGTAAACATTTATTTTGAACAGAATAGGAATGGTATCTTAACAATGGGTTTTTCATGATTAGTTTGCCCTAGGCGCTTTAGTTTTTAGTCCTTGCCAGTGCAGCTACTGGAAAATTCTCTCAATATGTCCAGGGATAGAGCAGAAATCCTCCTGGGACATCTCCAGGAAGGTCTCCTGGAGGTATTGTGAAAGCCTTTGCATCAAGTTCCTGGGGAGAGCGGCCTTATTGCGTCCTCCATGTTAGGAAACTTTTCCGCGCCAGGCTAGCAGCAAGTACTCCGGGATCATTGCCTCGCAAAGCATGGCGGCATACGGCCCTGGTGCTTGCTGGCATTCACGCAGCATGCGGTCTTTCTCTGTCTCCAAAATCCTCATCAGAGTGATATCACCCATGGTGACCTGCTTTGAATTAGGGGAATGTTAGTATTGGGACTGATTGCCTGTTCCTTTACATAACTGTAACCGGCAGTTTACAGCCACGCGGTGGAGGTGTGACAAGGGCAGCATGCAGGGATCTTTCCCGGGGACAGCCACGAGGGGGGTGGGACAGGGGCAGAGTTCATGCTGACCAGATTGCCGGCAGCAGGAACTGGCCAACGCTAGGAGCATTGCTTGGAACGTGAAAGGAGGGCATTGCTATAAATTAAGCTTTAAGCAGCCAAAAGTCTATGGCTTACCATGTCCGCCTGCTAGCCGAATTCCGTTGTCCAGCCCCACTTGTGTGATCTGTACAGCAAGACCCCAGGCACTCAATGGGAAGGCCGAAAATTCGACCTTGTACTGAGTGCGCATGTAATAGGTAATGTGCATGGTCTTGTTCACAGAGAAAGACTATATTCCTTGTTTGCAAAACTGTATCTTTGTGAAGAATTCACTCCCTTTTTCCCATCCCACAGCTGTGAGTGTTTCCCGAGCTACCCTGGCATCCCCCTCCCAGAGGCTGGCGCAGATCAGGCGACGAAAGAGAAGGACACGGGACGAGATGTTCTCAGAACTTATGGGCTGCTCCCGAGCCGAGGCAGCACAGCAGACCCAGTGGAGGGAGAACATGTCGCAATACCAGCGATCACACAGCGAACGGGAGGACAGGTGGCAGCAGGAAGACCAGCAGGCGACTCAAACGCTGCTTGGACTAATGAGGGAGCAAACGGACACGCTCCGGCGCCTTGTAGATGTTCTGCAGGACCGGAGGCAGGAGGACAGAGCCCCGCTGCATTTTATCTCTAACCGCTCTCCCCCGCCACAAAGTCCCAAGAAGGAGGGGCGGCAGGGGCCGTGAAAACAGTCACTCCACCCCTGCAGACTGCTCAAGTAGCAGAAGGCTCTCATTCCCAAAGATTTGATAAGTCCTTTCCTTCACTCCAAAAGCACCTCACCCAAGCCCCCATCCCAGTTTCATCCCCTAACTGTGTAGTTGTTAATAAAAAATACATTTCTGTTAATTACTGTTTCCCTCATGTTCTTTTAGAGGAGAGTGTGTTTGAAGGCGGGGAATGGGGTTGGGAATTGGAGAGGACAGTCACCTTTACCAGGGTACAGACACGGGGGCAGGTTCAGCAGAAGGTCACACACACATTGCAGTAACTAGGCACCCTGGTCAGTCTGGGAGGTGGTTTTCATGTTCTGTGGGGCGGGGGGGCTATGTGAGTTTGTGGCGGGGGAGGGCGGTTACAGATCTTATGCAGCGGTCCTTAGCCTGGATGACAGAGCCATGCAGCAGGGGATCTGTAACCGCCCTCCTCCGCCACAAAGTCACATAGCCCCCACACACAGAGTCCTGAAAAGGAGGGGTGGCAGGCTCCGTTGAAACAACCAGTCCACCACTGCGGACCGCTCTAGGAGCAGGAGCCTGTCATTCCTCGAGTTTAGAAGTGTTCTTTCCATCACTACACCCGCTCCCCACCACAGTCTGCGTCCCAGTTTCAACACTTTACCACGAAATCCTTAATAAAGAAAACGGTGTTAATGAACAAAGTTTCATTTATTTTATTTTTAAAGGTGTGTTGGAAAGGGGGAAAGGGGGTTGGTAACTGGAGAGGATAGTCAACATTAACTGGGTAAAGAAACGGGGGCAGGTTCAGCTTCTGTTTAAACAAACTTAATAGTCACAGGTTACCCTGCTCACTCTGGAACCTAGCTTTCAAAGCTTCCTGGATGCACAGCGCGTCCCGCTGGGCTCTTCTAATCGCCCGGCTGTCTGGCTGGGCGTAATCAGCAGCCAGGCGACTTGCCTCAACCTCCCACCCCACCATAAAGGTCTCTCCCTTGCTCTCACAGAGATTGTGGAGCACACAGCAAGCTGCAATAACAATGGGGATATTGGTTTCGCTGAGATCAGAGCGATTCAGTAAGCTTCTCCATCTCCCCTTCAGACGTCCAAAAGCACACCCCACCACCATTCTGCACTTGCTCAGCCGGTAGTTGAAGAGTTCTTTTTCACTGTCCGGGGCGCCTGTATAGGACTTCATGAGCCATGGCATTAGCAGGTAGGTGGGTCCCCGAGGATGACTATAGGCATCTCCACATCCCCAACAGTTATTTTGTGGTCCGGGAAGTAAATACCTTCCTGCAGCCGTCTAAACAGACCAGAGTTCCTGAAAACGCGAGCATCATGAACCTTGCCCGGCCATCCGACGTTGATGTTGGTAAAAGGTCCCCTATGGTCCACCAGTGCTTGCAGCACCATTGAAAAGTAGCCCTTTCGGTTTATGTACTGGCTGGCCTGGTGGTCCGGTCCCAGGATAAGGATGTGAGTTCCATCTATAGCCCCACCGCAGTTTGGGAATCCCATCGCAGCGAAGCCATCTATGATCACCTGCACGTTTCCCAGGGTCACTACCTTTGAGAGCAGTAGCTCAATGATTGCGTTGGCTACTTGCATCACAGCAACCCCCACAGTAGATTTGCCCACTCCAAATTGGTTCACGACTGACCGGTAGCTGTCTGGCGTTGCAAGCTTCCAGAGGGCTATGGCCACTCGCTTCTGGACAGTCAGGGATGCTTGCATCCGGGTGTCCTTGCACTTCAGGGCAGGGGACAGCAACTCACAAAGTTCCAGGAAAGTTCCCTTACGCATCCGAAAGTTTCGCAGCCACTGTGATTCATCCCAGACCTGCAGCACTATGCGGTCCCACCAGTCCATGCTTGTTTCCCGGGCCCAGAATCGCTGTTCCACAGCATCAACATGACCCCTTGCCACCATGATGTCCACAGCGCAGGGTCCCGTGCTTTGTGAGAGGTCTGTGCCCCTCTCAGACTTAATGTCCTCACCGCGCTGCCATAGCCTCCTTGCCCGATTTCTCAGCATCTGCCTCTGAAAAAGGTGGATGATAAGATGCGAGGTGTTGACAACGGCCATAACTGCAGCGATGATCGCAGCGGGAGCCATGCTCACAGTGCTGTGGTGTCCGCACTGTAAATCACCAGAAAAGTGCGCAAACTGATTGCCCGCCGGCGCTTTCACGGAGGGAGGGTGGGAGTGAGGGTTGAATGACGACAGTTACCCAAAACCACCCTCGACACATTTTTTGCCCCAGCAGGCATTGGGGGCTCGACCCAGAATTCCAGTGGGCAGCGGGGACTGCGGGAACTGTGGGATAGCTACCCACAGTGCACCGCTTCCAATGTCGACGCTTGCCCCGTTAGAGTGGACTCACAAAGTCGAATTAGTGTCCTTAGTGTGGATACACACGTTCGACTTTGTAATATCGGTTCCACAAATTCGCTTTAAGTAAAATCGAACTACTCTCGTAGTGTAGACATACCCAAAGTCTATGAACTTCTTTAAATAACTGCTATTTTTATACCAGGTATAGTCAGGATAACATCATGGCCCAGTGACACGAGCTAGGCTGGGAGAAATGAATGAGGCCATTTTCTGTAGAGAGAACGGAGTTTGTGGGAATTCATCCTCCTTTCTTGGAAGTTCTTATTCTTAAAGCTTTATAATGTTTGCCCTTCCTGGGTATAATGTGAGTTGTTCGTGACCATCTCTATCAGGCTACAAGAAGTTTCCAAATTAGGTGCCTTAATCATTGATGCTGGTTTAAACATACGAATATCTCTATAATATATTAGCGGGTCTGCTCACCCACCTACCTGGAACGAAGCAAAGGAAAACTAGGCTATTAGGAAAACATTCCTAATGGTGAGACATATGAGACTGTTACAGTCTCCCAAGGAAAGTGGTGGGAGATCCATTGCTCAAATCAGCTAAAATAGGACAAAACACTACAAAATATACTGTGGGGAATAGGGCTGGTTGAAAATTTTTCATTGAGGCTGTTTTACAACAGAAAGTTGATTTTTGATTTAATGAAATATTTTGTGAGAAGTGTCTGCTCTCTATAAAACTTTTGGGGTTTTGCCAAAATATTTCAGCTAAAAACTGACAGATTTTGGCCAAAGAGTAAAAGACTTTCAGCTTTTGAGTTTTCAGGGGGAAAACCCAAAAATTGTCATGGACAATTTCAACAAAAATGAAAGCCCTTTTTTTTTTCATTAAAGCTCCAAAGGGGAAAAAAAATCAGATCAGCAAACAATAATGCATTGGCAGATAAGGGGCAATATGACCCAGTAAGTCTTATTTCTGTGATCCTATGATGCGCCTCTCACTGGTACATACAGCATACAGCCAAAGCACATGATGTTCTTCTAGGTCTTGGCCTAGAGCTGGGATTTGGAGAATTCTGGACAGTAAGTTTTTAAAGTTTCATACAGATGGGATACTGACATTTCATACTAGAATCTGGTCCTGAATTTCATAGATTTGTCTACAGGATCCATCTCTATAGTATCTAAGCATGGCCAGATATGCAATCTGCTGGAGCCAGCTGGCATAATTTGTTCCCTATCAGCCTCTGAAAAAAAGCTACTTTTCTTATGTCACCCAGTGGGAAAAATGAAGCAGCAGGGACTGACTGTTTAGATCCCTAAAGATATGGCACTCCCCTTTCAAACATCTGCCAGGCATTTTAGTAACAGAGGTGCACATCATGCTTTCAGGCTGGTGGGGAGTCCATGCCCCTTTTTAATTCACTGTTCATGAAAATTTGCATGAACTAGCTTGTATTTGCAGACAAACAAGGGTATTTATTATTTTGTGTGTCACTCTCAGTCATCCACTCAGGGAGCAGAAGCAAAAGCAAGTGAGATAGGTCATTATAATAGGGTGGCTTCCCCCTTAAGGGCTGGAGGCCTGTGGCCAGCCAACCCTGATCACTGAAGAAAGTGCTCCAGCCCACCTGAGCCACATTAACAGCCTGGATGGGGCCTGATGGAGGACAACTCATTCCCCTATAAAAGGCAGCAGGAGGTTACAGTGAAGATTAGGAAGCTATAATAACATAAGAGTGGCCATACTGGGTCAGACCAAGTGTCCATCTAGCCCAGTAACCTGTCTTTTGACAGTGGCCAATGCCAGGTGCCCCAGAGGGAATGAACCGAACAGGTAATCATCAAGTAATCGATTCCTTGTGGCCCATTCCCAGCTTCTGGCAAACAGAGGCTACGGACACCATCCCTCCCCATCCTGGCTAATAGTCATTGATGGACCTATCCTCCATGACTTATCTAGTTCTTTTTTGAATCCTGTTATAGTCTTGGCCTTGACAACATCCTCTGGCAGAGTTCCACAGATTTACTGTGTATTGTGTGAAGAACTACTTCCTGTGGTAGAGAATATGGAAAGGATCCTTCAGGGAAGATCCTGAGACCAAGGGAGTTGCCCTCTGTAGGAGGACTGGGAGTAGCTTGCTAAAGTAGGAGGAAGTTGAACTGAAAAATGTTACCATGGGAGTTTTGAAGTCGGAGCCTGAAGGCTAGGATACAGCTAGGTAAAGCCTGAGAGATGGTGAACTGAGACCCTGCTGTAGGAAGGAGGCTGGGGCCCCCTGCCAAGGGGAGAGAGTGACACTGACCTGCAAATGGGGCCTGGATGGATGGAAAAGACTAAATAAATTGGATCCCCAAATGGGGAGTGTTTTAACTATCTTTTGGACTGTGGATGTGGTGTTTCTGGGTAACCAAGAGGGGAGACAGAGGCAGGGTGCTGCAGAGTGACCTCTGGCCACAAGAGGGTGCTTGGGTGGCAACTGATTCTGTTAGTCACATTCTGTAGATTGGTGAATGTATAAGTAGTTCCTCAAACAATCAACTATGGATACATTAGTTGGGGGTCGGGGGGGGGGGGGAAACAGGTCAGAATGAATAATTTGGCCAGCTCTAATCCCACATGAGAACTTGCACCCTAGATGCTAAACCAAATTCAGTGATAGAGGATGACAAACTGAATTATGAGATGATTTATGTCACTCCCTAAGTAGTCTGTACTGCATCAGGAGACAGTGTGTAAACACTGCTGACTACTTGCTCTTGCATATTTGTCATCTTGAAGGCAGAGGGCCTGAACAAAGAAAAACCCATGGCAGAGAACAATACACAAAGGCAAGTATTGCACTGTTGTTTGTGTTCTACCCATGAAGAGACTCAAGTAGTGTTAAAAATATTGTTGAAATAGTTCAAATGCAAGAGGCTCAGGTGAAAGGCCTGGTTTGTTGCTTCCTCTGAAGCAAAGAGGGTGGAGCAGCTTTTCCTTGTGCAAGAAAATTGTTGGTTGTTTGTGGCATGAACACCTCTCATGTGTTCCACCTTGCAAAGAACATTCCGTGATATATGTTTGACTGTTCTGGGAGCCCATTTAGTGTTTTTTTCAGAAAGCAAAATCCCTTTGATGTGTCAGACCATGATAAGAAGTCAGCTGACTTAGATAAAATGTTATCAACATTTTATCTGTATTTCTCCTGTAAAATCAGCTGTCAAGCTCTGATATCTCATATTTTATTTTTAAAAAAAAATGTGATTTAGGCACTTGTGCCCTACAACAGAGAATTAGCATCTTGAGAGATATGGCGCGATTTCATTGCCAGAAGAAACCATCTGGCTCCAAGGCATAGTCCCAATCTAAACGCTGTCAGAGAATAGTCTGGCTGCAGCACTGAATATATATGGAGAGGTGTTTGGCCAAATTCTGCTCAATTTACACCAATATACAGCTAGACTTACTCCCCTATGTCAGTGGAGTGACTCTGGCTTTATACCAGAATATTTTTAATCACATTGCCAGCAGTTGTCCTCATTGTTAAGAGGGGCCCCCACCATGAACATGAGAGCTCCCAACTTGGGCTCTGAACAAAAGCAGTATTAAAGATGAGATTCACAAAACTCTCTACTAACTTCCAAAGACTCTTTGGGATCTCTGCCCCTAAAGAGTGAGGCCCCAGTCTCTGGGATTTCTTGCCTTTTCTGAATGAAGTAAAGTTCAGCCCTTTAGTCTGCATTTGGTTCACAGCCTTTGGAATTCCTTCCCTCTTTAAGGTTGAACTGAAAAAGTCCTTGGGGGGGGGGCAGAGACGAGGAGAGGGAAATCAAACACAGTTCCTGAACCCTACTCCCTGAAGGGAAAATGAAAGTCTTTACAGATTTCACTGTAAAACCATTTTGGTTAATGTTTCCAAGTCCTTGATGATCAATGCCACACTTGGCTCCTCAGACATTTCTAGCACTCCCCTGCTGATGGCTTATTTCCTTTGATAGTCTCTAGAAAGGCTAATGGACTCCATTCCCTTGCCCTGCTTACTAAACCTTGCCCTTCCTGGTCTGACGTTCTAGGGCTTCCTGACCTTATCACCCTCCTTGGGACGCAGGCAGACAGTGCACCCTGTCACTGGACTGCAACTGAGAGGTGAATTTGGCCCATTGCTTCTCAACTCATGCTATTCCCTTTAAAAAGACGGGACAGAAGGCTGGAATCAGAAAGTGCTGCAAGGTTCTATGCCTGTTGGACTCGCACAGAGGGGAATAGTAACTGAGTTTGGGCAGCCAGGGAGGTACAGGGAAGTCTGAAGAAAGTATGGAGGAAACATTAGCAGGAAGCAGGCTAAAGTGTTGGTGTGAAGAACAGTGTCAGGGAAGAAAGGGAGCACAGAGAAAGAATCAGACTCAAGAAACTGCCTGAAAACAAGAGTCCCTTCTGGCATAGGACAAGTTTGAAATGATGCCCGATAAAGTGTAAACGGGATAACTTATTTTTCTCCAGTGAGCAAATTCTAATCACTAAGGGCCCCAGGCTGCCCTTCACATGGTTTGCTGGGAAATCTTCCATCAGGGTGCTGGCTGGAGATTCTCTGGAATTGGGGCAAATCTCAGGGGAGCTGCCAGAGACACAGGGTCAGTCATTTGGAGGCTCTGTGCCATCTCTGGAAACCTCTGCCCATTCAGTCCTAGCTCCCAGGAAGTGTTGGCCCATTGGAGCCATGCTATCAGAGACTCACTGACTATAATAACTGTTGCCAGAGTCCTTCCCCACAACGTGGGGGACTAGCGTGGAGCCAGCAGTACTTAATATAGCCTCAGGCTATGTGTCCCTTCAGTTCTTGGTGGGAGACAAAGAAGCACAGGCTCCTTCCACATGGATGCAGGGTAGGGGAAGCTTGGAGCCTTAAACTGTATCTAGCCAGCTCTGCTGAAAGGGTGAACAGGCTCATGGAGTCACACACTCAAACTGAGGCTTTTGTGTCATTCATTGTGAGGTTCAAGGTCACAGCTACCAGTATCAGAGGACTCTGGTGTCATCCATGCTTAGTCACATCTTGGTGCATATGTCGTCTTGCTTGGGATACCGAGAACTGTGAGCCACTATGTTGCCCCTTTCAGCTTCAGCAAGTGAGAGCTTTGCAGCTGCAAAGCTATGTATCATCTCCCTGACACACTAGCTCATCCTCCTTGACAGCAGACTCTTCAGGACGCTGTCATACAAACTTTGCCTTCCAGGTGACAGTGAACCCAATTCACAACTTCCCCCAGAGACATCTCTCTGCAGTGTCCAGTCCCTTGGGGGAGGAGGGTTTGAGCATTGGCCTCAGTGGTTTGAGCATTGGCCTGCTAACCCCAGGGTTGTGAGTTCAATCCTTGAGGAGGCCATTTAGGGAAATAGGGTAAAAATCTTTAAGCAGGGGGTTGGACTAGATGACCTCCTGAGGTCCCTTCCAATTTTATGATCTAACTCAGTGGTTCTCAACCTGCGGCCCAGTCAGCACAGACCTATGGCCCATGTGACATCCTCAGGGTCATACAGGTATTATTGGATGCGGCCCACATAACACATTGTGGGCACCACATGCGGCCCACAATGGTAAATAGGTTGAGAACCACTGCTCTAACTGGACATTCACAGACATTAAGTTCTCTGCCTCCAAAGAGACAAAATGCACAGTAGCCTGTTAGTTTAGCTGAAGACTTATGAGTCACTGTAATACAAAGCACTGAGATGGTTTTGTAATAAAACAAGAATAAGTTTATTAACAAGAACAGAAGTTTAAGTGATAAGAAGAATAAAAGAAACAGGTAAGGTTACAAGTAAAACAAAACCAAACCCACTTTCTAGTGACTAAACCTTAATTTCAGCAAGTGATTTATTATCTTTGTCTGAGCAGGATCTCACCTAGTCAATTTCTAGCTACTCTTGTCTTCCAGGCCAAAAGGATCCATCTTTCATAGCCTCAGAGGGTGCTGAACCCGAAGTGCCCTCAGTGATATATAACCAAAATGGTTTTTTGCTTGTCTTTATATTCCCCAAAGTTCATTGTTTGTCTCAAGAGCCAGATTGGCTTCCTCGGGTACAGATTCCATCCCTCGTCGTGATGATTAAATGCTCTTCTCCCCTGCTTGTTAGCTTGATGTCTTTGTTCACCTTATATTAGGGTGACCAGATAGCAAGTGTAAAAAAGGGGTGGGGGGTAATAGGTGCCTATATAAGAAAAAGCCCCCAAAATCAGGACTGTCCCTATAAAATCGGGACATCTGGTCACACTGCCTTATATGTAAATATACTTACATTGTCCTCAGCCTGTGATCAAGCTGGTCAGACAAGTAAATACACATTATTTTGTTTAGGGCAGGTTGGGCTTATGTGCTGTCTGCCAAACACACTTTGAGAATAGATTTCCAGCATGCATCTATAACTCTCTGTATACACCCCGTACATACACCACATAATTATTTTGGGGACCAGTGTGTTACCAGTTTGCATATCATACTTTACGTGACACCTTTTAGATACAGATGACAACAGTGTATTGAAGCAATGAGTGTGTCAGGCCTGAGGTGAGTCACAGTAGGGTATGCCCTCTGCCAGTTGGTATTGAGGGGCTCCCAGGGTCACAACGTGACTGGCAGAACACAGCCACAATGGTAGTCACACACTTTAACCATTGTGAATATTTCCTAGCCTGAAATAAGAGAATAGTGTATTAGGGATGTAGCAGTGTTATTTCCCATCGCAATGTTCCTCTTTGGAATTAATATCCCTGGGATATGAACATTTCCAGGGATTGTTGATACTTCATATAAAGACTAGGAAAATTAATTCCAACAAATTCATAGATTCTAAGGCCAGAAGGGACTACTGTGATCATCTAGTCTGACCTCCTGAGTTATACAGAACATAGAACTTCCCATAGTAGTTCCTAGAGAATATCTCTTAGAAAAACATCCAATCTTCATTTAAAAATTGTCAGGGATAAAGAATCCACCCTGACTGTTGGTAAATTGTTCCAATGGTTACATTAAAATGTATGCCTTATTTCCAGTTTCACTTTGTCTAGCTTCAACTTCCAGCCATTGGATCATGTTATTTCTTTCTCTGTTAGATTAAAGAGCCCATTATTAAATATTTGTTTCCTGTGTAGGCATGTATGGGCTGTAATCAGATCACCCCTTAACCTTCTCTTTATTAAGCTAAATAGATGGAGCTCCTTGAGTCTACCATTATAAGGCTGGTTTTCTAATCCTTTAATCATTCTCATAGCTCTTCTCTGAACCCTCTCCAATTTATCAATATCCTTTTTTAATTCTGGCCCCTAGAACTGGACACAGGATTCCAACAGTGGTTGCAACAATACCAAACACAGAGATAAAATAACCTTGTTATTCCTACTCAAGATTCCCCTGTTTATGCATCCCAGGATCACATTAGCTCTTTTGTCCACAGTGTCACAGTGGGAGCTCATGTTCCACTGATTATCTACCATGACCTCCAATCTTTTCAGAGTCACTGCTTCCCAGGATAGACTCTCCTATAAGAACATAAGAACGGCCATACTGGGTCAGACCAAAGGTCCATCAAGCCCAGTATCCTGTCCTCTGACAGTGGCCAATGGCAGATGCCCCAAAGGGAATGAACAGGGTTATCATCAGGTGATCCATGCCCTGTCACCCAATCCCAGCGTCTGACAGAGGCTAGGGACACCATTTCTGCCCATCCTGGCTAATAGCCATTGATGGACCTATCTTCCATGAATCTATCTAGCTCCCTTTTGAACCCTGTTATAGTATTGGCCTTCACAACACACTCTGGCAAGGAGTTCCAGAGGCTGACAGTGCGTTGCATGAAAAAATACTTTCTTGTGTTTGTTTTAAACCTGCTACCTATTAATTTCATTTGGTGGCCCCTTGTTCTTGTATTATGAGAAGGAGTAAATAACACTTCCTTATTTACTTTCTCTATATCACTCATGATTTTATAGACCTCTCTATCATATTCCCCCCTTAGTCGCCTCTTTTCCAAGCTGAAAAGTCCCAGTCTTATTAATCTCTCCTCATATGGAAGCTGTTCTATACCCCTAATCATTTTTGTTGCCCTTTTCTGAACCTTTTCCAATTCCAATATATCTTTTATGAGATGGGGAGACCCCCCCACATCTGCACACACTATTCAAGGCATACCATGGATTTATATAGAGGCAATATGATATTTTTCTGTCTTATTAGCTATCCTTTTCTTGATGATTCCCAACATTCTGTTTGGGTTTTTTTTTTTTTTGATTGCCGCTGCACATTGAGTGGATGATTTCAGAGAACTATCCACAATGACTCCAAGATCTCTTTCTTGAGTGGTAACAGCTAATTTAGACCCCATCATTGTATATGTATAGTTAGGATTATGTTTTCCAATGTACATTACTTTGCATTTATCAACATTAAATTTCATCTGCCATTTTGTTGCTTAGTTACCCAGTTTTGTAAGATCCTTTTGTAACTCTTCACAGTCTGCCTGGGACTTAACTATCTTGAGTAGTTTTGTAACATCTGCAAATTTTGCCATCTCACTGTTTACCCCTTTTCCCAGATCGTTTATGAATATGTTAAATAGGACTGGGCCCAGTATAGATCCCTGGGGGACTCCACTATTTACCTCTCTCCATTCTGAAAACTGACCATTTATTCCTACCCTTTGTTTCCTATCTTTTTATCCAGTTACCAATCAATGAGAGAACATTCCCTCTTATCTCATGACTGCTATCATTGAACTATGAGCTGCATTCACATTTAGCTATATTAAAGTGCATATTGTTTGCTTCTGCCCAGTTTATCAAACAATACAGATCACACTGAATCGGTGACCTGTCCTCCTCATTATTTACCAATTCCGCAATCTTTGTGTCATCTGTAAACTTTATCAGTGATGATTTTATATTTTCTTCCAGGTCATTAATAAAAATATTAAATAGCATCGGATCAAGAATCGAACCCTGCAGAACCCCACCTGGAAACATCTACTCAATGACAATTCCCCATTTGCAGTTACATTTTGAGACCTATCAGTTAGCCAGTTTTAATCCATTCAATGGGTGCCATGTTAATTTTAGATTGTTCTATTTTTTAATTAAAATGTTATATAGTATCAAGTCAAATTACAGAAGTCTATTACATCACTATTACCTTTATCAACCAAACTTGTAATCTCTTTAAAAAAAACAAGTTAATTTGACATGATCTATTTTCCATAAATCCATGTTGATTTGCATTAATTACATTACCCTCCTTTAGTTCTTTATTAACTGAGTCCCATATCAGTTGCTTCATTATCTTGCCCAGGATCAAGGTCAGACTTACAGGTCTATAATTACCCAGGTCATCCCATTTACCCTTTTTAAAAATTGGCACAACATTAACTGTCATCAAGTCTTCTGGAACTGCCTCAGTGTTCCAAGACTTATTGAAAAATCAACATTAATGGTCCAGTGAGTTCCTCATCCAGCTCTTTTAAAACTCTTGAATGCAAGATCATCTAGTCTGAGCTCCTGTATGACATAGGCCATAAAATTTCACCCAGATGCCCCTCTTTTCAGCCCAAAAACTTGTTTGACTAAAAGCATATCTTCAAGAAAGGCACCCAGTCTTGATTTCAAGACTTCAAATATGCAGAATCCACCATGTCCCTCAGAAGTTTGTTCCAATAGTTAATCACCGTCACTGTTAAACTTTAAAAAAAAGACAAATTTGTCACCAATTTTTGACCAGCTCTCTTTAGGGGATTATGCAAATTATGACCAAGTGCTGGAATCTGTGGAGAGTTGCACTATGATAATAACTTACTTGACTTGCGAACATGATTGAGAATAAGAAACTTATTTAAATTCACAAAGAAAAAATATGACTATAATACAATAGCAGCACAGGTTTAGTTTCCACTACAGAGAGATGCGTTTTCTCCAGTGAAAGCCAACAGGGTGCAGCTGGAATGATATTCTTCTCCACTCTGCCCGGTATTTAAACAGCGAGTTCATGTTTTGGATAATATCCCTTTAAACAGGAGATTAGAATATTAGAAACGGATTGTTACATGTCATATGGGAGTGGGGTTCTTGGATAGGGCTAAGGAAAGTGATCAGGATGTGGGTGGTCATGCCTAGTGGTTGGTGCAGGAGTCAGGCTTAGTGGTTACAACAGGAATCAGAGCCCAGGTGAGAGTCAGAGGCCAAAGGTCACAGTCGGAGTCGGGAGCCAGATGCCAAAGCCAAGAGTCCCAGCCAAAGTCAGTGATCAGGATCTGAGCCAAAGGTCAGAATCAGGTTATTTGCAGCGAGGCAAGTCTGGGGCCAGAGCAGGTGCTATCACAGCCATGGGCAAATGCTTTGAATGACTGCTGGGCTTAAGAGGCAGTCTGCTGACTCTGCCAACCAATCATACATAATAGCCAAGCAGGCAGCCTACTTCAGGCCAGCTGCGCTCATTAGGTTGCCCAGAGAGATTGGCTCTCCTGCAGGGTTAGATTCCTGGCAGAGCAGTCTCAGAAAGGTTGTCTTCAAGAGGAGATCCCCTGAGGAGACAAGCAAACAGTCAGGGAAGATAAACTAACAGGAAGCTGGGTAAACATGTGAGAAGAACAGGGAAAGGGATGTGAACATGACTTGGAGAAAGAAAAAGGGCTAGAACTGCAAAACTGGGGAGAAAATGAAAGTAGCCCAAAAAAAAAAAAAAAAAAAAGTGAGAAACCTGCCTGAACTAGGGTGACCATATTTCACTAAAGTGAAAATGGGACACTGGGTAAGCAGCGACATCAGGTGGCTTGTGCCAGCCCGAGCCACTTGGCGTCGCCGCTCGCCCAAGCCCCACTGTGCGGGGCTGACAGTTCTAGCCCCCCCGGCTGACAACCCAAGCCACCTGGTGTTGTGACTCGCCTGAGCTGACATCATGACTTTTTTGGCAAAACTGGGCATTTGTCCCATTTGCTCTTGCCCGAATATTCCTCCATGCCCAACGTAGGGCATGCCATGGCAGGTAAATAGTATAATGGCTAATGAGGGTCAGGCTGGAGAATCTTGCCTACGTGCTCGGGGTTTTACTCATCGCCATATTTGGGGTCGGGAAGGAATTTTCCTCCAGGGTAGATTGGCAGAGGCCCTGGAGGTTTTTCGCCTTCCTCCACAGCATGGGGCAGGGATTGCTAGCAGGAGGATTCTCTGCTAATTGAAGTCTCTAAGCCACAGGATTTGGGGACTTCAACAGCAGAGTCAAGGGAAAGGGTAGGGACGGCTTTGTGGCCTGCATCATGCGGGAGGTCAGACCAGATGATCATAATGGTCCCTTCCGACCTTAAAGTCTATGAGTCTATATAAAAGTTGTGAGATCCAGGACAGAGCTTAAAAAGAGGACTGTCCTGGCCAAAACAGGACGTATGGTCCCCATAGCCTGGATGGAAATGAAACCTGCCTCCTGGTTACTGTCTCTCTGCACCGATGAAAGCCTTTGAAATGTTTGTATTATGCCTGGTCTGTCTTTTGTTTAAATTAAAGTGGCTCAGGCTCCTTTGGTAGCTGGTTAGGCTTCTCTCCCTCCAAAACTCACAGAGGAAACAGCACAATACAACCTGACGTTGAAAGAAAGCAGAACTGCCAGCTTCTTCCATTCACGTGCGTTTGAAACCACTCCACCCTTCTATCCTCACACATAGACAACATCACAAGTTTCATCTCCTAAAGTCTTCCCTCCTTACACGTTTTCCCTCCCAAAGGACAGAATGGAGTCCAAAGATAAGTTACTTATTTCTCCAGTTCACAAATGACTATCTGTAAGGCCATAGTGAATCAGTCCTGAGTAAGTTAAAGGGTCTAAGGGTGATGATACTAATTCTGGTGATTTTAAGTGACATGGTGCATGGATTCCAGCTTACAGTGACAACTATCTGAACAGGACTCCAGGTCATCCAAGGTGAAGGACATTTGCAAATCTCATAATCCTCTGCTTGTAAATACATATGATCTGGTTAAGGCAGGTGTATAATAGGATATCAAGTGTTCCCCACTAAGCGAGCTCAGTTTCAGCTTCTGAAAAATCCAAACATACTCTGTTTTATGAATATGATATTATCAGTTGGGCTGCTGTCCGTATGTGACCATGGGTTATGGTGACCAGATGTCCTGATTTTATAGGGACAGTCACGATTTTTAGGTCTTTTTCTTATATAGGCTCCTATGACCCCCCCACCCCCATCCTGATTTTTCACACTTGCTGTCTGGTCACCCTATCACAGGTAAAGGTACAGCATCAAGCTCTGTGGAGGTCACCAACTGTGGCCCAAGCAGGGGCCGCTCCAGGCACCAGCGCACTAAGCGCGTGCCTGGGGCGGCAAGTCGCGGGGGCGGCCTGCCAGTCACAGTGGGGGTGCAGTCAGGGAGCCTTCGGCGGCGTGCCTGCGGGAGGTCTGCCAGTCCCACAGCTTTGGTGGCAATTCGGCGGTGGGTATGCCGAAGGTGCGGGACCAGCGGACCTCCCGCAGAAACGCCGCCAAAAGCCGCCTGACTGCCGTGCTTGGGGCAGCAAAACACATAGAGCCGCCCCTGGACCCAAGCACCGAAATGTTGTTCTACAGGGCCATGGTTGTGTATTTTTTGTTGTTGAATCAGGACTCACCTCCATGAATACCCCAATAGAAGAGCCCCCATAAAGCACCTCTCTAGCTTTGAAAATACACACCTGTGGTTCCATATACATAAAATATATACCACAGACACCAAATGAAGCATACAATAAAATATTCGAAGGAGAATCTTCAATTTAGGTGAGATTCATTAATATATTAGAAGAAATGTTACACTGGTGTGAACAGGTGCTGTTCCCAGCTGACTCTACAAATCCAGTCCGTACAGTATGTAATGTTCAAGTTCATCCCTTTTATAAACAAGGAGATTTCAGCAGGGATCTGTGGCCAAGAGGTATTTTTAAAAAAATGATTGATGGCCTTGCTAATCAGGTACACTTGAAAAGTAACCTAAAGAACTCTAAAGTTTGTGTTGAAATGGTTCTTGCTGACGTGTATTGAAGGGTGGAGGGAGGAGATTTGAATGGGAAGAGTAAGAAAAGTTACCTATTGTAGTACACGTTTTTTATAAATTTACTTCTGATCTGTTATAAGTAATGATTATCTATCTGCATGGCTAAAAAAGTGTTTGTAGTAAAAGAATTATTTTTAAAGTAATTACGGTGGTAGCCCTTAAACTTGACAATGGACTTAAATGCAAAATATTAGTAGCTAGATAGCTTTGGCATTGGAAGTGTTTCCTATAGTGAGAATATGGATGCACAAGGGAATGTTAAATGATCATTATTTTATTATTATTTGTATTATTGGAGTGCTTAGGGGTCCTGTTCATAGACCAGGACCCCATTGTGCTAGGTGCTGTACAAACACAGATCAAAAAGACAGTCCCTGCCCCCAAAGAACTTGCAATCTATGTCTAAGACAAGAAACAACAGATGGAGACAACAAACAGACCAACTGGGGAGTACAAAGAAACAATGAGACAATACTGGTCAGTGTGATTGTATGGTCTCAGCACACCATCAGCCTAATCATTGTCAAAATGTTTGTAGGTTTCAGTTCAAAGGATTGATTTGAAGGAGGAGAATGAGTTAGTTTTACAGATGTTTATGCGGAGCTCCTCCTAAGTGTTCTGGGTCAGCACGGGAGGAAGCACAAAGGTGGGTGTTTAAAAATTTAACAACTGCATGATGGAGGCTGACATCATGGGCTAATCAGAGGTGACAGTCAACCTTTTGATACTGAATGAGATGACAGGTAGGGGGGGGATAGGTCCTGAAGTAAACAGGGCCATGCAAAGGAGAGTTCAAACAGCCCCAGTGGAACAAGGCCTGGACCAATAAAGGGCCCTGTTTTTATACTACTTGCTCTTTTCTTCGGCCATGGGTCGCTAGCCTTCTCTGTAACTGCTTCCTTCACTTGACCTCAATTGACCTTATCTGTATTCCTGGACTCTGGGCCATTAGTTTCACTTGATATAAGTCTGAGTTTCACAGCAATATTATGACCTTTCACCTGATTTCTCTCAGAATTTTGGTTACACCTTCTACTTGCTACCACAGTCATTTCAAACCTAGTAACTCATTTGTTGGAGAATTCTTACAGCCAATCATAATTTCCTCCATGAATACCTACAAACACAAGAGTGGTGCTCAAAAGCACAAGCTGCAGCAGGCTTACGAAAAAGAAGATCAGAAAAGTGGGCTTGATCTGCAAAGTTTCTTGAAACGTGTGAAGTTTGGCCATGTACACGGTGAACAGTCTGACGATGGTTCTGCTACTTGCACTTCTGAGCCGTCCTTAGCTAGTGAGGACGTTGAGTTGGGTTTTTCAGGCTTGTTGAGTGCTGGAGTCTGATTCCAACACACAACTTGGCACTGAATTGTTGGGTCCTGGAGTCTCTGATTCTGGGACAGACAGTTGCCCTTTGGTTGCTAATGCAATTGTTATGGATGGGGGCACTGAAACTGGTTTGATTATTGAAAGTGTGGGGTGGAATTTTTGCCACAAGTGACAGATTCTGTTTCTTTGTTTGTTTGTTTTTGGTAGAAAATGGACCTGTTGTTAATTTAGAAAAAGGTTTTTCACCTAGCAAACACAAAGAAAGGCAAGTATTAAAGCATGGTTCTTTGTCAAAACTCCTAGTGGGGAGTTACTCCAGAAGTCTTGGTAGAAGCACAGTTTGACTCTTGCTTCCTTGTTCTGTTTCACTTATTTGCTTTTCCAGTCAAATTCCTCATCTTCCTCTGCAAACCATAAAACCGGGTTCAGAAACTTTTTCCACTTTAACGCATGAGTATGCCAATGTGAACATTCAAAAGAACATGTGGCGGCAAACACTCGCTGCTGTAATGGTTATTCACAAATTGTTCTATTTTTTGGAATTGTTCAAAGATTATAAATCCTGGTTTTGGCTTTCTGCTGGTTTTTGGGATGTGTTGAGAAAGCATTGTAAGATAAATGTGAACTTAAAGAATTAGAGTTAGTTACCTTAAGATTGGTTAACGAAATATGTGTGTTGTAAAGACAGCCCCTGACTAGAAAGTAGGAGGTCCTGAAAATAATAACTTATAAAGCCAGACGGAATAAAGTAGGGAGAATATCTGGTTGAAAGAGTAACTAGATGAGAAGGGAAATTTCTAAAAAGAAGGCCTCTGACCACTACAGATGACTACAGATTGTTTTAAATAAAACAAAGAGAATATGTCTTAAAATAAGCCAACATGGCCCTTACCAAACCACGCACCACTCTTAAAGCCTATGTGAAGCCAGGTGAAATGGAAAAACTGTGAGGGAGCAAAAAGGAGGGGAGGAAAGGCTTTGGGAAGAAAGGAGGTTGTAAATCTTATCTGAATTAAGACTTGGTTTTTAGCTAAAGTCAGTACTTGGCAATGACATCACTTGTTTGTTAAGGGGTATAAAAAAAGTAAAGTCTTAAAGGGTTCATTGCTAATACTTGTCTGACCACACTGTAAGTATCTTATCAAATGCCTATAAATGTTTTGTTAATCTACTGGGTGTAGTAAATTGCTTCTTATTTAGGTTTTTAGGAATGTTTAGAGCAATTGTATAAATGCCATTTGGCCTTTGGATTTAATAAAGGATTAAATTAATGTTTCGTGGTTTCCCATATCAATATTAATAATTTCAAATATTAATAATTCCAACAAGCATATTAGCATTACATTAAAATGCCAAATCATGACAAGATGGTTAGCAAGGTTTGTGGCAATCCATCCACTTCAAAATCAGGTTGAGTGTGTTCTTGATGCTTTAGATAAGATCAACGCTTCACACACTCTTATGCCAGAATTAAGTCGGAAGTTGATAGCTTGCCAACGAACATTTCAGAGTTTTCATTCCTTGTTTTGGCTGAGACATGGTATACTCTCTGTCCAAAAGTTAACGTTGTGAGCAAAAAATTGCCGAGTCCAGACCGTGATATTAAAACATTTACTGCAGTTTACTTGGTGGCCTTTGAGATGCTTTGTTGGAATTATGGTCTTCTGGGTTCATTTCATGTAAGGAATCTGCTACTTCACAGAATAAGATTCATGGATTCCAAAGCCAGAAGTGACCATTGTGGTCATCTGACCTCCTGTACAACACAGGCCACAAAACTTCCCCAAATGATTCCTACAGCATCTTTTAGTGAAACACCCCATTTTTACTCCTGAGGAAATTCTGTGCCAAAAAATAAAAATTCTGCACACATTTTAAAATTCTGCAAAATTCATTTGTCAATAAATAAATGTGGAGGCTCCAGCATGGCAGTGGGGCGCACAGGCCACTTGCTGCATGGAGGTGGGAGATCATCCTGCAGCCACCATCCCCTCCCCTCAAGGACACGGACTCGGTGGTGAGGCTGCCCCAGAAACACCTCGGGGCCCTGCCCTCGGCACCAGGTGTTAGCAGGCTCAGCCCAACAGGATCCAAGTGTGGAGGGGCTTAGTGTGGGGGGATCCAGGTGTGGCGTAAGAGGGTTTTGTGTGGGGCAATATGGGTGTGGGCAGCTCCGTGGGAGATCTGGATACCCAGGGGCTCGTTGCAGGGTTCCAGGTGCAGGGGTAATGGGACTCTGCAGGGGAGTCCAGGTGAAGGTGGTTGGGGCTCAACAGCGGGGGTCTGGGTGCTGGGGTGTGGGCCTTGGTGGGGTGGTGCCAAATGCAGCTGGTTGGGACTCAGTGGAGTGATGGCTCGGGGGGGGGGGAGGGGGGGCTCATTGAAGTGGTCCAGGTTCAGGGGGGTGGGGCTCATCAGAGTGGGGGTTCGATGGGCCTGCTTAATGGGGCAGCCCCAGCTGCTGCTGAGGGGATGCCACATGCTGGGCTCCTGCATCCCCTGCCCGCCATCTCCTTCTCTTCCCTATCCCCTCCCCCTTTCTCTCCCCATTGGGACCCTGCCCCAGTCTCTTCCCCTTCCTCTCCCCACTGTCCCCTGCCTAACTTTCTCCAAAAATCACAAAATATTCAGGTGGCTTGCAGTCTCAAGAGACCAGTCACTTATCCCAGATCAATTTGTAACTTAGATCTCACACCAAAGACAACACGTGTAGCCAATCCTGTAATAAACTGACTAAAGGTTTATTAACCAGGAAAAACAAATAAAAGAGTTATTTACAGATTCAAGCAAACATATACACAAATGAATTACTATCTATGGTTCCTAACAATGACAGAGATGTAGTAATCTGTCATTTCAAAATATCTTTCAGGGCAGACCCAGGGATAACCCCTGGGGATCTCTGCCTTAGTTTAGTGTCTCTGGCCCTGTGAGAGAACCATTTCTTCTTGTGAGCATCTTTATATCACTTTCTCCTGGATTCAACTGATGGTACAAGGACTCCTGCATTCAACTTCTTCATGGGTGGATGCAGCAATCAACAAAGCTTTTTGTGCTAGATGGCCCATTAAGTCTTGATAGTCCTTCTTGATGCGTGGGGGGAACCACTTTCCTGTCTGAGTTCACAAGTGCAGAGCAGGCATCTTTACAATTATAAAACAAACTTATGTTACCTTGCAGCATGGAATACAGACATTATAGGTGAGATTAACGCATGCAGTAACTTATAAATATTTTATAGACTCTAATCACTAACTGCGTTCTTATAAAGCTAATACCTATTTTGAACAAAACTAACATACAGGTGAGCTGGTTTGGTTTCCAGCTATGACTTTGTCATAGCTAACGCCTAAAGCCTTGGCCAGAGCTCACAGTTGGTTTACCAGCACCACACTGTGATCAAGTCACCCCTTAACCGTCTCTTTTTTAAGCTAAATAATTAGAGACTCAAGGAGGTCAATGTATCAGGCACATTTTCTAATCCTTTAATCATTCTCGTGATTCTTTTGTGAACTTTGTCCTGTTTTTCAACATCCTTTTTGAATTTTGGACACCAAAACAGGACACAGAATTCCAGCAGCTGTTGCACCAAGTGCCAAATGCAAAGGTAAAATAACCTCACTACTCCTACACAAGACTCCTGTATTTATGCATCCAAGGATTGCTTTAGCCCTTTTGGCCACAGAGTTGTACTGAGAGCTCATGTTCAGCTGATTACCTACCACAACCCCCAAATCTTTTTCAGAGTCACTGCTTCCTAGGATAGAGTCCTCCATCCCATAAGTATAGCCTATATTCTTTGTTCCCAGTGGTATACAATTGCATTTAGCCATATTAAGATGCATATTGTTTGCTTGCACTCAACTTACTAGGCAGGTCATTCTATATCAGTGACCTGATCTCTTCATTATTTACCACTACCCCAATTTTTGTGTCATCTGAAAACTTTCAGTGATGATTTTACATGTTCTTCCAGGTCATTAATAAAAATTCTACATAGCATAGAGCCAAGAACACAGCCTTGCAGGACCCCACTAGAAACACACCTGTTTGATGATGACACCCCATTTACAATTACATTTTGAGACCTACCAGTTAGCCATCTTTTAATCCATTTAATATATGCCTTGTTAATTTTATATCTTACTAGGCTTTTTTTTTAAATCCAAATATCATGCAGTACCAAGTCAAATGCTGTACAGAAGTCTAAGAATATTGCATCAAATGTGTGATCTCATAAAAAAAGATATTAGGTTACTTTGAGCTATTTTCCATAAACCCACGTTGACTGGCATTAATTATGTTACCCTCCTTTTCATTAATCAAATCTCATAGCAGCTGCTCCATTATTTTGCCCAGGATCAATGTCAGACTAACAGGCCCATAATTGCCCAGGTCATCTCATTTACCCTTTTAAAATATTGGCACAACATTATCTTTCTTCTAGTCTACTGGAACTTGCCTGGTGTCCAGTGATTAATGGTCCAGTGAACAACTCGGACAGCTCTTTTAAAGTTGTTGGATGCAAGTTATCCAGAGCTGCTGATTTTAAAATGTCTAACTTGAGTAGCTGCTATTTAACGTTCTCCTGCAATACTAGCGGAATTGAAAGAGCATTATGATATGACTACATCATCTGTTTTTCCCCAAATACAGAACAGTAATATTTATTGAAAGTTTCTGTCTATTCTGCATTATTATTGATAATTCTACCATTTCCCTCTCGTAATGGACCAATACCATCGTCAGGATGCTTTTTGTTCCTAATATACTTTAAAAACTCCTTCATATTGTCCTCTAAATCTGTTAGCCATAGGTTTCTCATTGTGTCCTTTTGCTTCATTTATCAATTTTCTACAATTCACAGCTTCCGAATTATATTAATTACTGTCAACTTCCCCTTTCTTCCATTTGTTGCATTATATTTTTATAGCTGCCTTCACTTCCCTTCTAAACCAGATTGATTTAAAAAATATATATATGTGGCTTTCCTCAATTGTGGGATTGTGTTTCTGGACAGCTAGTAAAGTTTTCTTAAACAATTGCCAATTACCATTCACATTTTTCTGATTGAATTCTTCCTCCCAGTTGGTTTGGCTCATAATTGTTTTGAAACATTTAGCAATATCCATGCAGTTCAAAGAGAAATTATCTCAAAGGAGGAGAGTAAAGCCAGGTAAACTTGCAAAAGATGGAAGGTCATCCGACACAATATCAACACAGTTAGAGAATAGGATTCATAAGTACGATGGAGTCAGAGGAAGATTTGTTTTTTTTCATGGGCAAGAAACTTGAAAGTATCAGGAGTGAAGACTAAAGAAGCACACACAACTCACCAAGCAGCTATCCTGAGGATGTAAACTCTGGAGTGTTGAGAACAAGATTGAGCTTTTCACCAGTCTTTGCAAGCAAATTGTTAAGGATGACTTGGAAATGAAGGCACCCATTGGTCTCCTTAGCTACATTCACAAAAGGTCTTTAGATGCAAGAAACAGCACTGCATAATGTTGTGGTCTTCCTGTAACTGTAGCTGCTAATGAAAGGAATTTCAGTGAGCTAAAACTAAGCAAGAGCATCCACAGGGCAGAAAAAGGTTAAATGATCTGGCAGTTATTTCAATAGAGAACTTGGAAGCAAAACAGATAGACTGGGATGAGTTAATTAATGAGATTACTTCAGAGAAGGCTAGGAAGGTCCCTTTAGAAAACCAAGAAATGCAATCACCACTAAGAACTTTTACAGAGTGGGGGTAGAGTTGAGTTTTGGGAACCCTCTCCTGGAGTCAGGGCCGGCTCCAGGCACCAGCCTGGCAAGCAGGTGCTTGGGGCAGCTGCCCCGGAGACGGGCGGCACGTTCAGGTATTCGGCGGCAATTCGGCGGACGGTCCCTCACTCCCACTCGGAGCGAAGGACCTCCTGCCGAATTGCCGCCGCAGATCGCAATCGTGGCTTTATTTATTTTATTTATTTATTTATTTTGGGCTGCTTAGGGCAGCCAAAACCCTGGAGCCGGCCCTGCCTGGAGTCAAGCACTTAAGTTGTTTTTTACAAGAAATGCTGGAGGAGAAACCTCCTTTATAACTTTAGCCCAATGGCTGAAGGACTCACCCAGGATACAGGAGACCTCAGTTCAATTCCTCATCTCTACCTAATGAGAGAAGGGATTTGAAAAAGGTCTCCTATCTCTTGGGACAATGCTCTAGCCACTGGGCTATTCAGATGTGGGACTCTCGCCTGCTGAAGGTGTTTCACTCTCGATTGTGTGTTCTGTTCTCCAGCTCAGACTTGCGGTTCCCTTTAATGGCTGACAAACACTTGAAATGTTTGGACAAATGTGAGAGACAGATAAACTGTACACCCACCAACACTTGTATGCCAACTGTCTATTATTGCATTAGAAACTATAACAAAAGCAAATGTAATAATAAGCTTTACTTTTTTCTTTTTTGCTGTATTCAATAATATGCCTTAAATAGGGTGGATTTACTGAGGCTCTTGTACTGGGAATGAACAAAAAACACTGTTTGTGCTAGGGAAAAACTGAAGAGGGTGCATATACTAGCCCAACAAAAGTGCAGGGAAAATGCTTGTTCTTTCCACCCATGCGGAAAGAACAATTGGTCCTCCTCTGGTTCTATACTGAGTAAACATCCCAATGCGGGTCAAAGGCCCAGAATGAGGAAGAAGAAAAATAATAATGTAAGAACTTTTTTTTTTTAATGTGAGATTAATTTTTTATCATAGCCCTGATCCTGTAAACATTCGTACACATTAGGCTTTGTCTACACTAGGACTTTTGTCAGCAAAATATTTGTCAGTCACGGGTGTCAAAAAAAACCACACCCCTGACCAATGTAAGTTTCACTGACAAAAGCAGTGGTGTGGACAGTGCTATGCTGGCAGAAGACATTCTCCCACTGACATATCTATCACCGCTCATTGGGGGTGATTAATAGAGCAGCTACACGGGAGATGTCCTTTGGTGAGGAATGCCACTGGAAAATTCCAGAATATTAGCCAGGGGCTTTCATTTACTTTTGAGAGAGTACTGTTTCAGAGTTGTGAAACCTGTTGGAGGGTTCAAGGAAAATGGCCACAAGTATGTTTAGAATGAACGTTGGCGCACAGCATACGTGAAAGGCTGAAAATACTGTTATGAGCTGGTATCCCGGGGTAGCCGTGTTAGTCTGTATCTACAAAAACAACAGGGAGTCTGGTGGCACCTTAAAGACTAGCAGATTTATGTGGGCATAAGCTTTTGTGGATAAAAACCTCACTTCTTCAGATGCATAGAGTGAAAGTTACAGATGCAGGCATTATATACTGACACATGGAGAGCAGGGAGTTACTTCGCAAGAGGAGAACCAGTGTTGACAGGGCCAATTCAATCAGGGTGGATGTAGTCCACTCCCAATAATAGATGAGGAGGTAGGTGTCAATTCCAGGAGAGGAAAAGCTGCTTCTGTAATGAGCCAGCCCCTCCCAGTCCCTATTTAAGCCCAGATTAATGGTGTTAAATTTGCAAATGAATTTTAGTTCTGCTGTTTCTCTTTGAAGTCTGTTTCTGAAGGTTTTTTGTTCAATGATAGTGACTTTTAAATCTGTAATAGAATGACCAGGCAGATTGAAGTGTTCACTTACTGGCTTATGTATGTTACCATTCCTGATGTCCAATTTGTGTCCATTTATTCTTTTGCGGAGGGACTGTCCGGTTTGGCCAATGTACATGGCAGAGGGGCACTGCTGGCACATGATGGCATATATGACATTAGTAGATGTGCAGGTGAATGAGCCCTTGATGGTCTGGCTGATGTGGTTAGGTCCTCTGATAGTGTTGCCAGAGTAGATATGGGGACAGAGTAGGCAACAAGGTTTGCTACAGGGATTGGTTCCTGGGTTGGTGTTTCTGTGGTGTGGTGTGTAGTTGCTGGTATTTGCTTCAGGTTGGGGGGTTGTCTGTAAGCGAGGACTGGCCTGCCTCCCAAGGTCTGTGAGAGTGAGGGATCATTTTCCAGGATAGGTTGTAGATCGTGGATAATGCGCTGGAGAGGTTTTAGCTGGGGGCTGTATGTGATGGCCAGTGGTGTTCTGTTATCGTCCTTGTTGGGCCTGTCCTGTAGTAGGTGATATCTGGGTACCCATCCTGCTCTGTCAATCTGTTTCCTCACTTCCCCAGGTGGGTATTGTAGTTTTAAGAATGCTTGATAAAGATCTTGTAGGGTGTTTGTCTCTATCTGAGGGGTTGGAGCAAATTCGGTTGTATCTTAGGGCTTGGCTGTAGACAATGGATCGTGTGATGTCTCTTGGATGGAAGCTGGAGGCATGTAGGTACGTATAGTGGTCAGTACGTTTCTGGTATAGGATGGTGTTTATGTGACCATCACTTATTTGCACTGTAGTGTCCAGGAAGTGGATCTCTTGTGTGGACTGGTCCAGGCTGAGGTTGATGGTGGGGTGGAAATTGTTGAAGTTCAGGTGGAATTCTTCAAGGGCCTCCTTTCCATGGGTCCATATGATGAAGATGTCATCAATGTAGCGCAAGTAGAGGAGGGGCACTAGGGGACGAGAGCTGAGGAAGCATTGTTCTAAATCAGCCATCAAAATGTTGGCATACTGTGGGGCCATGCGGGTACCCATAGCAGTGCCACTGACTTGAAGGTATAAGTTGTCCCCAAATCTGAAGTGGTTGTGGGTGAGGGCAAAGTCACAAAGCTCAGCCCACCAGGCGTGCTGTGGCCTCATCAGGGATACTGTTCCTGACAGCTTGTAGTCCATCCTCATGTGGAATATTGGTGTAAAGTGCTTCTACATCCATGGTGGCCAGGATGGTGTTTTCAGGAAGAATATCAATGCATTGTAGTTTCCTCAGGAAGTCGGTGGTGTCTCGAAGATAGCTGGGAGTGCTGGTAACGTAGGGTCTGAGGAGAGAGTCCAAATAGCCAGATAATTCATTTGCAAATTTAACACCATTAATCTGGGCTTGAATAGGGACTGGGAGGGGCTGGCTCATTACAGAAGCAGCTTTTCCTCTCCTGGAATTGACACCTACCTCCTCATCTATTATTGGGAGTGGACTACATCCACCCTGATTGAATTGGCCCTGTCAACACTGGTTCTCCACTTGCGAAGTAACTCCCTGCTCTCCACGTGTCAGTATATAATGCCTGCATCTGTAACTTTCACTCTATGCATCTGAAGAAGTGAGGTTTTTATCCACAAAAGCTTATGCCCAAATAAATCTGTTAGTCTTTAAGGTGCCACCGGACTCCTTGTTGTTATGAGCTGGGTGAAGCCTTGTTATAGGCAGAGTTAAAAACTTGTTCAAACTGATATGTGAACGTGCCCTTCATTTAAGATAGTAAGAGAAGGTTAAAGGCCCATACCTCAAACAGGTGGGGGTGGAGGGGAGGGAGGTTGTGCCTGAGTGAGAGAGAGAGAGAACACACAGCCAGACACCAATGACAGACAAGAACAGAGCAAGAGGCAGAAGTAAAGACAGCAAGAAAGCCAAACAGTAGCTGATGGGTAGTGTGACCCTGGGAAAAGCAAGAGACAGAGAGCTTTGGAGGCAGTTAGCTAAAGGGGCTTGAGTCTGTATAAGCTACAAAAGTGCTCCTTTTGTTCTTAGTTCCTGCTGTGCGCTGAGAAGCAGGACTTTATGCATTCCTTGTAAATAAATGCAGATGCATCAAAGCGAATACCCGACTTCATCAATTTCTGCTTTGAAGTGGAGCATCCCCAGGGTCCTGAAATTTTACTAGTGGCTCGTGTCAAAAAGGGGCAACCCCACTCTCAAAGTGTACAGTTAGTGTTGTTACTGTTGCAGGAGTAAACCTCGTGATGGTGGAGCACAAAAGCAGCCCAATGAGACCCAGACCTCAATGCAGTACCTCAGCACACAGCCCGCATCGGCAGAGACTCAGACTTTCTGAACACAGACTGGAAAAGCTTGTTACAGGTATTCCGCATTTGAAATAAGAAGGTGCTGGGATACTCGGGGAAAACTCACAGCTACTACTGTGGATGCCCCAGGCACACACACCCCGGCGGACTCCCAGGACACACGAGCCCGGGCACAGACAGACACCCAGCACCGCACTCTAAGGACACGCGGACTCCGGGCACAGGCAGCCCCCAAGGGCCGCTCTCCAGCCAGCCACACACAGGCTCAGGCGACCGAACCTCTTCTGTGGCCGCTCCCCGCGCACGTGTTCGCAGGCGGCTCCCCCCCGCCGGGGCGCTTTCTCTATGCCAGCCCCGATGCCTCCTCCCCTAGCCGCAGAGCCGCCGCCGCCGCCTGCGCGGCCGCCCTGACCTGACCCAGGCCGGGGGAGGAGGCGGAGGAAGGGAGATCCAGTACGGCCTCCTCGCCGTCACAATAAGCGCTGGGCCGCCCCAACAATCAGCGCCTGCTCATGCTCCAGGGCGGGGGGGGACAGACGCTTTCCTCCTCTCCCAGTCCTGCCCCGGCACCGGCTCCACCATCCAATCGCTCGGCGGGGAGAGCGGGGCGGGGCGGGGCTGCAGCTGCCTTCGCCGCCGCCTGCGGCTCTTTCTGGAGTGGGAAGCGATGGAACAAAAGAAGCGCTGAACGCGGCGGCGGCAGCAGCGCCCAGGCCGCGCCCGGTGCCCCCTGCCCCGCGTCACTCGGTGTCCCCGGCAGCGGCATGGAGGGGACGCTGCCCCTCTAGGCTCCGCGGCGGCGGCAGTAGGACCCGGACCTAGCCGAGCCCCCCGCCCCCGGCCATGCCGAGCGGCAGTGCCGCCGCCGCCGCCTGCCCCCAGGAGGAGCCCCCCGAGGCCCAGCGTCTGCCCCCGCCGCCGCTGCTGCTGCTCCAGCAGCCGGACACCCTGCTCCTGCGGGAGTGCCTGGCCGGGCTGGGCCTCCACGATCACGGCCTAGCGGGCAGCGGGGAGGCGGCCGCCCGGCAGCAGGCCCGGGAGCGGCTGGCGGGGCTGCCCCCGCTGCCGGATCCGGCGCGGGAGCCGGGGCCCGACGGGGCGGAGGAGGTCGAGGACGAAGGGGACCTGGAGGAGGAGCTGCTGGCGGCGGAGGAGGAGGAGGACCCGGTCTCGCTGCTGCTCTCCTCGTCCTCCTCTTCCTCGCCCTCGCAGCTGCCGCCGGGGGGGCCGCCGCCGCCTCACCCGCTGCTGCCCGGGCTCGGCTCCGTGCTGCTCTCCCCCGCCGCCGCCTTCGATGCCCAGGAGACGGCGGTGGCCGGGGTGCTGTACGGGGCGGACGATCCCCAGGGCATGATGGCGGCGATGCTGTCCCACGCCTACGGTGGCGGCCTAGGCGGGGGGCCGGCGGCGGCGGCAGCCCCGGCTCTGAACGGCGAGCAGGCGGCGCTGCTGCGGAGGAAGAGCGTCAACACCACCGAGTGCGTCCCGGTGCCCAGCTCCGAGCATGTGGCCGAGATCGTCGGCCGTCAGGGTGAGTCCCGCCCGGGCAAAGGGGAGTCGGGACGTTGCGGCGAGTCGCGCCCGAGGAGAGGGGCACGGGGCCTGGGCGAGGCCAGCGGGAGAGGGGAGGTGCGGGGCTGAGGCCTTCCCGCTTGGTAGGATTGGGGGGGAGCGGAGAGAGCCTGGTGCGGGCGGGGAGGCCACCGGCGAAGGGGGAGGCTCCGGGCCCGGCTGTGCGAGAGCAGGCCTGGCTAAGCCTCGCAGGTGAGGCTGGGGCTCGCCCGGAGCAACGAGGCCCCGGTGAGGTGCCTGGGACTGAGAAGCTGGGGCGGGCTCGGGGAGGCTTCCTGGGGATGGGGTAATCCCGGGGGAGCCCCCTGAGGGGGTTAGTCATGGGTAGAGGTGTGGCCAGCCTGGCAGGTGACCGTGGGAGGATGTTATAAGGGGGGCTGGGGACTCTGGGCCTGCGGGAGGGGGTGCCCTAGCGAGGTGGATGCCCATATGAGGCTCTGCTAGGGTGTGGGGGGCTTTCCACGGAAGATGGCTGGCGACCAGCCCCTGAAGAGGGGACGTGTGTTGGTGTGAACCTTGGCCAGGAGACTTGGTATCCCCGGAGGAGAAGCAGGGTGAGGGTTGAGCCTTGCCAGGAGATTAGGCAATAGCATGCCGGATGGGTGAGCTGAGCTCTGTGAGGACCGGGCCACAGTTCCTGCCGGGAGTTGGGTGGGATGAGCTTTCTGAGGGGTGAGCACTAGGTTGGTAGGGCAAGTTCTGCCCGGGCAATGGGCAGTAGTGCCTGGGGTGGGGAAACTTGAGGAATGCCAGAGCCACTGGAATCACTGTCAGGCAAGGTGATGGTGAGCATTTATACTAAAAGGAATAGGACTGTGGGGAGGTGAAATTTACCAGTCAAGTGGCCTGAAGTATGGGTGCACCAATGGGACAGGATGGCAGAACTGAGCTGGCACAGAACAGCTCTGGTAAAATGGGGAAACTGGAGTCTGCTTAACAGATTGGCGTTACTAACTAGACATGGAGGGGTATAGTATAGCTTATTCCAGGGAGAGGGGATGCTGGACAACTGCTGGAGTATAAACCAGCACAAGCCACTGTAGGGAGGCAGAGGTACGGTTGTGAAGGGGTAGCGCTGTAATCTCTTCTTCTGGGCAGGCTGTTAGAATCAAAGACTGCTTGGTTAAACTTGATAAGGTTTTTTTTTTTTTTTTTCAGTTTTAGTAACTGCAGCTATTCAGGTTTGCATAATGGCACGAAAGAGCTGAATGAATGCCTCTCTTCATTCTCAGTCAGTGGGGTAAATTCTCCAACCAGTCCCTTAAACTAACTCCCCCAGTCTTTGATTTAGTTGGAGATTGGTCCTGCTTTGAGCGGGGGGGGGTGGACTAGATGACCTCCTGAGGTCCCTTCCAACCCTGATATTCTATGAGTATCTTTTTGTTTGGGGATACAATACCTGGGGCTCGGGGTTGGTGGGAACAGGACTTTGCATGTAATAAAACATGAGACTGGAATGGCCTGGGAAGCCTGCATAAAGAGCCGAGTGCAAGAATAGTTCAGGCTCATACATTTAGTGGTGATTACTTGTTTGTGTGTGTTAAACTTTAAACCAGAAATTTCAATATAATCTGCTTGAGTACAAATAGCTTTTTACTTTCAGTGTGGTGGTTTTTTAAAATACAATTTGTGGTAAAATTGAGTTTGAAATTTACTAACTTTAGGCCAGTTTCTGCAAACACATGCATGTGAGTAGTCTCTTTGGCTTCTGTGGGTATGTAAATGAAGATAGTCACTTGCCTGAATGTTTCCAGAATTGCATGCTTAGTCCTTTATTATGACAAACTTCCATTCATGCTCATTCAGACAAATAAGATGATGAGACTTCCACCGTTAGCAAACATAACGGGGAATAAATGTGTTATTTCCCTTGTTGTTATTTTTAACTGTTGCTTGTTTGACTAAGTGTTCTTGCCCTCACACTCCAGTTTTTGCTTCCTGTTGATCTTACTGCAAAGTCACATGTTTGTTTTTCAAATCATGCTTTCATGATAAGGTCATGCTTGTGATGTCACAGATTCAGTATTGTCACTTTCTTGTGGTATCAAGGTGGGAGAGAGAGATGGGGGTGTTCGTAAGATCATTTCATGCACAAGTGTTTCTGGTAAGAAAATTAAAAGCATTTTTTTAATTTGTAAAGGGGGTGGGACTAAATGATCAAACGTGGTTGCCTAAAGTTAGTTGCCTAGACAAAAGCACTCTGTTCCCTTCCCTTTTTTGTATTGCATTGTTTACATTTTCTGATTGAGTCAAATGGTGAGTTAAACTACACAGTCCATGGTATTTCCTCAAAACAAAGTTAACTAAATAGTAAAAATAATTAATACGAAATAAGTGGCGCTAACAAGATGCATTCTAAACACAGTTCATTCACTGGGTGTACTTTTCCCTATCCTTTGTCTGTTATCTGTTTGGAGTGTAAGCTGCTCAGGTCAAGGGTTTTCTCTTTATTTGTTCATGAAAAGCCTATACACAAATACCCTTTTTTATTTAATCATTTCTGTGGTATAAGTAATTGAAGTGTTCATTTAACAAACTTCAAAATCAAATGTTTACAGATTATTAGAGTAGAAATATGCCCCTTGATTCCCCATGGGACAGGGTTGACTACACAGATCTGAGATCCTTTCTTTAAAAGCGTGTCCATGAAAGCAACAAATAATTTCCGTATTCAGAAGTGAAAATGCTTTTCCAGGAAATAAACACAAGTGACTGATGACTTGGTCACGCATAACGGAAAACAGAATTGAAAAATGTTTTCTGTATTTCTCTTCCTCTTTCAGAGGATCATAGAAATTAGATGTGAAAGACTCATTAGGTATCCAGTCTATTCTTCACCGGTTTAAGATTGTTCCTTGTAGTATATTCTTCAGTACTTTTTTCTTGTTTTAAATGTCTCTCACAATGGAGTTTGCATGAAAACAGGATCTTTGTTCCTGAAGTGTTCATCTGCTCTGCCTCCTTTATTCCTCAGCTGACATCATACTTTTTAGTTTGTGATAAAACACTTAGTTGCTGTGGAGAAGATCATGCCAAAAACTGAATGATGGCTTCAGAAGAGGACAAGTAGCAGAAGAGAGAACTCAGGATTTTCATTACTATCTTCTCCAAAAACACTGGCATAAAAGCATTGCTTTTCTTAAAGGTGTATTGGCAACTCATTAAAGGAAGTCTGTACTTCAGATTGCTAAACAAATAGTTGGTTTAAAAGTGGTATACTTATCAAAGGAATTTTCAAAGTTGTATTTAGAAATACCTGTTACTCTTCTAGTATCTCTATTTATTAAATAGAACTGTTCTCACGCGCAGACACAGTCTACCCTTGTATTGATAGAGCAGTGATCCCGAACTTGATTGGTTCATGGACCACCTTCTTAAAAAAGTGTGTTGAGGGGAATGGATAGGACATCAAGCTCACACACAACAGTTTGGAACCACTGCTTTTGATGCTACATTCTGCCTTCCTTGTGTCCATTCCAGTATTAGTAAGGACACTGCAACTGCACTGTTGAATGTGGTTATCCCATCATCTCCTGAAAATCTGGTTGCTTTCTGATTTTGAACTAATACAGCTTCTATAATACTATGCAGGGGTCTCCTGTTTTTATAATATTTTTGTTTAATAAAAAGAATATTTGTATGCAGTGCTGATGCAATTTAAAGGTGACCTGTGAATGCTCTTACAATTGGATTTGTGTGTATATATATGTGTATATGTGTATTCGTGTGTGTGTGTGTATGTACAAAGAGAACCTGGAAGGTGTTTGTTTCCTGATTGTTTAATCGCTGCAATATCAGGAATGTCAAATCTGGTGTGGGTTTTCCTGGAGGACTCATAGGAGTCTAAGGAGCATGTTTATTGTGTGTATTTAAAAGGAAGAGCTAGGGTGATTGGAACTTAACAAAAATGTTCTTTAGCCAAGCTGAATTTTTAATGGGTGGAGGGGGAATGGACTACCAGCCTTCTGTATATACCATAGCAAAGCAAAAAAGGTGTAAGCTGACTTCTATTTGTCAGTTTAAACTTACAAAATACTTGTATTATATATTAAAAATGCTAACTTATGCAGTACTTTTAAAATATTGATACAGCACTTACCCTTCTGGATTGCTATTCCCACAACCCTCCCACTTTGGGGACTTGTGCTGGGAACTGACAGATATCCTTAATGCCTAGATACTGGAGCAATTGGAGGCCATGTCTACATTGCAAACAGTATAACGGCATCAGTACAGCTCCATAGCGATGCTGCTGTAACTCCATAGCGCTGATAAATAACTACAGCAATGGGAGGGATTTTTTCATCCAATTCCCTGAGCAACAGGAGCTAACTTCACTGATTTCAGAGTAGTAGCTGTGTTAGTTTGTATCAGCAAAAACAATGAGGAGGCCTTGTGGCACCTTAGAGACTAACACATTTTTTTGGGCATAAGCTTTCGTGGGCTGGAACCCACTTCATCAGATGCATGGAGTGGAAAATACAGGAGCAGGTATAAATACATGAAAGGATGGGAGTTGCCTTACCAAGTGTGAGGTCAGTCTAACAAGACAATTCAATTAACAGCAGGATACCAAGGGAGGAAAAATAACTTTTTAAGTTTTATAAGTTAACTGAAGCATTCTTCTGTCAACCTAGCTTGGTTTACACCAGGGGTTAGGTTGGCATAGCAGTGGCGCTCGGGTGTGCATTCACACCCCTGAGTGCTGTACTGTGTTGACCTCATTTTAAAGTGTAGTTCAAGCTGAAGGAGCTGTGTTGTGTCGATATATTCATCAGGTTTACACTAGAGTGGACACCCTGCACTACTGCAAATTACAGAGGTTCTGTTGATGTAAGTTGCAAATCTGCACTTCTCTTGTGTAGACAATGCTTCATTGAGGGCTCCTACTTCAGGCCTGGTCTACACTTAAAACCGGTCAAGATAGGTACTGCACTTGGGGTGTGAAAAATCAACACCCCATAGCACCATAGTTAAACCAATCTAATCCCTGATGTGGATGCAGCTTGGTTGGTGGAAGAACATTTAAGTCGACCTAGCTACCATAGCTCAGGGAGCTGGTGTTCGTACAGTGACAGAAAAACCCCTCCAGTTGTTGTAGTTTGTATCTACACTACGGGGTTATAGCAGCGTAGCTATGGCACCATATTATGTCTCTCTAGCACCCGTAGTTTAGACGTGGCCTTAGTGACCTAGTCGTATACGTTTCAGTCCTAGTCTTCATACTGCGAGCATTCACGTCCCATTAGAAAACACGTGGAGGAAGGTATAACCCATTTGTTCCAATGAATTCATGCATTGTTTCCCAAAACAATACGTTTTCCTTATAAATTCTGAAACCCCTAAGATTTCCACAGGCTTACTGAGCACTGGCAGAAAGGAGGGGAGGATAGCGACCTGCTGGCTGGCTTGACAAAGGATGGGTTAAATAACTTGCACGAGGTCACATAAGTCTGTAGCCAAACTCAGGAAACTGTTGACTTGGGCTGCCTACTTGGGCCCCAACATTGCTAATAGAAGTGGGGATTTAAAAAACAAAAACAGGGCAAAAATGTGGTTTGGGGGCAGTGGTGGAAGGAGATTGGGTGAAGCCTTCCAGAGGTTCCAGACATACAGGATTTTGAGGAGGAAAAATAAACTACAGAAGTTTTGTCCACAGTAGACTTATTTACCTCCTAAAACTTCCTCCTGTTGCTACCATGGATACGTTTCCCCTGGTGAAAGCTCTAGTGTAGACAGAGTAAATAACATATATAACTGCTAGTGCTTAAAAACAAACAAACTGTTGTCACTGTTAAAAGTGGGAACCATTTTACCACCTGCAGTAGTTAACATATTGTAATATTTTTTTCACATCTAGACCTTCCCATCCAGCTCACACCTGAAGTGTACAGATTTTCCATTTATATAGCTTGCCAAAGATCTTGCGTAGATGTTCACACATGAAAATCCACAAGTCCAGACTAATGTACTTCTAAACCACACTGGACTAACTGGTCCTGGGGGAAACTATTTCACAAGCTGCATCATCAAATCTACCGGATCTTGAACGTTTCCCCATATGTTACATATGGACTCAACAATCTGAGCAAGACCCTGACCCCAGTGTACCTCTAGATGCAGTGCTTCAGCGGGATCAGTAAGGTGCCTCTTTTTAAAACCTATTTTGTAAGAATTGAGCTGAAAGGTCAAGGGCCAGTTCTCATATGCAGATGAAAAAGATGATAATTTGGGGGGAACCCCATAAGTTTACAACCCAATGCCAGCTTAAAAGGTTTATCATTTTAAAAAATCTTGTTGGGTCTTGGAAGCTTCAGGGTTTTGTTGTTGTTGTTTGTTTGTTTGTTTTAAAGGGTAAAAAGTCCAGGAAATTCAAAATTCTACTTCATTTCAAGTTTCAGATATTTCTTTAAAAGGAAGCTCTCCCCAGATACCCTCTGTCTATCCAGGTATTTAACTGTCCATATTTTTCCCCACACACACACTTTTCCTGAATTCATAATACATTATATCTGCATACTTTAAATCTCCTAGGTTGATGGTACAAACCATATGCTACTGCTGTTTCATATGAGGCTCTGTGTCCTAGGCAGCAAACTGCCAGGAAACTCTACTGCCCTCAAATGCAAGAGGGCAGTATCCCTTTTTTTGTCATTGATGACTTGGAAGTTGTGCACTATGGGGGTTTGAATTGAAAACGCATCCGTACTAGTCAAGGCCGTTGAGAGGTCAGAAGGCCCAACTGTCAACTGGTGCATATTGAGACTGCCTTCTTCCCACAGTTGGCCTCCAAAAACTGACCAACTTCATTAGAAAAAAAGAATAGGAGTACTTGTGGCACCTTGGAGAACTTCATTAGTCAGTTCAGGCTCGCGTCCATTGTTTCCTACCTTTTCCCTCCAGACCGAATTAAGCCTCTTGGCTTAAAGGTGCCTACTTTTGTATAGTTATTGGAGTGACTCACAGAAAATACCTCAGTTTTTATGTGGAAGATGACCTTTATAAATAGATTGCAAGTTCTTTGGGGCAGGGACTGTCTTCGTTCTGTTGGTGCTAGGCGCTGTACAGTGGGGTCCTGGTCTGTGAGTAGGGCTCTGTGGTGCTACAGTAATACAAATAATAAAAGGTGTCGCTCTCTGGTTTTTCTGTTGGGCCAAAGGTGTTTTCAGAGTGCCTGGCACTGGTTGCCACTCATCTCTGGTATTAGCATATTCTTCTCATGAGACTTGCAGACTGATGCAGTCTGCAGATTTATAACGTATTGATAGTTGAATGGGGCCTTGTACCTACCCAAATAACTTTTCAGAAGGGCTAGCATGGACTGCCCTAGGGCCATTTCTTCCAGAATAGAGCTTAAGTGTCCCTGAATCAGTCTTCCTCTGAGAGCTTAATCTAAAATCAGTGAGCTCTTACCTCAGGCTAATGGAGTAGATGGCCGCTCCTCATGTGAGACACTTTTATAAAAACTTATTTCAAGTTAGCAAGGTTAGTTAGCAACAAATTTCACTCTAAATATGGATGACATTGGAGCTCTGCTGATTATTCTTCAATTTGTCTGCAAGCTGCCACCATGTGTTGAAGTGAGTTTTTTTTCAGTATTTCATCCCCAGCTATTGTAATTGTAACAGATGTTTCTTGGTTGACGATCCTATCACCGGAGGCTGACCAGATAGGGTTGGTGGAATGTGTGGGAGACTAAGTTCCGTATAAGTGTTCAGGAGCTGAAAGTTATAAAGTGAGCTCTAAAATCTCTGCCACAGATCAATGGCTGCATTGTTCAAATGCTAACAAATAGACAGAACTACAGCTGTATATTACATCAACAAAAAAGGAGGTGCAATTCTGGCAGGAGACATTGGCTTTGTGGGATTGCTGACTGCCCAAGTGCATCCCCTATTTCTCAGTCTGGAAGGCAAAGAGAACACAGTATCAGTTCATAGGCTTCAGGAACATCACAGTTGATAGATTAAACAGATGGGTCTACTGTTCAAGAAGTAGGGCCGTGCATCCATAGCCCTCTTTGTGATGAGCCTCCGTGCATGTCCTTAGCTGATTGTCTATTTATTCCACCACTAGTCATAAAGAGAGACAGAGCCTGAGTTATACTGGTTGCTGCAACATAGGCCAAATGTAATTATTACACAATATTTTTGTGGAGCCTCAGTATTTCTTGCCGTTATCTTCAGACCTGCTATCTTGCCTTCCATTCCAGTCTGGAATTGCTTTGTCTTGCTGTTTGAATCATGAGACATTTAATTACTTTTGACCTGACATGTCTTATATAAGTGCAGAAAATTCTGCTGCAGTTTAGAAAATAATCTTCATTGAAATTTTACTTTCAGAAATGGAAAAGGCTTTTTCTAAATAGCCCATATCTACATACTACCTCCATATCCTGTACAGTAACTCCTCACTTAAAGTTGTCCCGCTTAACATTGTTTCGTTGGTAGGTTGCTGATCAATTAGGGAACATACTCATTTAAAGTTGTGCAATGCTCCACCCTTACGTTGTTTGGCTGCCTGCTTTCTCCACAGCTGGCAGCCTCCCTACGTGCGCCACCCGCCGGCAGACCCCGCAGATCAGCGCCTTCCCCCGCCTCCTGCCCACGGCACTCAGCTGGCTTGCGGTGTTTTGGAGCCAGGAGGGAGAGAGGAGGAGTGAGGACTTGGCGCGCAGGCTCCCACTCCCTCCCCTGCCTCCTGAACGCCGCAGGCCAGCTGATTGCCCTGGGCAGGAGGCGGGGGGGACGGAGGGGGAGTCTGCGCCAAGTCCTCGTTCCTCCCTCCTGCCTCCTAAATGCCGCAAGCCAACTGATTGCCCTGGGCAGGAGGGAGAGGGAAGGAGCGAGGACTTGGCGTGCCTCCCTCCTCCCTCCCCTGCCTCCCGAATGCGGCAATCAGCTGGTTTGCGGCCTTTAGAAGGGAAGGGAGGAGCCAGGAGGCAGCGTGTGAAGTAAAGGGGGAGGAGGCGGGTTAAGTGTGGGGGCTTGGGGAAAGGGGTGGAGTGGGCAGGCTGAGGGTTGAGCCCCTGCCCCTAGTGCTTGCAGAGTAGGGGAAGCTGCCCTGGAACCTAACCCCCCATTTACATTAATTCTTACGGGGAAATTGGATTCACTTAACATTGTTTCACTTAGTCGCATTTTTCAGGAACATAACTACAATGTTAAGTGAGGAGTTACTGTATTATGGACATCTTAGTGGATTTGAAAGTCTCAGCCTTTTCTAGTCTTACGTCAAGGGTATCTATTACTTCAGCATATTGTCTTCCAGTGGACAGCCCTGTTTTCAAGCATCTGTGGTGGGATGACTGTAGAGGTCTAGTCTTCCCACTGGTCAAATAATCTGATATACAATGGGACCCCAGCTGGTGCTGACAAGGTTGATGGGTGCCAGTTTAGGTGTTTACCTTGTAGGTGAATATTTATCATTCTACTTATATTTTTATTTGCACTTACAGCTGAGAAGAATGAGTTGCAGACTTTCCTCATCCCTGAGTTATACCAAATGTGGTGTTTGAATTCTGTCTAGGCACTCATTGTTCTCCTCACAACACTCCTTTGAAGTGGTCAGGTACTATTACCCCTATTTTACTGATGATGAACTGAAGCACAGGTTAAATGACTTGTTCAAGGTCACACAGTCTGTGGTAGAGCTGAGGAGGCCAAGTTCAATTCACAGTCCCAGGCTAGTGCCTCAGTGACCATCCTTGCTTTATGAAATAACCTGAATCAGACCATTAATCATGTGGAGTTGTTTCCAAAATTTCATTCTCACGTGAAGGAAATGACTCTATGTATGCCGTAGATGTCAAAAGGTCTTTGAGTTTTTATTTGATTAAGTCAGTTAGGAAATCCGCAAGACTTGGTGTGTATAAAGGGCACAGTGTAAAGAAAACTGCTTCATTCAATCAGTGCCTGTATAGGACTTTATGCTTTGGGCTTGGGTGTCTACTTCATGACATTCGAATTTACACTTCTAGGGCAAGGCAGTATTGAATGTTCACCTCATAACATGTCTATCATAGCAGTCTGCTGGGCTGTTACCTGTTCTGTACACAGACTTACACAGCATTACTCTCCTGACGTGGGCACCTAGAGCCCACTTTCAGAGAGCGGTTCTACTATCTTTGTGTAAACTAGAAGTTGTCAGCACACGTTCCTGAATTGCTAGAATTGTACTCTGTGCTACACTTCCTATGGGGAAAGTAGAGGCTCCTTCAAAGAATCTGTTGTTCGTAATTAGTAGCTCTCTGAGAGTGTGGCCTTTATCTAGTCCCATCATGTCTTCTGTATTCTTTAGTCTTGCTAGCGTGATTGGGGCAACACAACCATTACATAAACTTACCCCAGCTGCTCAGTGCTATGAGAGGGCACTTGTGCAGACACCACAGGTTTAACGGGTGGAGTTGGGGCCATATCCCACCACTGTGAACCCACAGAAGCAAAATTCTTTAAGAACCACCGTTGCCATGGTAAATAAGTGATTTCTCCATTGTCCCCGTCCCCCCCCAAATTTTTTTTACTTGGATGTTTTGCAAGGAGCCTTCACAAGTCCATCTTAAAGAGTTAGAGGATCCCTGATCCTACAAGACACAGAGTGCTTTCAGTTGTCATCAAAACCAATAGGGAGTTCAGCACTATAGATCCCTTATTTATTTGTAGCATCTGTAGGCCCCAGCTAAGGCCAGAACTCCTGGCAGTAGGCACTATACACACGTAAGGAAAAGCCCTGTCTCAAAGAGCTTACAATCTAAAATCTTGGATAAAACCCTTTGGCCCAATGCATTTTTGGCTTGTACTGAAAGTACTCAAATATAAGGCCAAAGTCCAAAAGAGCGGACATTGATGCGTTATAAAAAGGAAACAACTAAGCATGACTAAATTATAATGAAAGTGTTGTAAATAGCTATGCAAAGAATGAATCAGTATAGAAATGTTCCACAGGTCAGTAAAAGGACTCCAGATAATGCAGTGTAATTAAGTTACCACTGCAATCAGAATTAAGTGTTTAATGAGTGGAGGGACCAGAATGTCATCTTTATCAAGTTATTTTAACTTTTTTAGCATGCGAGACCCACACATTGTCTTTCTCCCACTTGGAAAAGTCCCTCCAGAGCTCCACTTCCTCTTTTTTGTACCTTTCAATAACTTACTTTCCTCTAGTATTGTTTGCCTTTATGGTAGAGCTCTGCAGTGGGACTGGGGTATCGTAGAACCCACTGCCATGGGGAGCAGGATAAAAATTCAAGAAACAATGTGGGAGCCGGTGGGAGTGGATATTGCAGGGCAAGATGGAAGCGGGATTAAAAAATAATCCCCTGCAGGGCTGTACTTTGTGGTACTATTGTATTTGCAACTAGAAGTAAAAGAGGAGGCATCTCCTGTTTCTGTAGCCACCTCTCTCAAAAACAGGCTGAACCTAATTTCACCTCAAACTTGATGGCAAAGGGATCCATATGTCTACCTTGACATCACACATTTTGAAAATAAATTACTCAAGAACTGCTTCCATGAGTCGTGAAAACCCCCATTGCAACAAGCTTGGAACCATCTAGAAGAGCACTGCCAGTTGGGGCTGTGTGAGTCGCGACCGTGGGCTCAAACATTCAGAGGAAAGTTATGAAAGAGACTGCCGACATGGGTGGTGGTGTGACACTGACAAAGTTAAAAGGCCTGACCATTTGTCTGCCGTGTCATCGTCTTAAGTCACTACCTACCAGGAATCAGCAGTGTAGATGATAGCATAAAGGAAAACAAGATAGGCAGATATCTGATCCTTCAAATTTGTCAACGTCTGCACCATCTTTAAAGCATCACATGTGAAAGGCGGCCTGAGAGTCCGTCTTTTTCCCTCTTCTTTTGAGTACCGTCTGATCCATATGGAATGAAGTGCAATTGCTATGGCTCATTGAGGTTTAGACTTTAGAGGCTGACAGTGCAGTCCACTCAAGAGGCAGCATGGTACAGAAGGAGGTCGCTGCCTGGGACACAGGAGGCACCCTGGGATCTGGTCTCAGTTCTGGGACAAACTGCTGTGAACTTGAGCACGTCCCTTCACCTCTCTGTGCCTCTCTCCCTTCCTGCCTTTTGTCTGGTCTGATTTAGATTGTGAGATTTTCAGTAACCTTACTATGCGATTGTATAGTCCCTAGTACAATGGAAGCCCCAGTTTTTGAGGTCTGTAGGCGCTACTGCAGGAGCGGGCAAACTTTTTGGCCTGAGGGCCGCATCGGGTTTTAGAAATTGTATGGAGGGCTGGTTAGGGGAGGGAGGGCGTGGCCTGCCTCCCCCCCACTTCTCACCCCCTGATGGCCCATCCCTGGGACCCTTAGCCCATCCAACCATGCCTTTTCCTTGTCCCCTGACCACCACCCTGAACTTCCCTGCCCTCTATCCAACCCCCCGCCGCCACTCCCTGCCCCTTTACTGCGCTGCCTGGAGCACCAATCAGTGGCTGACGGCGCTACAGCCACACACCGCACAACACAAAGCACCAGGTCAGGCCTGGCTCTGCAACAGCGCTGCCCCAGGAGCTCGCAGCCCAGCCGCCCAGAGCATTGTGCCCGCAGCAGGGTGAGCTGAGGCTGTGGGGGAGAGGCAGGGGGCTAGCCTCCTGGGGAGCTCAGGGTCCGGGCAGGAGGGTCCCGGGGGCCGTAGTTTGCCCACCTCTGTGCTACTGTCATCTAAACAAAGTTCACTCCGTGCTGCTTATCTTTACTTGGAAAATTGTTTAAAAGTAGCTGCTACAACCAGTGCCAAGCCTGCTCTCTGTGTGCTTCTAAGTCTTCTGGGACTTGAAGCGACTGATCACTTTTCTGCCTCAGGGTGTCTCAAGGACACACTCCCTGTCTGATTCCTTTCTATGGCAATGAGACCCTGAAGTCCAGCTGCCTGGATCCTGAAACAAATACATCTGCCGTCCTGACTCCCCTCTTCCCCCTAGCTGCTTAGACATGTTCCCCTCCAGAGTCCACCTGGCTGCAGGAGCTCTGGTTTTCTGGGAACACCCTGGCACAGTGTGGCAGGAGAGTAAAGCAAGAAACCATTTAGCAAAAGAATTTAATATACATACAAACTCCTTTAAGAGTACAGAGTATGGTAAAACAACACCACTCCTGAATGCAGTCCTTTGTGACCTTACTGCCTCCATGAATCCTTTAGACCTTGCAACTCTTCCAACCTTCTGGCAGTGAAATGGCCTGCTTTGCATAGAGAACATTCCAGCCTCTGACTCCTTTCTGCGCTTCTGTTTGGGGAATTTCCAGGCTGCAACCCCCTCAGATTCTGGGCAGAGTTCTTCAGCATCCATGGCCCTGCTGCCATACTCGCTGTTCCACTGAGGTAGAGCCATTCAAGGTTGATGCCCCTTGATTGCACTGTAACAGTTTCCCAGACACATTGGGTAGGAAGTTCCTGCGGCACAATGAATGCTCACAGGCATGGTACAGTTCCATTGAAAATGGAAGTTGTAATACAACATGGCTTTCACAAAGCAAAAATGGAATTTCAGTTGACACAGATACATCCACCAAGCTGTCACGGTAGCTGTTTCTTTAAATGGGAAATGTAGAAGAACCTCAGTAGTCTGCGGGGAGGGGAAGGAGGAAAAGGTTCTAATCTTATTTTTCTCACTATAAAAAAAATATTGGAGATTTAAACTATGTCTACGCTACGGACCTTACAGCAGCACAACTGTACCGCTCTAGTGGTGCGTCTGTAAGGTCTCATGTGTAGCTGCTCTATGCCGCCGGATGGGAGAGAGCTCTCCCCCAGCATAATTAAACCACCCCCAATGAGCAGCGGTAACTATGTCGGTGGGAAACGCTCTCCCACCGACATAGCACTGTCCACACCAGTGATTTTGTTGGTCGAGGTGGTTTGTTTGGTTTTCATAACCCTGACCAACAAAAGGCTTGCTAACAAAAGTGATAGTGTAGACATAACCTTAGGTTGCGCCGATCTCAAGACCTCTAGACAGATTTATGTGAAGTTCTGGGGAAGAGCCAATGGTTCTGGTGTGCAGATACCAATAATATAGGGAAAGATATGAGAGCGGTCCTGAAGGCCAAAATTAGGCTGCTATGTAAGAGATTAAAGTCCTGGATCCACATGGTAGCATTCTTTGAAATGCTTCCAGTTCCACACATGAGGCCAGTTAGACAGGCAGAACTTCAGGGTCTCAATGCATGGAAAAGATGATGGTATAGGGAAGGAGGGTTTTAGGCTTATTAGGAACTGGAGAACCTTTTGGGGAAAAGGAATCTATACAGGAAGGATGGGCTACACCTAAGCCAAAATGGAACCAGATTGCTGGCGTGTAAAATTTTAAAAAAATTGTAGAGGATTTCTTTTTTTTTTTTTTTTTTTTTTTTTTTTTAAACTAAGGGAAAGCCAACAGATGCAGAGGAGCACACAGTTTGGGCAGAGACATCCCTGAGGGTAGATGTTGATAAAGTACAGGTAGGAATTGAGGGGAAACAGTCAAATGAAAGTGTCTCATTCAATTAAATCACATGAAGGCACACAACTTAATGTTGACAAATAGTATAAATGCTTGTATACAAATGCTAGAAGTCTAAATACTAAACTGGGCTACCCCTCTGATACTTGACTAATCTATTGGAATTTTTTGAGGGAGTCAACAAGCATGTGGACAAGGGTGATCCAGTCAATCAGTGTACTTGGGTTTGAATAATAAGAGTATTTGGATTTTTAGAAAGCCTTTCACAAGGTCCTTCACCAAAGTCTTTTTATGCAAAGTAAGCAGTCATGGGAGAAGAGGGGAGATCCTCTCATGGATCAGTAGCTGGTTAAAAGACAGGAAACAACGGGTAGGAATAAATGTTCAGTTTTCATAATTGAGAGAGTTAAATAGCAGGGTCCCCTAGGGGTCTGTAGTGAGGCCAATGTTGCTCAACATATTCATCAGTGATTTGGTTAAAGGTGTAAACTGGGGTGGCAAAGTTTGCTGAGGATACAAAATTACTCAAGAAAGTTAAAGCCAAAGCAGACTGTGAGGAGTTAGAGGGATTTCATACAACTGGATGACTGGGCAACGAAATAGCAGATGAAATTCATTGTTGATAAATGCAAAGTAATGCACATTGGAAAACATAATGCCAACTGTACAGATACAACTGTTTCTTTAAATGGGAAAGGTTCTAAATTAGCCATTACAACCCAAGAAAGATCTTTGAATCACCGTGGATAGTGTGTGTTTTTGAAAAAATCCACTCAATGTGCAGCATCAGTCAAAAACTATGACAATATTGGGAACCATTAGGAAAGGGGAATAGATAGAAAATATCATAAAGACACTATATAAAACCATGATATGCCCACACCTTGGATACTGTTTGCATTTCTGGTTGCCCCATCTCAGAAAAGATATTTTAAAATTGGGAAAGTTACAAGAAGGGCAACAAGAATGATTAGGGATATGGAACAGCTTCTATATGAGAAGAAATTAAAAATACTAGGACTGTTCAGCTTTATAGACTTCTGTCAGATCCCCTGTTGGAGGGAGGGGGGGTCTATAAAATCATGAATGGTCTGGCGAAAGTGAATAAAGAAGTGTTTTACCCCTTCACATAACACAAGAACCAGGGGTCACCCAATTAAATTAATAGGCATCAGGTTTTAAACAAACCTACGAAAGTACTTCTTCACACAACGCAGAGTCAACCTGTGGAACTCCTTGCTAGAGGATGTTGTGAAGGCCAAAAGTATAACTGGGTTCAGAAAAGAATTAGATAATTTCATGGAGGTCAATCAATGACTATTAGCAAGGATGGGTAGGGATGTAACCCATGTTCTGAGTGTCCCTAAGCTTCTGACTGCCGGATACTGGGATTGAACAACAGGGGATGGTTCACTTGATAATTGCCCTGTTCTGTTCATTCTCTCTGAAGCAGCTGGCATTGGCCACTGTTGGAAGACAGGATATTGGCCTAGATGGACCATTGGTCTGTCCCAGTATGGCCATTTTTATGTTCACCTCACAACAGGGTAGTGACTGCTTGTTAACCACCCATCGTTGGGGATGTTCTGAGACCGTTTGGAAGGAGAGAAGGATTACTTAACAGTAAGTGTTCTTTGACTATATTGCCTCTGCAGATCCATGCCCGATTTCCCACTTCTGAAGAATTACTTCGGAGGAGTCACTTCAATTTTAGTGGAAGGAAATAATTGAGGGAGATTGGGACTGGAGTTCCTTCCTTAATGTTTATAGCAATGGCACTGCAGTGCTCTAGTGTAGACCTGTGGTCACCAACTGGTTGATCCTGGAGACTCTCCCAGTCGATCACGATCTCTGGTCGCTAAGTCTGGTGTTGTGGGTCTGTCGCTAAGGCAGGCTCCCTGCCTGCCCCAGCCCCATGCTGCTCCCAGAAGCGGCCATCATGCCCCCGGGGGAGGGGAGGCAGGGGTCTCCGTGCACTGCTCCTACCTGCAAGCACCACCCATGCAGTTCCCATTGGCCAGGAACTGCGAACTCTGGCCAATGGGAGCTGCAGGGACGGTGCCTGTAGAGAGGCCAGCATGTGGAGCCATGTCTGTCCTCCTCCCTCCCCTTCCCTCCCCCCCCGCCCGGGGCCTCAGGGGAGAATTGGCCCCTTCTGTGAGCAGCGTGGGGCTGGGACAGGCAGGAGCCTTCTTTAGCCCCGCTGCACCACCAACCAGGAGCCACCTCAAGTAACTGCAGCCCGGCGGGACCCCAACCTCCTGCCCCTCACAGAGCCAGCACCCCGATCCCCCTCCTGCACCCAAGCCTCAGCCCCCTCCTGGAGTCTACACCCTGAACCCCCTCCTGCACCCCAGCCCTGAGGGCCCCCCAAGCCTGCACCCTGAACCCCTGTCCCAGCCCTGAGCCCCTCTCCCAGAGCCAGCACCCCATACCCCCTCCTGCACCCATTGCCCTGAGCCCCTCTGTGAGCCAGCATCCCGTACCTTCTGCCCCAGCCCTTCAGCCCCCTCCCCAACCCAGCACCCCATACCCCTTCCTGCACCTCAACATTCTGTCCCAGCCCGGAGCCCCCTCCTGCACCACCAACCCCCTGCCTCAGGCTTAGCCTGGAGCCCCCTACCACAATGCAAACCCCTCAGCCCAGAGCCCACACCGCCTCCTGAACCCCAACCCCTGACCCCTGGTGAAAGTGAGTGAGGGTGGGGGAGAGCAAGTGAGTGGGGGGAGGATGGCTGGAAGGGGTGGGGTCTTGGGGAATGGGTGGATAGATCCTGGGTTGCCCTTAAATTCAAAAAGTGATCTTGTGCGTAAAAAGGTTGGAGACCACTGGTGTAGACACATTCTACAATGAAGGAAGCTGTTTTTCTGTCAGGAGAGTTAATCCACCTTTTCAATAGGCGGCAGCTAGGTCAACCTAGCTGTGTCTACACCAGGGTTTAGGTTGACCCAATTACAGAGCTGAGGGCACATCCATTTTTCACAGCTGTGAGCAACATAGCTAGGTCAATTTCTTTTTAAGTGTAGACCAGGCCTCAGTGTTGGGCTGCATGAGAAGAGGCTCCAGTAGTCGTTGCTTTTCTAGATGATTCTTTTATCAAGTCATTTTGAGGTTTCCCCTTCCAAATCTTGGTGCATGAAACTTGTTATCTTAACAGTTTGTCTCATCTGGTTTATGATGTCGAAGTCCATAAGAACATGATTATTATTGCCTATTAACAAAAGATAAGAACTGTCTAGAGCAGTGGTGCCAAGCTTTTCCTGCCCAGCCCCCCATACCAGTAATTGAATGTGTCCACACACACACACACACACACACACACACACCTTCCATTGCCACACAGTTTGCAGCAGAGGCGCTTGGGCTGGGGGAATAGCTGGGGCTAGAGGTAGAGAGGGAATGAGGGCAGGGCTGGGGGCAAAGCAGAGGGCACAACTCGGCTAAGTGGTGCTCCCTCCCTGCCCACCATGGGGCTGGCCTGGGCCCTGCTGTGTGCATGTCCTCAAATGTTCCTCTGCACCCACTTACAGGGGGCACACCCCATAGTTTGGGGGCCACTGGTAGGGCATTAGTATTACCATTTCAGCTGCTACATTTAGGAACATCAGTGTTTTCTCCTCAACTATTTGGTGGGTTTTTTTGTTTTGTTTTTTATTGTTTTGTTTTTTAAATACTTGAAACCAAAAGTTGAAATTTAATATGTCTTTTAAAATTTGTTTGACTGTCCTGCAGGGCTTTGGAGCGGAGCCCGGAGCTGGAGTGTGGAGCAGCTCCAGAGCAGTGGAGCTGCAGGTTTTTGCCTGGAGCTGGAGTACAGCTCCAAAGCCCTGCTCCTGTGCTCCTTATAGGCATCACTCTAGCTATAGGACAGTTGAGACATCTCCACTCCACGCCCATATTTTGAGGTTCCGATTTGAACAAATAAAAGCTCAGTAAAATCGCTAGGTACATATCAGTTCTGAATCTGGAGTTGCCCTATCTACAGTGGCAGAATCTGGTAGAAACAAACACAGAACATCTTGGAAGGAGCTATTACTATAAAATAATTCTTGCCCTTTAAAAAGACTTAATAAATGATTGCATGGGGTAAAGAAGGACAGTCTTAGTGTAATCCTGACAGGCTTATTTATCACAAATTATCTTCCCTTCCTTTTATGAACTGAGCTCTCTTCCCAAATGCCCTGGGTTGTGTATTGTAAATATATGTACATGGAAAAACTAACTAGATCAGGCAGCTAGCTAAGGCCTTTTACCTGGGCAATATTTTCCTAAAATATTACCCCTCCAATGCCTCTGTGTATTGTATAAGGCTGAGCATGCCATCAGCACTTGTATGATAAATATTTGTCTAATGCAGTATGCTACCTCACTTGAAGCCATTAGAGTTAGCCATGTTTCCAACACTTTTTTGCTTAAACTCATGATTTAATAGCCACCCAGCCCTAGCTGATTAATGAACACACATGCCAAATCTGTTTTTAGGCTTTAAGACTGTTTATGTTGCCAAAGACCTATTTTGTCCTTTAGATATTTATTTGAGCCTAAACACGTGTTTATTTGAGAGAGAAGACCTGCTCTAAAGGAGGAAATTGCGTTTCTTGGGGAAGTATAATATTTATAGCTTGTAAAATTCCTGGTCAGACAAGTCTGTCTTTTAAGAAAAAGGGGAGGAGGTTTGAGAAAGATGAGCCAAACCAAGTGTTCTCCTTTTCCTTGGAGTATCAACTTCAGGCTTAACATACTTCTTTGTATATGACCAGCACAAAGCAACCAGCAAATAGTTAAGGCCCCAATCCTTCAAAGACTTAGGTGGTGTTAAATATGACAGCAAAAAGGAGGGGGTGGGAAATCTTAGCGCTTCTCTATGCTTTATAATAATGCACATACTGGAGTGTGATTTCTAAAGTGCATCAACGTGTTGCCCATTAATTAATTAGTCTGTGTTGACCATGCTAGTGCACGCTAAAAGTTTTCTAGTGCAGTTTAACATAGCGTAACAGCACTGTGTTGAGGTGCACTACAGAACATTAAGTGCACACCAGCAGGTCTACATGGACCAATTAATGTGCAGCATGTTCATGCACTTTAGAAATCATACCCTTATAATGTGCATTATCCCACCGTGTAGACAAGCCTTCAGAGAGAGAGAGAGAGAGAGACACACACACACACACACACACACACACACACATATATATATAAATAAAATTTTTTTAAAAGGTCTTATACAGTAACTCCTCACTTAATGCGATTTTTATGCAAAACAATGTTAAGTGAATTCAGTTTCCCCATAAGAATTAATATAAATAGGGGGGTTAAGTTCCAGGGGAAATTTTTCACCACACAAGACATTATTTGCATATACAGTATATGTTTTAAATAATTTTAAACCGTTTAATATTGTACACAGCAATGAATGACTGAAGCTTGGTTGAGGTGGTGGAGTCGGAGGGTGGGATATTTCCCAGGGAATGCCTTGCTGCTAAATGATGAACTAGCACTCCGTTGAGTCCTCAAAGGTTAATACATTGTTGTTAATGTAGCCTCACTCTACAAGGCAGCATGGACTGAGGCAGGAGGGAGGAAACACAATAGACGCAAGGCAGTAGCTGCAAACACTTCCCTGCAAAAACTGAACATGATGATGAACCCACGCCATCCAACTGGAGCGCACCACTGCCTCTTCCTGACAGCACATGCATGGCTGCACAAGTGCTGACTTTCCAAAGTGCTGGGGGTGCGTACATGAGAGAGAGAGGTGCATTGCCCCTTTAAGTACGCTGACCCCACTTCAAGTATGTTGCCCTTTTAAGCAGATCAAACAGGAAGCAACAGCTTCCAGCTTCCCTCCTTTCTGTCGCTCTGCCCTGTCCCCCTCCTCTGCTTTGTGGAGAGGGGGGACAGGAGCAGGGGGACATCCTGATATCAGCACCCCTCTCTCCCCCTCCCCAGGAAGCTCCCGGGAGCAGCTCCAAGGCAGAGGGCATGGCAGTGGTGGGAGGGCCACCTGAACTACTGCTGGGCAGCTGTCGAGCCATGTACCTTACAGGGAATTTAGGGGAGCTTAAGTGGGGGGGGGGACCCCCCCCCCCCCCCGCTTCTAATCCCCACAAGGAGGGCTGCTTTTCCAGAGAATCCTCCAAACAGTGGACAAAGCAGGCGGCTGCCAAACAACATTATAAGGGAACATTGCACAACTTTAAACGAGCTTGTTCCCTAATAGATCAGCAATGTAACAACATTAAGTGAGGTGTTACTGTACTGGTATAACGTTATTCACGTTCAGCAAAGCAAAATAAACTATACCAGTATAAAACCCTCTTATCTGGTGTAACCTAATCTGCAAGAGGCTTTTAGTGGCATAACTATGTCAGTTTAAACAAAACAAAATCTCACCCCTTGCCAACAGCTATGCCAGTCTACACTTAACTTTACCACTGAGTAAGGCATGATAAAACTAAGCACAGTTGTAGGCCCATTTAAAATCAGTGGGACTACTCAAGTTACCAATATATTTACACTACAGTATCAATACAAGTGTTTTTTTGGTCAATACAGTTAGTCCACCTCTCCAAGAGGTGGTGGCTAGGTCAGTGGAAGAATTCTTCCATCAACCTAGCTGTGTCTACAACATGGGTTAGGTCAACCTTACTACTGTTCTCAGGATGAGAAATTTTTCATGGCCCTGAAGATGCAACTAAGTTAATCTAAGTGTAGACCAGGCCTCAGTCTACAGTACTCCTTGGCTGTCAGACTTCACTGTTCATGTCTGTTTACATTTGTTACTGGGATATTGTACATCAGTGGTCCCCAACCTTTTTTGTCTGGCAGGTGCCAGACAACGAGCCACGGAGGACCGTGGTGGCAGACGAGCATCCGCCGAAATGCCGCCGACAAGCGGCAACGTCAATAGGCGTCGCTGCTGAAATGCCGCCGACAAGCAGCATCCTCCGGAGGTGTCACCGCCGAAATGCCGCCAAAAATCTGTGGCATTTCGGCAGCGACGCCTATTGATGTTGCTGCTGGTCAGTGGCATTTTGGCGGGTGCTCGTCCGGCGGCCAGTATGCGGGCGCACTTAGATGCCCCAGTGGGCGTCTTGGCTCCCACAGGCACCGCATTGGGGACCCCTGTTCTACATTGTCTTGCATCAGAATTTCTATTCAATTCAAGAATTAGGAGACACCAGGGCGGAGGAGGGTTGGGGGATTTTTTCTTCATATGCATGCGTTTTTGTCCCTGACTCAACAGGCTGAGAAACCTCTTGATTTGTACAGTGGCCATATGACTCTTAATAGCTTAATGATTCCATGTCAGACTGAAGGCAACGTGCTCAGATCCAGCATACTGTACAAGGAAATGGAATCAGCCAAGCTGTGCATCATCACCTCTGCAGTGACTAATAGAGGAGGGTAGGGAACCAGAACAGCCAAGTAAAAACAAATAGAAAAATCGTTCTAATAGAACTATATAATGAGGTTTAACGACCTTGTTATGACACAGTTGCCTTTTACAATAGTCTATTATGGGTGTCTTCCAGCTTTCCTAGCAAACTAAACTGAGTTGGTATTGATTGATTGCATTCATAGGTCTCTGGTGTTGTACATGATGATTTAGGGCCCTACCAAATTCACAGCCATGAACGCATCACAGACTATGAAATCTGATCTCCCCTGTGAAATCTGGTTATTGTAGGGGAGGGACAAAGTCGGGGTGATCCTGGCCAGGGCTAGGGAAAGACGGGACTTCCTCTTCCCCTGCAGGGGCCACTCAAGGAGCCAGGTCAGACCCACCTCTGGGAACCTAGAACTAGATAAAATCAGTGGCTGTGAGCCAGGATGGGCAGGGGTGGTGTCCCTAGCCTCTGTTTGCCAGAAGCTGTGAATGGGCGACGGGATGGATCACTTGATGATTACCTGTTCTGTTCATTCCCTCTGGGGCACCTGGTATTGGACGCTGTCGGAAGACAGGGTATTAGGCTAGATGGACCTTTGGTATGACCCAGTATGGCTGTTCTTATGTTCTAACTTCACCCGGCTGCAAGAAGCTCTGCGGCTGCTGGCTGGGACAGCCTCCGATCCAGGCGGGAGGCTTCTGGGAAAACGTGGACCTATGGTAACCCACCCCACCCATACTCTGTGAACCTCACTTCTGTGCTGCTGCTGGTAGTGGCACTGGCTTTAGAGGCTGGTTCACTAGAGGGGTGGTGAAGCACTGGAATGGGTTACCTAGGGAGGTGGTGGAATCTCCATCCTTAGAGGTTTTTAAGCCCTGGATGGGATGATTTAGTTGGTCCTGCTTTAAGCGGGGAGTTGGACTAGATGACCTCCTGAGGTCTCTTCCAAACCTAATCTTGTATGTATGGTAGCCAGCCAGCAGCCACTGCTCTCCAGCTACCCAGCTCTGAAGGCAGCGCCCCTGCCAGCAGCAGTGCAGAAGTGAGGGTGGCAATCCCATGACCCCTCTACAACAACCTTGCAACCCCCATGACCCTCTTTGGGTCAGGACCCCCCATCCCCCAATTACACCCCCATGAAATCATAAAATTGATTATTTTTAAAATCCTATGACTGTGAAATTGGCCAAAATGGACTATGAATTTGGTATGAATGATTTCCTTCAGTGGCAGTTTTTTCTATCCTTTAGATAAAGTTTAAGAGTATACCTTGGATTTGGTGGAAACCGCTTTCTTGTGAAGCCAATTTTTAAATGTCTGAGATATTGTTCTGCCACCTTTTGGCAAGACTCAGATCTGGGGCTTTGCTTTTTCGAGGCTGATGAGTCATCTTAAAAAAAAAAAAAAAAAAAAAAAAGCGATGCTCCTCTTGGTCAGTGCACCATTCTGAAGGCTGACATGTTATGAAACCTTCTTATCAATGTGAATTGTACTGGGACTGAAGTTTATTAAAAGCAACATTTTTATGAGTTTTCAGCTGACATGACAAGTCCCTGCAGGTTGCGGGGATTGGGTGTTGGAGACAGAAGACTAGCTACCAGGGAAACTTGTTTTGAATGTGTAACTTACTCAGATTGGTAAAGCACCATGGAAACTAGTATTCAATAGGCTCAAATCTGCTATTTTTAAATCACATTTTGTGCCAGATCTACTCTAAAGTGTTTAAGGCTTTCTTTACATGTTCATGTTTCATACCCTCTATGAAATAAAGACATAGTATCAGTTATCCAAGTGGAATGAAGGAAATTAAAGTAATTCTTGCTAGTGTGTGTGGGTGTGGGGGGATAGTTGGTGCACATGAGGAGGGTATGACTTCAGTTTGGGGGCATTTGGATAAACAAGACTTGACTGGATTGAAAAGCTAAGCAGCAACATATTAGACTCACAGTGGGTTAGTTTATCCCCAGAGGCAAATTTCATGTTGCTTTGTCAACTTAGTGTTTGTGGTGACATCCAAAACCAAGGGCAGGCTGGGCACTTATTCAGAGTGGGAAGCCCACAACACAATCTAGGGTGTACAGGGAGAAGAGGAAATTACCTAAATTAGGAGCTATATTGTCCATTAATGTTGTTAGCAGAGAAATTGACCCTTTCTCCAAAAGTTGATCCCTACAACCTCCCATAATGCTTGTGACATCTGACTTTTTCTGAGTTCTCCCATTCAATTGCTGGTGTGGCAGTTGGCCTGCTAGATGGATTTGAATATTAGCAGACTCCACTCCCAAATCACTTGCATAAAATCTTTCTTTACAAAGTAAATGAAAGGGACACATCATCGCTTTTTGGCGAGTTTGGTTTTTTTACTAAATTAATTTAAAATTTCACTTTCTGCAAGCATTCTTGTACATAGTATAGCCTGGAATATTTGATAGAAAATCCTTTTTATAAAAAAAAAAAAAAAAAAAGTCTTTTCTAAGGTTTTCTGGTTGACACTAAGGGGCCTGCTCAGCAAAGGAGAGCAGTTGGGCACAAACCCAGTGCCACCCACACCATTTGTACCTGTTTCTTCTTCTCACCTGCCTGCTTTCTGGCCTTGACAGCAGCTTTGCAATGTAGGGCTTCTTAGGGCACATCTACGTGAGGATAAAAGCTCCAGGGCGTGAGCCGCTGGCTCGGGATTTGGGGCTAAACATTGCTGGGTAGATGTTCTGGCTTGGGCCGGGATCCTCCACCCTTGTAGGCAGCCTAAGCCCAAATGTCTGCACACCAATTTTTTGGCCCAAGACCCACAATCCTAAGTCAGATGACCTGACATCCCCTGGGCTTCTAAACTCCTAGAAAGGATCTGTAGAGGAGCCCCAAGAGGTAATGATCTCCCCCCTCCCAACATATACACACACTCACTCCTGATTCTAATCATCAGAAGTGTTACTTGAAACAGTAGTAGGTAATGTTTTGAGACGGAAATGTTTGGGGAGCTTAAATTGATCGTTTCCCTTGCCGAAGTGCCCTTTGAATTGTTTTTCCCCCCTACGGCCGTTAAGGGCTAATGTTAAAGTTGGCCTCTTCGGGTATGTTTACACTGCAGCTGGAAGCAAGTTTCCTAACTGAGGTAGACAGACTTACACGAGTGGGGCTCAAACTAGCGCAGTGTGACCATTGTGGCTTGGGCTTTCAAGCCTAGGGAATCGGAGCTGCAGCCTGAGTAACAGTATCCGTACTGCTATTTTTTTATCTGCTAGCTGGAGTCTGTCTACCTGGGCTAGGAGGCTTGCTCCCAGCTCAGTGTAGACATACCTTGTGTCCTAAAGAACTTCTGCAGCTCCCTGACCGAGTCTGTTGGCTACTTCTGGGTCCTGATGATGTACAGCAGGAGTTCAAGTTGCTTGTGTGTGCAACATGCTAAAAATCCTCATGTATTTTCGGAAGAGGCCTGCCTGCCATTTTGTCCTCAGACTTTGAATTATACAAGTGTAAAGCTTCTTTAACTATTCATTTCTACTCCTTCAGCATTCATTGTGTAAATACAGCCTGAAAATCCCAGCAGGCGCCTAATGTACAAAGATTATACCAAATTATGTATAAGGAGAAAACTGGCAGACTCAACAGGCTGGGAGGGAAGTCTCCACTTATCAAATGAGGCAAGAGTAAAGCATAAATGAGACCAGTACTCATTGGTAACAATGACCCTTCTTGGGAAATGTCATGTCATGTTTTGAGGATGTTGATTTAAGTACCTAGTACGTGTGTGCATTGTCTGTTCCCTAACTCCTGTCAGTGTTGGATTTCTCTGTACTGAACACTTCTGATGTGGTGGGGGGGGAGGGGCAGGAGAAGTCAGTGGACTGTGTGTTAATGCAAGCTGGTGTGCCTTGTTTGTTTTGTTTTTCTGTTTTTTGAGGGTTTAGCTTGTTCCTGTAGGTGTTCAGCATGCATCTTGAAATGATTGAGGAAATATACCCCACAAACCCAGAAACGCACAGAATTCTAGTTAATTTCCACAGTGCCAGTAAATGTAATAAGTGCCATGTGGTGGTGGTAGAGCCATGTATACCTGACTTTTGCTCTGTAATGTGAGGGCATTTATCCAGAGTGTGTGTTTTGTTTTTGTTTGTTTTTTTGTTTTTAACAACTCATGGAGCACGAGTGTAGACAAGGCTACAGGTACGTAGGCCTAATTGACACAGCGTTGAAAGGCTGCCAGCATCTTGCCTGGTGTTCCCACTATTACTACAACTCGTGGAGGTCTACCAGTACTAACATTGAAGATTCATCACAAAGTAACTGATGTAGACAGGGCTGAAAAGAGTTGAATTGAACAGCTGAGTAGCAAAATTTCTACCCCCCCTCCCCCTCCTCCCCCCCCCCCCCCAAACGTTGTCACAGGTAAACCCTTAGCGTGCACCTAAGCAAGTGAATTTCTTTTCATCTTAAACGTTGACACCTTGTTAGATTGCTTTTGTTAGTAGAACTGACATTCCATAAAATTCTCGATGGTGCGGTAAACGCTGTGCTCGAGGAGATGAAAACTTTTATTGCATCACTTACAACTCTGATATCTCAGTGAGTTTAATTTCACTTTCTTCTCTAGGAAACATTGGAAAGGTGCTATCTTTAATAATGTGTTTGTTTTAATAAAAAAAAAAAACTATAGAAAATAACACAGCCTCATCGAATAGGCCAAGCACTAGGGGAATTGCCTTCAGAATAGATTGTAGTATTAAGGAATAATGTAAAAACACTTTTTTAAGTGATTAAGAAAAATCAATTGAATAATGTTACTGCACAGTGTGTTAGTCTCACCCTTGTGGTCACCACAGATCAGCGTGGAAATAATTGAGAGAGAAGTTTTTGCTGCTTTCACTGACGTGACTTGTGAGAAGACCACATGGCTTCAGGTTTCACCCTTGCAGTTCCTTGAAGCTTGCAAGCATTTTAAAACAGTAGATTGTTTTCTTGTGGTTTTTTAAAATCATTCTTTACTAAATATGTGTTTCTTTCCTCTAAACAGGTTGCAAAATAAAAGCATTAAGGGCCAAGACGAATACCTACATTAAGACCCCTGTTCGTGGAGAAGAACCCATTTTTGTCGTCACTGGACGAAAAGAGGATGTAGCCATGGCTAAAAGGGAAATTCTCTCAGCAGCTGAACACTTCTCCATGATCAGAGCATCACGCAACAAAAATGGTCCTGCTCTGGGCGGGTTGCCATGTACTCCCAACCTGCCAGGTCAGACTACAGTCCAAGTCAGGGTGCCTTACCGTGTAGTTGGGCTAGTGGTTGGACCCAAAGGAGCTACAATCAAAAGAATTCAGCAGCAGACACACACATACATTGTTACTCCCAGCAGAGACAAGGAGCCAGTCTTTGAGGTTACAGGGATGCCTGAAAATGTAGACCGTGCACGTGAAGAAATAGAAATGCATATTGCCATGCGCACTGGAAACTACATTGAGCTGAATGAAGAAAATGATTTCCATTACAATGGTACAGATGTGAGCTTTGAAGGCGGCACTCTTGGATCTGCTTGGCTTACTTCCAATCCTGTCCCTCCTAGCCGCACCAGAATGATTTCTAATTATAGAAATGACAGCTCCAGCTCCTTAGGAAGTGGCTCCACTGATTCCTATTTTGGAAGCAATAGATTGGCTGACTTCAGCCCAACAAGTCCATTCAGCACAGGAAACTTTTGGTTTGGAGAAACGTTGCCTTCAGTGGGCACAGAAGATCTTGCAGTTGACTCTCCTGCATATGACTCCTTACCAACGCCTTCCCAAACTATCTGGACCCCTTTTGAACCAGTAAACCCGCTATCTGGCTTTGGTAGCGACCCTACTGGTAACATGAAGACTCAGCGTCGAGGGAGTCAGCCATCCACTCCTCGTCTGTCACCTACATTTCCTGAAACTTTGGAACATCCGCTTGCTAGGAGAGTGAGAAGTGACCCACCCAGTACATGCAACCAGGTTGGCCTTCCAATATACATCCCTGCTTTTTCTAATGGTACCAACAGCTACTCCTCTTCCAATGGCGGTTCTACATCCAGTTCGCCACCCGAGTCTAGACGAAAGCATGACTGTGTGATATGCTTTGAGAATGAAGTTATTGCTGCCCTAGTTCCTTGTGGCCACAATCTCTTCTGTATGGAATGTGCCAACAAGATCTGTGAAAAAGAAACTCCATCATGTCCAGTTTGCCAGACCGCTGTTACTCAGGCAATCCAAATTCACTCTTAAATATATATAGATATTATATATGGACTTTTTAAACTCTTAAAGGCATGGGTGTAATGGTACCCCCCCAGTAAACTTCCTAATTAATTCTGACTGTTATTGGGCTTTCTTGGGATTAGGCTAAAGTTGTTAGTAAACTTATACTTTCTAAAAGGCTGCTACGGTAACACTAAACCTAGATGGTCTCTGTCCGGTTTGGTTTAAACAGATGGCATGTTTATCAGAGATACATCTGGTATAAGGCTAAGGCACAGTAGGGGGGAAACTTTAGATCAATTTCATAACCAAGAAAACAAATGAATTTTACTGGTTTTCTTAGTGATCTGTATTAGTGTTGGTAATGTCTATGTTCCGGAGGCAATGAACCCCATAGCCTAAACAGAGAATTTGTCTGCGCGGGAGGGTTCATGGTATTATTGATGTATCAAAAAACACTTCCAATGCTGCCTTCTTTACACTGCCAGTTTTGAAATAGGTTTTGGGTTTTGTTTAGTTTTATTTTACAACAACTTACGCCTAATTCTTCAGTATTGCAAATAACTTTTTAATGCACAGTTTGATTTTTTTTTTTTTTTTGAATGGGTAAGGTTGTTGGCAGTTTTAAATAGATCACTGTTAATTGCGGGGGGTGGGGGGAAGGAGAATGGGACAGACTGCCAAATTGACCTTCATCTCACCCAGTTTGTGAACAATGGTATGTTCAGAGGATCAGGAACGATTTGGTCTCCTTCATTGTGAATTCCTACCCATTGCTTTTCTTAATGGAATGTGGAGTAGCCTGACTGTGGCTTGATCCCATTTCAGTAAGGGCTTTGGGGTGCACATACTTTGGCTAATAGTGAGGATGCTAACATTCCATTCACTAGTCTGATCAAGGTGTTCTTAAATTACATTTTAGAGATTATATAGTTCAAAATGTGAAGCATTTTTATGTTCAATCCATACTTGTCTTGCACATTATATAAATATATATATATTTTATTTTAGTAAGGTAAAGGAAAATGGGGGAGGCGTGTATGTGCTCTTGTATAATTCCTGAAAGCAGCTGTGACCATGGCCCTTCAATCGTTTTACGTCATTTCAAAACTGTTTCCAATCCCAACAAACAAAGTCTTTCGAATGTGCTGCTTACATTTCAACCTGTGGATGTCTCTAGCTTCTTCATCCTCAGTATGTTCCAAAATCTGTGCTGGCATATGAAAAAATGAAACCCCCACACACAAAAAGTGGAATTTTCTATTATTTTTTTAAGCGTTATTTTCCCAAGACACACACAAGCTTTTTTCCTCAGTATAGCAAAACAAATTCTATGTATTGAACTAGTAAATATACAGAAATTTTATTTTTTATTTCCACTTGAAGAGTTACATTTCGTATAAAAGTTTACAAATAATGGTTTTTATTTGACGATTTTTTCAGTATAAGAGTTGCCTTGATGGCATATTATGTAATGCATAACTTTAATGCTAATTGCTTGTAGAATAGTTAAATGTCAGTATTGAAACCTAATCTTTAGCTGCAGTCTTGTAGATGTGAACAAATGTTCACCAAGCATGTATTTTGTATTTTATTGCATTGTACACTGCAACTAATAAGCCAAGGAATCGACAGATATTAGGTGCGTGTACCATTTCTATAAACCACAAACTAACAATGACAAACTATCAATATAGTTTAGTATTTGCTAATTTTACTACACTCTTTTTGTTATGTATATGTAGGGAGGTCATAGGGATTATAAATTCAATTTGAGTAAAGTTTAAAAACCATATATTTTATGATAAAGGGCCTTTAACTTATGATGGCCAAAGCACTGATATTATATATTTGCTGTAAAGAGAATTATAAGAGTTTTATTTTTCTGATATTAAAAGTTACTTAATAAAGACTTGTTTCCATTAACTTGAATGTTTTCTGATTTTTGCTGTCTTCATGGTTCTCATTTCAAGCCACGTTTGGGAAACTATAATCTGACTTAGCTCCTTTTCCCTCCCTTAAAACTTGGGGGTTGTATTGCTTAAGTGCTTTGCAAGTGAATAGTTTTTAATTTTACACATAATCTTTTAAAAAAAAAAAAAAATAGCAATGACTGACCACATTTCAGAAAAGTTGTAGGACTGGTAATATCTGAGAGCAGAGTCAAAATAATTTAGAAATTTTCTGTTCCAAGCCCATCTAAGATACACACAAATGCAGCAGAAGAGAATGATCACATATTTGTTTGAACTAGTGTTTTACTTTCATTATTTCAGCAGTGTCAATTCCTTGCTGATTTCAAGTTGCAGGTATAATTTTTTTTGCCTTTCCCATTTAATTGAAATTTTTAAACAATATCAGGTGCATTGCATTTGGTGTTAAACTGAATGTGAACACAGATACGTTGAGGTCTCAAGCATGGTATCTGTTCTACTTACTAAGGGTCAGATTCTGTTGCTCACCCTCATTTTGATCCGTAAATCGCTCTGCAAGCCACCCAGTTCTGATCCATTTTAGGAGTTTATAGCTCCCATTACTGTAGTGTTTGAGCATCTCAAACTTTAATGCATTTATCCTCTCAATGCCCCTGAGAGGTAGGGAAGTGCTATGATCCTGGTTTGACACATGGGGACTGAGGCACAGAGCAATTCAACTACTTGCCCAGGGTCACACAGGAATCCTGAGGCAGTGTGAGTTATTGGATCCAGGCCTCCTGAAACCCAGGCTGCTGCTCTAACCACTGGGCCACCCTTCCTCTGATTTCAGTGAGCTGTAACTCAACGTGAGTAAGAATGCAGAACTTGGCTCTAAATTGCCTTCAGAAACTGTCCAGAACTAGAAGGGGGTGTGTGTGTGTGTGTGTGTGTGTGTTTAAAAATATGTATAATCTAACTGGGCAGTAAAGGATTTCTACCACCCGGCCAGATTCTGATGCCTCTGGTGCAGGCTGCCGCTGCTCAGGGTATCAATCTGCTGCATTAGGATTAAAAGGGAAGAGTGAAGACAAATGTCCCTGTAAAGAAAAGGAGTTCTCTGTTGACCTCTCCATTTGAAGGGACTGGAATCTGCAGCACTTGGTTGTTTGAGCACCACGATGTACTTCAGTCCAAGCTCTTATGAAATGATGATGTAGCTCTTATAGTAATCAATATCCAGTAGGCATTGTTGAAGTGATTGCTCTCTGCCAGCAGCAATAACAAGTGTATTGAATAAAAGTCATGCTATTTATCTTCAAGCCTCTAAACATGCTGGGCCCTGATTATTTTAGAGACAGCCTACCACTCTCTAATCATCGCCTACCCTGACTTCCGTATTCCTCGGCGTCTCTATAGATGCTCAAGCCTCTTGTGCAGTAGGCCCCCTGCTATGAAACACCCAGAAGATGTTGCTGTCCACCTTCAGATTGGAATGAAAGAGTCCTCTTTTCTCATTCACTTTTTTTTTTCTTGATAGAACCCTGAAGAGGACAAATAAAACTTGACTTCACCCCCTGCTCTCTTTTAGTGTGTCATATGGCAAGGGAATAATTTACCTTTCAGGCTTTGAGAAGATGCCACAATTAGACATGTTTTATAATATCCAAATACACAGCTGATTTTTCCAATAAAATCTGTTTCTTAACCAGTTAGCGTTCCAGCTATGTTAGATTGCGCAAGGCTGGAATTAGCTTAAGACTAATTTTGATTTTCTTATTATTGTATTACACTTTATTTTCTCTGCATCAGAAACACTTCTGATCAGTGACTAAAGTTCAGAATTTTAGCTTCTGTTCAGACAGAGGTAAAACAATTTCCATGAATCTTTAATTCATTGGCAAGTCAGTGTTTGACAGTTCTTAAAAATCCCATAGCTTTTGTTTACCGATGTAATAAAATGGTTATTAAAACTGAACACTTTTTTTAATCTACTTAGTTCAGCTTGGGCAATAGACAGTCAAATCCATTTTACTTTCAGATGTTGGTGTTAAATAATAAAATTGCAAACACTAAGGGAGTGTCAGTTTAAAAAAAAAAAAAAAAAAAAAAAAAGTAGATTTTAAATGTGTCCTAAGTTTTGTAGATGTTTGTTTTAAGGTCATGCAAATTTTAAGCCAAATTTGAGTTGGTCATGTCATTTGGATGCCACAAATGTGCCCAGCTGCAACATGTGTGTTGTTTACTCAAGTTACATGTGAGCGTGTTACTTCCATTCCTCTGCGTGGGGGCGGTAGAGGGGGTGAAAAAGGATAGTTTTGTCTTAAGTTTTGATAAACGCATTCAATTTTGAACTCTCACTGGTAGCTGCAGTATTAACCTTTCAAAAATCTGCTGGTCTGGAAATCATTTGAGGCACAAAAAATGAATCCTGTACCACGGAACTCAGAACCAGAAGTTCCAGAGTTCAAACCTCTGGTCTCGTTTTCCTCATCTGCATAATGGATCTAATACTTGCCTCACAGGGGTGTTGAGGATTAATTTAGTGTTTTTAAAGTGATCTAAAGTGCCATCAGTACATATATTTCAGCGCTGTCAGCAACCATCTTTTATGAATCGCCAATGAAAGACCTGAATGAGTTTCTGTACTTACATAAAAGTGATTTATAATCAGAACTTTTAGAATTGACCCTTTTATTTTCCCTTCTGAAAATAGCAAAGGGAAACTTGGGGAGGAGGGGCAAGGGATAGTGTTTGATATGTCTTCATTTAGCTTTCATAAAACCATAATGTAAGCTGCTCCCTAAACATGAAGAATTATATCGGGCTACTCGGTGGTTATGGCCGAGGTAAGCAAAAGTGATAGTAAAGATTATAATTCACTTATACAAAGAGCCAAGACTTGATATGCAAGAACACTTAGTCTGCCTGGTAGTGGGATGATCTTAAGTACGATTTCAGTTAGAACATGGTCTGGCTTAGCAAATACGAGCACTCGATGAACGGAGCATTCCATTGCGGGGTGGGGGGGCAGCAGCGGGGCTGCTCTCAATACATCTAGATTCTTATAGCATGCCCAGCCCCCATCTGAGCATCTTGCTCCTACGTAACTTCGATCAAGATTTTTAAAAAGTCTAAAATTAGGCTTCTGAATAAGTGGGCTGATTTTCCCAAAAGTGCTAAGCACTCAGCAACTCTTAATTAAGTCAAGAGGGGGCTGCTTGTGCACTGAACTTCTGAAAATCAGGCTGCTCAGGCAGGAGTCTATCCTTTAGGAACTTGTGCCTGTGGTATCCTGTTGTGGCTTGTAGATACGCTGCTACGTTCCCCACCGCTCAGCATTACCTACGATTGAAGACAGTCACTCTGAGACCAGTTGCAATGTTCAGCCCAAGGTCTCATGAAGACTTGGCTCACGACGGCCAGGTTTGAATCCGATAGGCTGAGGCATGGTATTCTTGCCAGATGCGGGTGAAAATGAGCATTTGTCATGGCCATCCTGTCATCCAATAGTAAGAAGTCCAATTGATCCCCGAAACAGCAAGCAGCTACTGTCTCCTTCCCTAACATCCCCCTGTGCTGACAAGTTCTTTAATATGATTCCGTTTCCTCCAGGTGTTGACCTTGACTGGCCCCCAAGAAAGCTCTGTGGGTGTAATATAGAGCTAAGTGTCATGTAAATACTGATGGCTCTGCCATTGGTGGTCTCTCACCTGATCCTCTTCATACGGATGCTGACTAATACAGAGGAGATGATAGAGCTTGGTGGCTTATTATGACAGAGTCCAAAGATGAATATGGAAATATGGCCATTGTCTATGGACAGGAGGAGGTGATCCACCAGTGTTATTTACCAGGCCCTGGGTATTGACAGGTAGCATTGGAGATGTTTTGGCTAAGCTTCATTTAGCTTGGAGGAGGTGGCAAGATCGGAGGCTGCAGTTTGCCCATTACTGTGGTATTTAGGGACTGTAGACCTTGGGTGGTAGCTTGAGGTTGCTAGTATTGAGAGATATCGTTAATACTAGCTGGACTCCAAGATGTTTGAGTGGTTAGTACATTTCACCTTTACAAGGTGCTGTCAATCACTGCTTAGTCACGATTCCAAATATTTTTTCTCAACACCCAGGGAACAGATTTGGGGAGGGGCGTAGAAGGCAAAATGCCAGTTCATTACCCTGAGCTAGGCTGCTGGATCTCCTATCTCAGACACAGTGTTTGGGAGCAAATAAACCACTGGCTGATCTTCTTTGGCAAAGAAACAGAGCAACACCAAACAGAGTTTAAGTTTCAGGAGCTAACTCTGAGCTAATATCCTACTAGCTTAATTTTCTGATGCATCTACTTCCACAAGGGCAGTAATTCCTTTTTTAAAATCAGGTAAGTGGCAAAATTATCCACTGTTCAAAGCATTCACCTGTAGTGTCTGTAAGTACCAAGTAGAATTGGCTTAAAACGGGCATATTTTTCACACACAAAATTGCAAAGAATTTCAGAACTTTTCAACCAGCTCCTTATCTCAAGTAGGTTAAGAATTAAAAGCTCTCTGCATGAACAAAGGGGGCTGGGGGCATGGTGTGAAGATGGAAATTAAAGCAGCTTATGGGGCTCTGAAGTGTCAGGGCAGGGTGTAAAAGTGTTACATTTGCCTTTTCATTCCAAAGTGCTACACAAACAGCATAGAGCAAGTGCTGCTGAAATGCATCTGGCAACCAACCAGTCCACAGCACACTGTTGTATTAACCCTGCGTGCAAATTAATCTGTGGTTCCAGAATCTTTAGGTAGGTTCAGCCTGATGCCTTTTATACCCCATTATTTAAAAAAACACAACAAAACAAACCTGCTCACATTTTTCATAGATTCTAGGACTGGAAGGGACCTCGAGAGGTCGAGTCCAGTCCCCTGCCCGCATGGCAGGACCAAATACTGTCTAGACCATCCCTGATAGACATTTATCTAACCTACTCTTAAATATCTCCAGAGATGGAGATTCCACAACCTCCCTAGGTAATTTATTCCAGTGTTTAACCACCCTGACAGTTAGGAACTTTTTCCTAATGTCCAACCTAGACCTCCCTTGCTGCAGTTTAAACCCATTGCTTCTGGCTCTATCCTTAGAGGCTAAGGTGAACAAGTTTTCTCCCTCCTCATGACCCCCTTTTAGATACCTGAAAACTGCTATCATGTCCCCTCTCAGTCTTCTCTTTTCCAAACTAAACAAACCCAATTCTTTCAGCCTTCCTTCATAGGTCATGTTCTCAAGACCTTTAATCATTCTTGTTGCTCTTCTCTGGACCCTTTGACTTCTCGTGTCTTGCTCACAACACACCTGTTAATACATCCCAGGATCATGTTTGCTTTTTTTGCAACAGCATCACACTGTTGACTCATATTTAGCTTGTGGTCCACTATAACCCCTAGATCCCTTTCTGCCGTACTCCTTCCTAGACCGTCTCTTCCCATTCTATATGTGTGAAACTGATTGTTCCTTCCTAAGTGGAGCACTTTGCATTTGTCTGTATTAAACTTCATCCTGTTTAACTCAGACCATTTCTCCAATTTATCCAGATCATTTTGAATTATGACCCTGTCCTCCAAAGCAGTTGCAATCCCTCCCAGTTTGGTATCATCCGCAAAAACAAAAAATGGGTTTGTTCCAAAGATGCACTTAAAATGTTTTCAGTTTTTGTGTACGCTACCAGCTCTTGTTTAATGTACTAACTGCCTGTCCTGGGTTCTATTCCACATCCCCTGTGAAGGGAAGAGTACGGGACACCAAAACTTCCCCGTTTTGAACATGTAGGAGCCCAAAGCAGTATTATGCTGGAATTGAACATGGCTGAATTAGAACCACCTAGCTGTTTCTCCCAGGGAATGGCTTCAGAAGAACTCTAGACGGCATCATCCATCTGACGGTCACTCTAGTCAGGTAGGTGGAGGGAGGATTTTTCGGACTGAGCTTCCATTCAGTAGATGCTCTCTGTTGCTTGCAGAGGCTAAATAAACAGCCTTAAATATGCTACACATAATAGGTCAGACCTTTGACTTCTGCCAACTGTCCTAGCTCAATTGAAGGGCAAAGGAGCTCTGAAGAATTGACACTAGCTGAGGAGCTGGTCAGTTGTGTAGTGTATTTTGTGGATTATTCATGCACAATCGCCTAGCAGAAGGGGGTGTAGTCAGTCTCTGAGTGGAGCTCACTTTACCAGCTCGCCAACGGAAACCCCTTGCTCCAATAGCAGCAGGTGAAAAAAGACTCCATAAAGTGCCTTTGCACTCAGAGAGGAGGGGCTAGGGCAGAAAAGAATAAAATTAGCGGGGCCAAAGATGCATAAGTAATTTGGAGGCAGTGGGTCAATACACATCAGAGGTTTTTACCCAACAACCTGTGTAGAGAATCTTCCTGGTGAGTGTGAGCACCAAGCAGGTTAGAGCTGACACGGGCCGCAGGGTGCATATTGGATACATATGTCAAGACATTCAAGAGTGATTGGTGGTTTGAGAGTGGAAAAAATGAGTGAGTTGAGCCTTGGCTTTGTGCCAGAGAGGAATGAAGCTTTGCCTGTAGTTCAGAGAGAACAGCAGGGAAGCAACTGTAGTTCAGCGTGATCTATGTCTCCTGTGTTGCCCTGGGTTAGATTTGAGACCTATTGGCTCAGTAATCTCAGGGGAAAGGGTCCACGTTTCTGATGACACTCGCCCTCTCGCTACAATGAGGAGACTCCTGAACCTGCCGAGTAGGGGTAAGCATGTGGTTTAATGCAGATTTCATCTTCAAGGTTTTATTGTAGGGTATTTCTAGTTCCTCATTAATGCTTGAATAAACTGGACTAAATTAGTTTACCTTATGGTACCCGGGGGGGTGTTGTTTCTAACGTGAAGATAATAAAGAGACTATGAACTAATTTTCTTTGCTTTCAAGACAAACTAAGCAATAAAACGAGTATGTACAGGCAGTAGGGTGAGGGGAATTATCTTCCCTAATGGGGCGATACAAATAACTGCATAGAACGTTAAACCTCAAGCAGCCAATGTGGACTAAACCGATGCTCGTGTGTGAGACGTCCATCAGAGTAAATTAGAAAGGGAGCTGGTAGTTAGACTCCTTGTGCTGAAGTGGGAATTTTCTGTACTATTTTTGAGAGTCCTATGCACGTCCGTGAGTTATTTGATGAAGGATTGCTGCCCAAGGGTTAAAAAGCTGCGCTCAGGGTAGAGCCAGAGGCATGAGGGGTTTGTGTCATGTAACTGTCTGGGGTAGTCTGAATGGGTTGTTAATTGACCGGCTGAAGTCCACCCGCATCACTGGGGGATCCAGAAAGATCATGGGAACCGCAGTGACTGAACAACTGACCCCTGCAAACAGGAAACTCCAGCGGGTAGAACATGTCAACTCTACAGGTGGAAGATAAGGGACCAAGAGGTGACAGGAGGCTAGAACAAGAGCTGGCTTGTGTAGAGACACGGGACCTCCCCTGGGACTGAGAGACAAAGGAACAGAGACAGAGAGAAGAAACCAAGGTGTTTCCTTCAGCAGCACGCCTCAAGAGAACTGGCTTGGCCAACATGGACTATGTCTTAGCTTTTGCTTCTCTGTGCTAAGCTAAGAACTGCCTGATGCCTTGTTCCAGCTGACTAATAAATCCTCCTCTGTTTTGAAAAGGCTGCCTGGGGTCACTGCAAATACTTACTGAGGTGCATTGGTCCCTGGAGCGTGTAAAAGTGTCTGAACAGGAGACGATCCCAGCAGGACTTGCTGGGCAGCGTTCACAGTGTGAAACGAGTGCTGCAGCCCAGAGACTCAGTCATGAAGGCAGTGTAGCCATGTGGCCTATCCTTAAGGAAAAGTGGAGCCCCCTCGGGGGTTTGGCACACTGAAGGTGTTTCTCCAATGGACTGTTTAAAAACTGGGATGCAGCACAGATCTTATGGATCTGCGACACCCCTATATTAAGGTTGCCCAATGCTTCCATTATGTTTTTCAACCTTTTTTTGTGTGAAGCTTTAACATCTCCATGGTTTGCAGTAGGCTTTTGAAATCTGGAGAAAACCCTCAGAGATAAGAAATCTAATGAAACTTCATTAAAGTTTAGCCAACTGTTAAAAATCGCCATTTTCCCCCCTCTCTCATTTGTGTTGCCCAGCAAAACTTTGGCAGCAGGCCTAAATAACTCAACCTAACATTCAACACAACATTGGGCAGGTTGCTCAATCTCTGTGATGTGGTTCCTCGTATGTAAAAGAGAGAGAGTGCTTCCTGGTCTTACAGGCATGTTGTGAAGATAATACTTGTGAGGTGTTCTGATACTTTGGTGCTGGGTGTGTATAAGTACCTAGATCAGTGAATGAAGCACAGAAAAGCTAAGTGACTTATCCAAGATTATACAGTAAGTCTGTGGCAGGACCTAGGAGTCCTGTGTTTTAATCATTAGACAACACTGCCAATAATTCCTGAAAGTGTAATACGTATTTCCAACAGAATCCTATCATGTGCTGCTAACCTGCTGGTAACTGTTTGTAGACATTGCAACTTCTTATCCCTTGCATATTCATCAACGTCTATCTCAGATTTGGTTTATATCATTTCTTGTATCAAAAATAACTTCAAGCAAAGATCGTGCTAGTCAAACTCCTGTCCGGGACCGAATTGTGTTTTTTTTTTTTTTTTTTTTTTTTTTTTTTAAATAAGCCAGCATGGGGCTTCCCTTAGTAGTTGTTGTACGGGCTTTAACACATTCCAGGGCGTGGTGCAGCCTCAGAAAGGACAATATGCTGGGCAGAAGACTGAAACCTGGGTGTCTGCGGGGGAAGCATTTTGGAGTCAGCAGTTTCACCAGTGACTCACCTATGCTGCATAAGCAATTGCCCAAAGAGGCTTTTTGCTAAGTAGTTGATGCTGTATTGCAGTACCTGGAGGAGTTTCTGTCTCAACTGCTAAAATGGGCTGCAACCACCTAATGGCAACTATAAAGGAAGTGACAGGATGGTCAGTACTGAGTAAGGTGACTCATCTGTGTGTCAGGCAGACAAAGAACAACTTTATGGGAAACATAAAGGATAACTGGGCCGGGGAAGGACATGGGGCAAAAGGCATTTTTAGGGAACAGTTACAATGTTTTATTCATGACCAAATCATATGCAGGCGTGATTGTTGCCTCAATGTATTTTATCTGATGAACACTCCTTATTTAAAAGCAGCATGATTCAATGGTCAGGCACTTGACTTGGATTGAGGAGACGTGGTTTCTATTCCTTGGTGCTGCCACTGACCCGGGGGGGGGGGGGGGCGACCTGCGCCCCCTGCCCCTCAAGTCCCCCCCCTTTCCCCCCTTTGCCCCCTGTAAAACAGGGACAATGCTTCGTCTGCGAAATACATTGAGATCTACCCCATCTGTGAATACTATTGGATTGGGGAGGAGGACAGCTTTCAGTTCAGGATGGCTGGTTGACTGACCACAGTGGAATCTTAACGGTCCAGGTTTTTATGAACATTTCCAAACTGGTGTATCTGCAGAATGTGGTATCCTCCTTGGGGAGAAGGAGTTGTGCATGGCTATGTCAGTCTTTAAGATGCTGCTATGTGTGGGATGGGCTCAACAGTTACTTCATGCAAGGAGGGATGGCTACGGTGGTAACCTCCAGTATATGCTAATGGACAGTAATATTAGTGTAATGACACGGACACTCTGCCGCTTGGTCTGGAAGCTCTGAACCTAGGCACACATCACCTATTTCCTTAAACATGGGAAGATTCTTTGCTCCCTACGGGCAAGAGGACTGCACCTGTAAAGTTGTGCTGTAGGCCTTGTCTACACGGGGGGGAGGCTTGCATCAGTCTGGCTACACTGGTATAAATCCCAGTACAGCTGCACTGCAATGCAAACTGATTTCCACTGGTGCAGCTTACCCCAGTGCAGCACGTGCCGGTGCAAAACTCTCTCTCCAGGTGGGGGTTAACCTACATGAAAAGCAGCAGGCAGACAGTTCACACAGCTTTTTATGTAACAAAGAAACCTTTATTCCACTCTTGCTGTCCCCATAGAATACAGGTGTCTGCTCTGCTCAGTGCCAGAGAATCTTCAGAGCTTTCAAGTCAACATATTTTCGTCTTCTGGCAATCAGTCTACTCAGGCAATCTGTTCCGAGCTAACTCCTTGTCCTCACAACCCGCAAAATGGAGCCATCTTTCACAAACGCGAGCACGCTCACACGGTGCTGCAAGGCCATGGACGTTATGCAAATCTCACAGCCGAGAAACATCAATTCACGTTTCACCCAGCTCCAGTGTAATGTCTGGCTGCAGCTCCCAAGTGGTTAATGAAGACAGCTGTTCTTCACTGTAAGGGACTGTTTCTTTCCAGAATCTTAGCAGAACACTGGACTTATCTAAATTTTGTTCTTAAGATAATTATCTGAAATATGCAGGGCTGGGATCTCCTGCAAAATGGACTCAAACTTAAGGTGAAGGACCACAAATGACACTTCATGTGTGGGTCTCCTGTTTGTTTTAAGCACCTGCAACATTGACCCACATTCATTAAATCTCTCATCTTTTGAATGTTTACAGGGGACCCAGTAAGGCAGTTGTAGTGTTTGCTGCAATTTCATCTGCATCTTTAGCAGTTCTGTGTTCCATTTGGTTTTAGACCTGTATGACCTGCCTATATTTAAAATGAGCCTAGGAACAGTTGATAAATTCTGTTACCCCACGCAGCTGAAGTTTTATTCAGATTCAAGGTGGTTAATTTGTACCCAGGTTGTAGCAGTGGTGTTTTGGGTTCACTGCTCTTCAGCCAATGGGTTTACAAGGTTTCTAGAGGAGACTTGGTCTAGTGATTAGATCATAGGGGTAGAAGGACTGCTGAATTTTGCTTCTGGCTCTGTCTTCCTGTGAGAGCTGGGGCAAGTTATTGAATCCCTCTCTCTCTCAGTTTACTCATCTGTAAAATGGGAATAAGAGTTAAATCTCACCTCTGGGCAATACTTAATTAATGTTTATAGAGTGAGCTGGGTGGACTGTCCAGCATGGGAAGTTTTTATTTTGTTAGGTTTGGTGGAGGGGAGGGGGTGTGGGGTTTTTTTTGTTTGTCTGTTTTTTTAAATGTCCCTGCTTGCGTTCACAAAACTTCTGTGAAACTGGAGCAATATTAAAAGACATTGGGAAAATTTCTGTGAAACTTGACACATGCTATTTTTTACTACTTAGATGTTGGCAAAAGCTCAAACTTGGAAATACAGCACAGGGATACGATGCAGAAGAGCCCAACTTCCATTCCTTGATGCTGTTTTGCACATTTATACAGCACTTCACAAGCTTCAGTTAATTAGGCTTTGCTACCATTGGCCAGACAGGGAACGTCAGGCTCCAGGGAGTCAGGGTCTGTCATCTAGCGGATTAGCTACAGGACAGGGCACCAAGAGAGGTTCTCATCCTGGCTGTGACTGGAGCTAGTCAGAAAAATTTGGACTAAACATTTTTTCATCTGAATTTGCCGATGAGTCAAAATTGAAACATGCCTGGGACTGTCGATTTCAACACACTTCCAATGCAAACACGGGATGCTTCTAATGGACCCCTGCCTGGTTTGCTGCCAGCTTGCCCGCCCAGCTTCTCAGCAGCCTGCATCATGGGTTGATGGAGCTGAGAGCCTGAAGCTCTGGGAGTCCTGGCTTACCTTATCATTGCTCCTTAGCAGCCTGGGCTCCCAGGGTCCCCCAGTCTGGGGTAGCACCTCCCTAGGCAGACTGCCCCAGAGCAGGGACTCACCATACAGCTGGCTGGAGGACAGTATTTCCATTTAACCAAAGATTTCAACATTCTCCATTGGAATGAAACCAAATCTCAAACTCCTCCATGAAATGGAGTTCCATTCTCTATCAAGCTCTGATTGCAACATTGGCTTGCATTATGATCACATGTACATCACTCAGCCTGGGTTCCCTAGCTATCATAAAGGACTACGTATGGGACAGGGAGGCGAGACGGGTTCTAACCTCGTAGTGACGTTGGCTTGCAGTCTGATCATAAACATATCCCTTAATTTTAGCCTGGGTTTCCCTGTCTATAAATGAAAACCGTGATATTTCACTTACTTCATAGGTGTGTTGTAAAGCCAGCCAGGGACAGGTGGGACTTAGACCTCTCCCAGTTAATCTTCTGATCAATAACTTTTGAATAGCACTTTCTCCTGATTCTTCAACTATCACAAGTATGAACGTGGGGGCAAAAATGTCCCGATGTCCTGCGCTGAGGTGGAAATCCAAACCTTTGGGAGAGGGCAAAATCATACAAAACAGGCAACAATCAATGCATGAATTTTTGTGGACACTTCTTGCCGTAGTCAGCCAGCTCTACGCTGCAGTCCTCGAATGGAAAGCGGTGCCACATCACGGCAGAGAAACGGCAGCCGTTGTCCAAGATGAGGTGCTGCGGTGGGAGCCCCTGCTAGCTTGGCGGAGTATGATGGGACAGAGGGATCTTAGATGAAATAAGCACATACATGGATGCATGGGGCCTGCTGCCAAAAAAAAAAAAATGATTTAGAGTTAATTAGAATTTCCAGCAGCCGTAAAGATAATCAGATTAGCCCCCAGATGCCTATAAATTATTGTATTCCTGAAGAAGCAGCAGCTTCATAATCTCTCTCTATAATTGAAGTAATACTTATTCCACTTTGCATTCGCCACTGTGTGCTAGCGTTTAAAGTAAGCAAGTCCCCGTGAAGTCTATATTCTCATGTTGGACCTAGCCACAGGCTTGAGCATTTGAGTTTAATTAGGTCTAAATAATAGCATAGCCTAGCAACCTCTCCATTTCCCAAGTCCAGATTTATAAGCAGACGCGTTCATGCTGAAAGTGCTGCTCTCATTTTCTGACTTGTGAATGGCAATAGCGTTACTATTTATTCCTTGTGTGGGTGTGGATGTTTGTGTAGTGCGGTGGGAACAAATAAAAGCATGGGTATGATTTAGAATGTTGGTCTTCACTGTCCGGTCTCTGGTTCTGGTTTGCTAATTGGAATTAGTTCATGTGAAAGTAGCATTTGCCTGTAGGCCAGATAAAGCCGGGACTGTGTACTATGAGCAGGTAAAATTAGAGACAGCGGGAGAGATGTTTTTCAAAGGGTCTAAAAATGACTTAGGAGCACAAGTCTCATGGAAAATCAGTGGGATGGGTGCTCCGAAGGCCTGACCTACACGCAGTTTTTGTACTAATAGCACCGGTGGGTAGGAGGGGCTGATTTTTTAACCAATATAGTTATGCAAGTACAACTTGTAGCATGGCTGCAATAGTATCAGAATAAAGGTACCTTATACTGGTATGATGATGATGATAATACCTAGTGCTTATGTAGCACTTTTCATCAGTAGATCTCCAAGCAGTTTACAAAAGAGGTTAGTATCATCATCCCCATTTTGCAGAGGGGAAAACTGAGGCACAAGGAGGGGAAATGACTTGCCCAAGGTCACGCAGCAGATCAGTAGCAGAGCTGGGGAAATATATTGGTATAAGCACATTTATACGGATATAACTGCATCTACAGTCAGAGGCAGATTAAGATTCTTTGGGGCCCTGGGCACCAAGAACTTTTGCACCCACCCCCCCACCCCTTGCCATAGGGCCCTGCTTCTTCTCTACCCCCGCATCCCCTGAGCCCCTACCCTCAGTCAGGCCGGAAGCTGGAGCCAGACCATGTTAAGAGCTACCCAGGGTCGGCCTTAGGGGAAATGGTATCCTGGGAAAACTAGTATTTTGGTACCCCAGCCCTCATGGTCACAGTGGCCCCCATTGGCTCTGACCCTCATGTGTGCCCCCCCCATCATCCCTAGCCCCTGTGGGCTCACCACCCTCCCTCACCCCTGGCTCCCAGGGGCTCCCACGCACCCCTCAGGGCCCTGCTGCCTCCCCCTCCCCTGCAGTGCTTAATTTGTATTGAAAGAGGGGCGGGGGCTAAGTCCCAGTGCAAATTAAGCAGTGGCTGGGCAGCCAGAGAAAGATGTGAACAAACTGGAGGGTCCAAAGGAGAGCAACAAAAAGAAGAGCTTTAGGAAACAGGACCCACGAGGAAAAGTTGAAAGACTTTGGCACGTTTAGTCTTGAGACAAGAAGCCGGAGGGGCAGAGGCAGCAGGGAGAAGAGGCCAGGGGAGGCTAAGCCTCCTCAAACAGCCTCCCTGCTGCCTTTGCAGCATGCCGCTGCCGAAAGGGTGGGCCCCCTGGCTGTGGCCCCGCCCACGCTTCGCCCCGAGGCATGTGAGCAGCTGGCTGGCCAACAGGCAGGTTGGGGGGGGGGGCTGGGGGAGGGAGCAAAGAGGTGCGATTGGCAGGGGGGCAGGGGTCCAAGGGGGGGGGTCGAGTGGGGCATTGGTTGGGGCTTTGGGGGGAGGAGGCTGAGCGGGGAGCAGGCCACGGAGTGGGGCCACAGTCCAGGCACAGGTGGCCTCCGCAAATGGAGTAGTCATGTGCTGCTCAAGCTGAGAGGGGAACCGGATAGCAATCTATGTAAGAGGCTGTTACAAAGAGGATGGTGCTCAGTTGTTCTCCATGTCCACTGCGGGCAGGACAAGACATAATTGACTTAGTTTGCAGCAAGGGAGTTTTAGGTTGGATTGTTAGGAAAAATCTTTCTAACTCTCAGGATAGTTAAGAACTAAAACAGGACAGGGATGCTGGGAAATCCCTGTCACTGGAGGTTTTTAAGACCAGGTTAGACAGCCACCTATCAGAGATGGTCTAGGTATCCTGCCTCAGCGTCGGGGGATGGATTAGCTAACCTCTTGAGGTCCCTTCCATCCCAGCATTCATGAGAAGCTATGGGTCTATAATAATCAAACAAGGGTCCCTGTCCCATCCCCAGATCTAGACCCACACATCTGGCAGCCGAAGGATTAAGTAAGATGCTCATAGAAATCTTAGCAATCAGCTGAGATGGGCTGACTTGTAGCAGATGTGCTATTGTGAGCGGTGAAGGTTGAGTCTGGCATGGAACTGTTCCAAAGTTCAGTGTGTTCTGAGCTGGAGTATTAGTTTGAGTCCATCGCTACTTAGTAGACGAAGATCCTTCCCTCCTCTCAGCTCAGCCTGTTCCCTTCCAGACTGTATCTACACACAAATGCAACAGTGCTGCCTTCTTATTGCAATGTAAGCAGCTGTTCTTGTTGTTCACATGAGCACTATGGAGCCACTCACAGTGTACACACGTAAGTGCTTACAGTATATGGCCCAGGTCAGAAAAATGCATGTTGTTGCAGACATCTTTTGCCCAACTCCTCAAAGATGTTTAGGTGCCTGACTCCACTTCTTTTCATTAATCTCATTGGGATTAAACACCTTTGAGGATCCCAGCCTTTGTTCTTTGATTTCATTCAAAATCTTTACCTTTCTTATTAATGAACTGGTAACTTCCTCTAGGCCAGGGGTCTCAAACTCAAATAACCACGAGGGCCGTATGAGGACTAGTGCATTGGCCCAATGGCCACATCAGTAACACACACCCCTTGCTGCCCCCAGCCCCACCCCCCACTCCACCCCTTCCATGAGGCCCTGCCCCTTCCCTGCCTCCATTCCAACCCCTTCCCCGAAATCCTCACCCCAACTCTGCCCCTCCCTGCTCCCAGGGGGTGCAGGAGGGCTGCAATGGGGGCTCAGGGCAGGGAGTTGAGGTGCAGGAGATGTGCAGGGTGCGGCAGGGGGCTCAGGGTAGGGAGCTGGGGTGTGAGGTGCAGGAGGGGTGCAGCAGGGGGTTGGGGTGCGGCAGGGGGCTCAGGGCAGGGAGTTGAGGTGCAGGAGGGTGTGGGATGTGGCAGGGGGTTGGGGTGCAGGAGGGGTGCGGGGTGTGATGGGGGCTCAGGGCAGGGAATTGGGGTGTAGGTGCAGGAGGGGTGAGGGGTGTGACAGTGAGTTGGGGTGTGGGATGTGGCAGGGGGCTCTGGACAGGGGGTTGGGGTGCAGGGTGCGGGCTCCGGCCCGGCACTGCTTACCTAGAGCAGGTCCGGGGTGGCAGCACCGTGCACCCTGGCCAGGGCAGGCTCCCTGCCTGTCTGCCCTGGCCCCGCTCTGCTCCGCTCCGCTCCAGCAAGCAGCCGGCGTCCCGGGGGGCAGGGGGAAATGGTGCCATGTGCTGCTCTTGCTCCTCCAGGTACCTCCTCCAAAGCTCCCATTGGCTGCAGTTCCCCGTTCCCAGCCAATGGGAGCTGCGGGGGGCAGTTCCTGGAAGCGAGAGCATGGAGCCCCCGCCTTCCACCCGTGGCTGCAGGGACATAGTTCCAGCCGCTTCAGGGAGTGGTGCGGGGCTCGCGGCGTCACAGGGTAGGCAGAGGGGCGGGGGGAGCTTGGCAGGCTACATGAAAGAACCCCACGGGGCCGCATATTTGAGACCCCCTGCTCTAGGCCATGAATCTATATCTAATAACAGCCTAAACCCTGTCACCATCTTGGGGAAAGCCACTTTATTTTTAATCCAAATGATTTGGTTGCTGACACTGTGCTGGCATTGAATGATGGCTTGCGTTAATCAGTGACTGAGTGAAGCACTCATGGATATGCTCTTGTACTTATGCCGTGTGTTACATTACATTGAGGGACTGAGGCCTGGTCTACACTAGGCGTTTATGTCGAAGTTAGCGCCGTTACATCGAATTAACCCTGCACCCGTCCACACCGCGAAGGTATTTAGTTCGACATAGAGGTCTCTTTAATTCGACTTCTGTACTCCTCCCCGACGAGGGGAGTAGCGCTAAATTCGACATGGCCATGTCGAATTAGGCTAGGTGTGGATGGAAATCGACGCTAATAGCTCCAGGAGCTATCCCACAGTGCACCACTCTGTTGACGCTCTGGACAGCAGTAAGAGCTCGGATGTTCTGAACTGCCACACAGGAAAAGCCCCGGGAAAATTTGAATTTGAATTCCTTTTCCTGTCTGGCCAGTTTGAATCTCATTTCCTGTCTGGACATCGTGGCGAGCTCAGCAGCACTGGCAACGATGCAGAGCTCTCCAGCACTGATGGCAGTGCAATCTCAGAATAGAAAGAGGGCCCCAGCATGGACTGATCGGGAAGTCTTGGATCTCATCGCTGTGTGGGGCGATGAGTCCGTGCTTTCCGAGCTGCGATCCAAAAGACGGAATGCAAAGATCTATGAGAAGATCTCTAAAGACATGGCAGAGAGAGGATACAGCCGGGATGTAACGCAGTGCCGCGTGAAAATCAAGGAGCTGAGGCAAGGCTACCAGAAGACCAAAGAGGCAAACGGACGCTCCGGATCCCATCCCCAGACATCCCGTTTCTACGAGGCACTGCATTCCATCCTCGGTGCGGCCGCCACCACTACCCCACCACTGACTGTGGACTCTGAGGATGGGATAGTGTCCACGGCCGGATCCTCGCACATGTTACCGGACGGGGAAGATGAGGAAGGAGATGAGGAGGACGAGGCAGTCGACAGCGCTCACAACGCTGATTTCCCCGACAGCCAGGATCTCTTCATCACCCTTACAGAGATCCCCTACCAACCCTCCCCAGCCGTTACCCCGGACACAGAATCTGGTGAAGGATCATCCAGTAAGTGTTGTAAACATCTAAACATTTATTTGTAACAGAACATGATTATTAACAATTTAAAAAATGGGTTTCTCATGATTAGTTTGATTAACTTAACGGTTCAGTCATGGGCAGTGCAACTATTTGAAAAAAATCTAGCAATGTCCGGTTTTGCATGATTGTCCTGCCCAAGCCGCTCTACTGTTTAGTCCCTGCTACTGCAGCTACAGTAAGATGCGGTCTATATGTCCGGGGATGGAGCAGAAATCCTCCTGGGACATCTCAAGGAAGCTCTCCTGCAGGTAATTTGAAATCCGCTGCATTAGGTTCTTGGGGAGAGCGGCCTTATTGGGTCCTCCGTAGTAGGACACGTTGCCGCGCCACGAGACTAGCAACTACTCCGGAATCATTGCTTGGCACAGCATGGCGGCATACGGCCCTGGTCTTTGAAGGCTTTCCCGGAGCATTCTCTGTCTGTCGCTCTCAGAGATCCTCATGAGGGTGATGTCGCTCATGATGACCTGCTTTGAATGAGGTAGGGGAATGTTAGTGTTGGGACTGCTTTACCGTTCCTTTACAGAACTGTAACCGCTGGTTTGCAGCCACGCGGTGGAGGCGGGAGAGGGTCAGCCGAAAGGGATCGTTCCCGGGGACAGCCGCGAGGGTGTGGGACAGGAGCAGACTTCCTGCTTGCCGGATTGCTGGCAGCAGGGACCGACATTGATTTCAATGTGAAATGAGGCCATTGCTAATATTAAAGTTTTAAGCTGCCACGAATCTACGGCTTACCATGTCTGCGTGCAAGAGCAATTCCGTTGTCCTGACAGGGTTCTCGAAAGTGCTCTGCAAAACCCCAGACACTGAATGCGAAGGCCGAGAATTCGACCTTGTGCTGAGTGCGCATGTGATAGGTGCTGTGCATGGTCCTGTTCACAGAGAAAGACTATGTTCTTTGTTCACAACTACATTTATCTTTCTGAGGAATTCACTCCCTTTTTCCCATTCCCACAGCCCCATCTGCGACTGTCTCACAACCTAGCCTGTCATCACACTCCCAGAGGCTAGGGAGGATTAGGCATAAGAAGAAGAGGACACGGGAGGACATGTTCTCAGAGCTTATAGCCTGCTCCCGAGCCCAGGCAGCACAGCAGACCCAGTGGCGGGAGAACTTGTCCCAAATGCACCAAGCCAACATGGATCGGGAGGAGCGGTGGCGTCAGGAAGACCAGCAGGCGACTCAAACCCTGCTTGGACTACTGAGGGAGCAAACGGACACGCTCCGGCGCCTTGTGGATGTTCTGCAGGAACGGAGGCAGGAGGACAGAGCCCCGCTGCAGTCCATCTCTAACCGCCCTCCCCCGCCACCAAGTCCCATACTCCCTTCACCCAAAGTGCACAGAAGGAGAGGCGGCAGAGTCCCTGCTAACTCTCACTCCACCCCTGCAGAGAGCTCGAGCAGCAGAAGGCTCTCATTCCCCAAAGTTTGACAAGTTCTTTCCTTCCCGCCTGACACAAGCCCCCGTCCAAGTTTCACTTCCCAGTCCCATGTGTAGTTGATAATAAAAAATATGTTTCTGTTAACTACTGTTTCCATCATGTTCTTTTGGAGGGGGGGGGGGAAAGGGGGTTGGTAATTGGACAGGACAGTCACCTTTGGCAGGGTACATAGTCGGGGGCAGGCACAGCAGCAGGGCACATACATAGTGCAGTGATGCAGTGACTACTTACCCTGGTTAGTCTGGGAGGTTCTTTTCATGTTATGTGGTGGGGGGTGGGTTGCTCTGTGACTTTGTGTCAGGGGAGGGCAGTTAGAGATCTTAAGCGGCGGTCCTTAGGCAGGATCACAGAGCCACACAGCAGGGGATCTGTAACCGTCCCCCCCCTGCCACAAACTCACATAGACCCCCCATACACACAGTCCGTATCAGGAGGGGTGACAGGCTCCGTTGAAAGAACCATCCCACCGCAGCGGAGCCTGTCAGTCCTTGAGTTGAGAAGCTGCATTCGCGCGACTACACTACACCCGCTCCGCACCACAGTCTGCGTCCCAGTTTTAAAAAATTCCCGCGAAAACAGTATTAAAGAAAACGGTGTGCTTTAACAAAGTAGAACTATTTTTATTTTGAAACGTGTGTTGGAAGTGGGGTGAAGGCTTCTCTGTACACAAAATTAGAAAGTCACAGGTTACCCTGCTCACTCAGGAACTTTGCTTTCAAAGCCTCCCGGATGCACAGCGCTTCCCGCTGGTCTCTTCTAATCGCCCGGCTGTCTGGCTGTGAGTAATCAGCAGCCAGGCTAATTTCCTCAACCTCCCACCCCGCCATAAAGGTCTCCCCCTTGCTCTCACAGAGATTGTGGAGCACACAGCAAGCTGCTATAACAATGGGGATATTGGTTTCGCTGAGATCACAGCGAGTCAGCAAGCTTCTCCATCTCCCCTTGAGACGTCCAAAAGCACACTCCACCACCATTCTGCACTTGCTCAGCCGGTAGTTGAAGAGTTCTTTTTCAGTGTCCAGGGCACCTGTATAGGGCTTCATGAGCCAGGGCATTAGCGGGTAGGCTGGGTCCCCGAGGATGACTATAGGCATCTCCACATCCCCAACAGTTATTTTGTGGTCCGGGAAGTAAATACCTTGCTGCAGCCGTCTAAACAGACCAGAGTTCCTGAAAACACGAGCGTCATGAACCTTGCCCGGCCATCCGACATTGATGTTGGTAAAACGTCCCCTGTGGTCCACCAGTGCTTGCAGCACCATGGAAAAGTAGCCCTTTCTGTTAATGTACTGGCTGGCCTGGTGGTCCGGTGCCAGGATAGGGATGTGAGTTCCATCTATGGCCCCACCGCAGTTTGGGAATCCCATCGCCGCGAAGCCATCTATGATCGCCTCCAAGTTTCCCAGGGTCACTACCTTTGGCAGCAGTACATCAACGATTGCCTTGGCTACTTGCATCACAACAACCCCCACGGTAGATTTGCCCACCCCAAACTGGCTCGCGACTGACCGGTAGCTGTCAGGCGTTGCAAGCTTCCAGAGGGCTATGGCCACTCGCTTCTGGACAGTCAGGGCTGCTCGCATCCGGGTGTCATTGCGCTTCAGGGCAGGGGACAGCAACTCACAAAGTTCAAGGAAAGTTCCCTTCCGCATGCGGAAGTTTCGCAGCCACTGTGATTCATCCCAGACCTGCAGCACTATGCGGTCCCACCACTCAGTGCTTGTTTCCCGTGCCCAGAATCGCCGTTTCACAGCATCAACATGACCCATTGCCACCGTGATGTCCTCGGCGCTGGGTCCCCTGCTTTCTGAGAGGTCTGTGCTACTCTCAGACTTCAGGCCATCACCGCGTTGACGTAGCCTCCTCGCCTGACTTTTCTGCATCTGCCTCAGGGCAACCTGTATGATAAGCTGCGAGGCGTTGAGAGCGGCCACAACTGCAGCGATGGTTGCAGCGGGCTCCATGCTCACAGTGCTGTGGCGTCCGCGCTGTCAATGACTGGAAAAGTGCGCGAAATGATTTCCCGCCGGCGCTTTCAGGGAGGGAGGGAGGGCGGGAGTGATGGACGGATGACGACAGTTACCCAAAAGCACCCTGGCCCCTTTTTTTTTTTACCCAGAAGGCATTTGCGGCTCCACCCAGAATTCCAATGGGTGGCGGGGACTCCGGGAACTGTGGGATAGCTGCCCTCAGTGCACCGCTTCCAATGTCGACGCTTTCCCCGTTAGTGTGGACTCACAAAGTCGAATTACTGTCCTTAGTGTGGACACACATGTTCGACTTTGCAATATCGATTCCAAATATTCGATTTAAGTAAAATCGAACTACTCTCGTAGTGTAGACAAGGCCTGATAGAGCAATGGAAAAACATTCCTGAGAGTAACTACTGCAAATGGCTGTAGTGTTTTCCCGGCGTGAAGGGCCTAGATGCAGCTTGACACACACACAAACCATTGGAAATCAGGCCCAAGGAGTTTGTCTTCTTTTCCCCCTACTCTCTGATAGCAAACTGTTTGAAGTAAATCTTCACCAAGTCATAGTCACCTGTAACTTCCTGGCCAACTCAGTCTTCACAGCAGCAACAAGCATAGAAGGCACAGCCTCCTCCTGGAGCAGCAGAAACTCCAACTACTTGGGCTACAGTAGATATCATTAGCTATTACCAAGACAACCCCATTTTGCAAAGGTAGGTAGGGGCTTACGTCCCATCAGACCTCAACCTCTGGATGCTGAAATGAGGGTCAGTGAGGGTCAACAGGCCTTCAAATGAGGAACCTCAACTTTTTTATTGAACAGCCCACAGGTGCTAACTTGTATTTTCCTGATGGGTGCTCCACCCCGCATTCTGCCCCTTCCCCTGAGACCCCGCCCTTGCCCCACCTCTTCCTCTCCATCTCTTCCAGTCCCCCCGCTCCAGCCCCTTCCTCCGGGGAGGCTGGTCTGCCAGTCTCTCCTCTCTGCCCCTTCTCCCCTGAGCATCTCCCACCTGCCGAACAGCTGATCAGCAGCTAGCCTTGGGGCTGGAATCAGTGTGGATGGAGGGTGCTGAGCACCCCCTATTCATTTTCCTTTTGGGCTTAAATCCCAGAACACCCATAGAGTCAGCGCCTATGGAACAGACAGTTTTATTAAATATATATATATATGTACAAGCATAGCGCTAGCCTGGCACCTATTATAATATGTGGGCCCATGCACTGAAAGCAGACTTTATAGAGAAAGCCACTATTTACAATAACATTTAAAAAATGAATTTACGCTAATGCTCATAGTGACTGTGTTTTGTGTCATAGATCTCCTGCCCATAGTCCATGTCAGTTATTTCCCCCAGCCTCCCCTTCTCCATGTCAGAGATGCCGCCCCTGCCCCGCACTTCCCTCCCCCGACCATGTCAGGGACCCCCCAGCCGCCCTTTCCTCCATCCAGCCACTGTTTAAACACACACCCCCTCCCCCACCTGCAGCCCTTGGAGCACTTTCTGCACACTGCCCCAGAAGGGAATAGCACAGCGGTGATGCCGCATGCAGGGGGAGGTGCACATAGCCGCTGGTGCCACTGGATGTCATTGTGTCTGGATGCTGGAGCCATAGGTGCCGATTCCGTGGGTGCTCCAGGGCTGGAGCACCCATGGGAAAAAATTGGTGGGTGCGCTGCACCCACCAGCAGCTCCCCGCCCCCCACCTAGCTCACCTCCGCCTCCTCCCCGGAGCATGTCGCATGCCCGCTTTTTCCCCCTTAGCTCCCAGCACTTGCACCGCGAAACAGCTGTTTCACGCAGCTGGGAGGGAGGGGGGATGAGGGGGAACGTGGTGTGCTAGGGGAAGCGGTGGCGCCAGGATTTGGGGAAGGGGTCCAATAGGGGCAGAGAGGGGGCAGGGACTTTGGGGAAGGGGTTGGAATTGGGGTGGGGTGGGGCAGGGGGGCATGAGCACCCATCAGTGCTGGGGAAAGTTGTCGCCTATGGCTGGAGTGGGACGTTCCACTGGCACTGTGGGAGCAGGGGACAAGTTTACAAATCAGGGCAAAGGTGGGACACATGCGTGGTATACAGCCCGTTGATTTCAATGGGTGCTAGGCACCTAAATCCCTTTGAGAAGCTGAGCCACACAGCTTTTGACACACCCCTAAGCTGTTCTGAGGCCATCCAGCGCATGTGCACACGACATTCAGTTTCATCCTTGGGCCAAAATTTTCAAACGTGGATTTAAAGTTAGGCAACTAATTCTGCAGTTAAGCGCCTAAATACATGACCGGTTCTATTCCCCACCCTCCCGTCTCCAACCTTTGAAAATTAGGTGCCTAGCAATGGATTTAGGCCCCTAACAGGTGCTTATGGTGGAAAGCTTTGCAGTTTCCCTGACTGTAGCGATGACACAGACTGTGGGAATACGGGCACAGGCATGCTGGGTAAAAAGATGTAATAAAGTCCAAAGGCCTTTTCTGCTGAATTCAAAGAAAGGGAACTTGCGCCAAGACCCTGTTCTGGCACGTGACATGAGTGTGGTGGAATGAACGGCTTTGGCTTCTGCAGTAACTCACCTGCTCTGGGTTAAAAGCCAGCCCTTCCGTCAGTGGCTCACTGTCAGAGCTAAAGTGTGCTGAAGGCGCAAGCTACACTAGTACTACTTTCAAATGTGCAGCGGAGATATGGGGTGATGGGCAGCGGCCGGCAGGTGGTGGTACCTTAGCTGAATACAGTAACTCCTCACTTAATGCTGTATTTATGTTCCTGCAAAATGCTACGTTAAGTGAAATGATGTTAAGCCAATCCAATTTCCCCTTAAGAATTAATGTAAATATGCGGCGGGGGGGTTAAGTCCCAGGGCAATTTTTTTCTCCAGACAATAAGTGTTAAATAATTTTAAACAATTTAATATTGTACTCACCAATGACGATTGTGAAGCTTGGTTGAGGCAGGGGCGTAGCAAGGTTGGGGCATGGGGGCTTGCCCCAATCTACCCCCCCAGTGCTCCTGCCAGGGAGTGGGGTCAGGAGCTTGCCCGCTCCCCGTCCGGAAAGGGGCAAGCGCCCGGTGCCCCAGCCCCGCTCCCTGGCTGGAACACTGGGGGGGGGAAGATTGGGGCAAGCCCTCACTCCCTGGCAGGAGCCCCGGGCCGGCGGAGCAGGGTGAGCCAAACAACCTTATAACGGAACATTGCGCGACTTTAAACATGTTCCCTAATAGAGCAGCAGCCTAATAATGAAGCAATGTTAACCGGGACGACTTTAAGGAGTTACTGTATTTCTGCACACGCAAGCTGAGGGTTTTTTGTAAAAAAAAAACATTTTCATTTCTTGGTGGTCAGCCCTTTGGCTTTGCTCCCTCCTGCCAACTTTCCCCAGTTCTTGCTGAAGAGCGAGGTGAGTGCAGAGGGGAGCCCCTCTGAACCCAATGTGACCATAAAGGCTTCAGGAGGACTGGGAAGCGGGGGACGTGAGGGATGGTTAGAGATTCATACCAGAACAACTGGATTCCGTCCACTCCCCATCCCATTTCTGACGGGGCTGTGACAGGCTCAGCAGTGGCATTAAAATAAACACTGCCGGCGGGACTGCTGGCACCACTGGAACATGGCATTGCCTAATGCTGAAGTGTGACACAACAGGCACTAGAATAGCTGCCAGGCAAAGCTTTAGCAAGCCAGCCCCAAGGTTACAAATAGCAATCTAATTAGGCGCCCTGTCTGAACTCAGCTGAGTCACTGCCACCCTCCAGTGCCTCAGTGTCCCACCTTCATCTGGTTTTGCTTTTTGCATGTAAGTTCCTCACGACAGGGCCCATCTCTGACCACATGTATATTCAGCATCCAACACAACGACACTCGTACAACAACTGCTGCTTGAAGACAAGCTTCGTGTGAGCCGGGAAAGCTTGTCGCGTTCACCAACAAACGGGCCAATAAAAGCTATTGCCTCATCCACCGTGTTATGCTTTCCACACAGGCCATACCCCTGTGGTGACCCCTTGCTAGTGCTTTAAACTAGGTTCACCAGGGGAAGGAGACCAAAGCCCTGAGATAAGTGGGGAAGTGGGATACAGGGAGGAAGCGCGAGCAGGAGAGCGCAAGAGGGGAGGACTCCTGTCTGATACTGAGAAAGTGGGACGATCAGCGAGTTATTTTAAGTGCCTATACACAAATGCAAGAAGCTTGGGAAACAATCAGGGAGAACTGGAAGTCCTGGCACAGTCAAGGAACTATGACGTGATAGGAATAACAGACTTGGTGGGATAACTTACATGACTGGAGTACTGTCATGGATGGATATGATGTTCGTCCATCGTTATCGATGAAGACCTCAACAACTCATTCTTTCGATGACTGGGCTCTGTGCGTCCGGAGATGACTGATCAGTCCGATTTGGTTGTGGAACATCCTGTCACACGTCAGGCAGACATATAATGGCACTGTCGATGGTGTACGAGCAGCTCTGGACTTGCACAGCTCACGCTTTTTTTCAGCCTCAGCAGGTATTACTGCCTGTGTGAATGAGGCTGTGCCATGCTGAACGGTTCAGTGCGAAGGTTTCCCATGTGGCGGTGTTGATCTCGAAGGACTTCAAAGAGGTCTTCAGCATGTCCTTGAACCACTTCTTTTGTCCTCCATGGGAACGCTTTCCCTGAGTGAGTTCTCCGTAGAAGAGCTGTTTAGGAATGCGTTCGTCTGACATTCTCACGACATGTCCGGCCCACCTGGTCTGGGCTCTCATCAGCAATGTGTAAACTGACGGCAGACTGGATCTAGTAAGGACATCAATATTGGGCACTTTGTCCTGCCATCTGATTTTTAGAAGCTTTCACAGACAGGAAATGTGGAAGTGATTGAGCCTTCGTGCATGACTCTGATAGACAGTCCACGTCTCGCAGGCGTACAGCAGAGTTGGAAGCACCACTACTCGGTAGACCTTCAGCTTCGTTGGTAGGCTGATCCCTCGACGTTCCCAAACATTGGCACGCAATCGGCCAAATGCAGAGCTGGCTTTAGCAATTCTGCAGTTTACTTCATCATCGATTGACACTGCGCGGGAAAGGGTACTGCCCAGGTACGTGAAGTGGTCTCTGTCCATTTACAGTGATGGATGGTTCTGAGTATGAAGCGTGGGGAGCTGGCTGGTGCATGACCTCAGTCTTCTTGATGTTAATGGTGAGACCGAAGTTGTTGCATGCAGTTGAAAACTTGTCCATACTGGCTTGCATTTCTGGCTCTGTACTAGCATTCAGAGCACAATCATCGGCAAAGAGAAAGTCTCGAAGTACAGTTTCCTTCACCTTGGTGATGGCACGCAGTCGCCTCAGATTGAATAGTTTCCCATCAGTTCTATACTTCAGGCCTACTCCTTCAGTGCAGTGTTGAAAGACATCAGTCAAAGTGGCAGAGAATATCATGCTGAACAAAGTGGGTGCTAAAACACACCCTTGCTTGACGCCGTTGGTGACTGGGAAGGCCTCAGATGTTTCACCGTCATCCAGGACACGAGCCATCATACCGTGATGAAATTGACATACCATTCGTATAAATCTGTCTGGACAGCCAAATTTCGACATGATCCTCCACAGACCCTGGCGACTGACAGAGTCAAATGCTTTCGTGAGGTCCACAAAAGTTGTGTAGAGTTCACGATTCTGTTCTTGACATTTCTCCTGTAGCTGACGCACAGCGAAAATCATGTCAATAGTCCCATGTCCCTTGTGGAAGCCAGACTGTGATTCTGGCAGTAAGCCCTTCTCCAGGTGAGTGATCAATCGGTTCAACAGATGGATGGATATAAACTGTTCAGGAAGGAGAGGCAGGGCAGAAAAGGTGAGGGTGTTGCATTGTATGTAGGAGAGCAGTATGACTGCTCAGAGCTCTGGTATGAAACTGCAGAAAAACCTGAGTCTCTGGATTAAGTTTAGAATTGTGAGCAACAAGGGTGATGGCGTGGTGGGAGTCTGCTATAGACCATCAGACCAGGGGGATGAGGTGGACGAGGCTTTCTTCCAGCAACTAACAGAAGTTACTAGATCACAGGCCCTGATTCTCATGGGAGACTTCAATCACCCTGATAGCTGCTGGGAGAGCAATACAGTGGTACACAGACAATCCAGGAAGTTTTTGGAAAGTGTAGGGGACAATTTCTTGGTGCAAGTGCTGGAGGAACCAACTAGGGGCAGAGCTTTTCTTGACCTGCTCCTTACAAACTGGGAAGAATTAGTAGGGGAAGCAAAAGTGGATGGGAACATGGGAGGCAGTGACCATGAGATGGTCGAGTTCAGGATCCTGACACAAGGAAGAAAGGAGGGCAGCAGAATACGGACCCTGGACTTCAGAAAAGCAGACTGACTCCCTCAGGGAACTGATGGGCAGTGTCCCCTGGGAGAATAACATGATGGGGAAAGGAGTCCAGGAGAGCTGGATGTATTTTAAAGAATCCTTATTGAGGTTGCAGGAAAAAACCATCCCGATGTGTAGAAAGAATAGTAAATATGGCAGGCAACCAGTTTGGCTTAACAGTGAAATCCTTGCTGATCTTAAACACAAAAGGAAGCTTACAAGAAGTGGAAGATTGGACAAATGACCAGGGAGGAGTATAAAAATATTGCTCAGGCATGCAGGAGTGAAATCAGGAACGCCAAATCACTCTTGGCGTTGCAGCTAGCAAGGGATGTTAAGAGTAACAAGAAGGGTTTATTCAGGTACGTTAGCAACAAGAAGAAAGTCAAGGAAAGTGTGGGCCCCTTACTGAATGAGGGAGGCAACCTAGTGACAGAGGATGTGGAAAAAGCTAATGTACTCAATGCTTTTTTTGCCTCTGTCTTCACGAACAAGGTCAGCTCCCAGACTGCTGCACCGGGCAGCTGAGCATGGGGAAGAGGTGACCAGACCTCTGCGGAGAAAGAAGTGGTTTGGGACTATTTAGAAAAGCTGGACGAGCACAAGTCCATGGGGCTGGATGTTGCATCTGAGGGTGCTAAAGGAGTTGGCAGATGTGATTGCAAAGCCATTGGCCGTTATCTTTGAAAACTCATGGCAATCCAGGGAGGTCCCAGATGACTAGAAAATGGCTAATGGATGAGGGGAAAGCAGTGGATTTGTTATTCCTTCTCTTTAGCAAAGCTCTGGATACGGTCTCCCACAGTATTCTTACCAGCAAGTTAAAGAACTATGGGCTGGATGACTGGACTATAAGGTGGATAGAAAGCTGGCTGGATTGTTGGGCTCAACAGGTAGTGATCAATGGCTCGATGTCTAGTTAGCAGCCGGTATCAAGTGGAGTGCCCCAAGGGTCGGTCCTGGGGCCGGTTTTGTTCAATATCTTCATTAATGATCTGGAGGATGGCGTGGATTGCACCCTCAGCAAGTTTGCAGATGACACTAAACTGGGAGGAGTGGTAGATATGCTGGAGGGTAGGAATAGCATACAGAGGGACCTAGACAAATTAGAGGATTGGGCAAAAAGAAATCTGATGAGGTTCAACAAGGACAAGTGCAGAGTTCTGCTCTTAGGACACAAGAATCCCATGCACTGCTAGAGCCTGGGGACCGAGTGGCTAGGCAGCAGTTCTGCAGAAAAGGACCTAGGGATTACAGTGGACAAGAAGCTGGATACGAGTCAACAGTGTGCCCTTGTTGCCAAGAAGGCTAACTGCATTTTGGGCTGTATAAGTAGGGGCATTGCCAGCAGATCGAGGGACGTGATCATTCCCCTCTATTCAACATTGATGAGGCCTCATCTGGAGTACTGTGTCCAGTTTTGGGCCCCCCACTACAGAAGGGATGTGGATAAATTGGAGAGAGTCCAGCGGAGGGCAACGAAAATGATTAGGGGGCTGGGGCACATGACTTATGAGGAGAGGCTGAGGGAACTGGGGTTATTTAGTCTGCAGAAGAGAAGAGTGAGGGGGAATCTGATAGCAGCCTTCAATTACCTGAAGGGGGGGTTCCAAAGAGGATGGATCTAGTCTCTTCGCAGTGGTGGCAGATGACAGAACAAGGAGTAATAGTCTGAAGTTGCAGTGGGGGAAGTTTAGGTTGGATATAAGGAAAAAAATTTTCACTAGGAGGGTGGTGAAGCACTGGAATAGGTTACCTAGGGAGGTGGTGGGATCTCCTTCCTTAAAGGTTTTTAAGGTCAGGCTTGACAAAGCCCTGGCTGGGATGATTTAGTTGGGGATTGGTCCTGCTTTGAGCAGAGGGTTGCACTAGATGACCTCCCGAGGTCCCTTCCAACCCTGATATTCTATGTATACACACATGCAGCATGCTGATGTCCTGTAACCTGCCACGATCCTAGGTGTAACTTTGGAGGGGGCCTATCCTCTTCAGCTGCTGCTTCAGAATGGACTTTCTATTTTTTTTTCTATGAGGAAGCTCTTGTAAACCCCTTCACTAACATCCCCCGTCCCATGCTAATGTCTGAGCCACATGGAACGCTGGCACTTGGGTCTGCTACTGCAAAGACACTGCCTTAGCTTTAATGTTTCTACGCTGCCTAGTTTGCACCGCTTTTGTCCCAGCGCCTCCTCTCACTTTGTGGCAGACGCGGGCACTTGTCAGCTTGAACTGGAAGTGAAAAATGCCCCTTGTGCCTGCAGCAGCAAGGGCTGGCTGAAAGGTCAGGCTAGATAATTGCCAAATAGATGGGTTTTTCCCCTTTGCTAAACATGAAGCAGCTGTTTTCCTCACAGCAGAAAGTGGCGCAATGGGGACATCTAGTGGCTTGTTGCCTTGGCCACAGGTGTATCAACCTATAGCAAACAAGCAGCAGCGTGTTGAGTTGGACGGTGCCATTTTTATATAGCAACTTTTCAGAATAGAATCATATTTTGTTTTAAAAGGCTTTTACTTCAAAATTAACATCCTATTTAACTAACTCAAGGCCATTCCTAGGTCTCTGGGCTCTACTGTTAGTGACTTCATGGATATGGTAAGAAAACCTTGCATTGGGTTCCATTCTCAGAATAATCTGAGCATCAGGAAAAATTTCCTCCCAATGAGACCTGCCTGACTATGGAAATGGCTCAAGGGACATGGTGAAAGCTCCTTTGGTAGACCCACGTAATATTTGGAATGTGCAACTCAGCAGAATGTACACCGTAAGAAACAATCTGAAGTAGGACTAATGGGGTGCTAAGTCTGTTCCATCTCTGGTTTCCATACGGTTGCAACAAGGTGAGACTTTTTAAAAAAAAGTCTTATTAGACAGAGGGGATAGGAGGAGCAGGGAAGGTGGCATTAGATCCGACTCAGACACAGGAGAAATATCAGCCTACCTGGTTTCGGAGATCATAGCTATGTGACTGACAGACAGGATATCTAGCTTCCACTCCTTCAACTGGTACTTATCCATGGCTTGACGTCACTTAAACCTTCCTGGTTGTCTCTCTGCTAGGCTTTTTGCTAAGACCTTTCATATTATTGTAGCTCTAGGGGTAGCAATGATGAGGTGAGGTTAGGTGAGACAGCAGTCCAGCACTCACCAACACTTTAACCACTAGATCATCTCCACCCAGCTGCTCAGAGGAGATCTACACAACACAGTGATACTAACACCAGCTGACACAGAGTTCTGTTCAGATGGGTGAGCTCGCTCTTGCCACTACCTGTGAGAACGCTGTCAGAACAAAACCCTATAGAAGACAAGGTTTGTTAGTTTCCTCCAGCTGTAAAATAGATTCAGAGATCATGCGGCTGGAAGGGACCATTGTGTTCATCTAGTCTAACCTTTTGCAGAACACAGGCCACATGCCCTCCTTGAATTAATTCCTGTTAGAACTGGCCCATATCTTTTATAAATTCCCACTGATGGAGATTTCACCACAACCCCTGGTAAATTGTTCCAATCTTCATTACTCGCTGTTGAAAACTTGTACCTTATTTCTTGTCTGAATTTGTCTGGCTTCCAGCCATTGGATCACATTCTATGTGTGTGTGTTAGTTTGCAGAGCCCATTATCAAAGTTTTGTTCCCCATGTAGGTACTTCTAGACTGTGATCAGTGAAGGATAGTACTCTTCATCTATGTAGCACTCATGGGGGGGGATTCAATTGTTAATGTCTGTAAAGCATGTTGAAGCTGTGAAATAAAACTCTCTTTTAATCTAAAACGTAACAGCCATCCTGGTTTGGAGATCATTGTTTAAGGCCGATATTTTTGTTTCATTACCATATTTGCAGAAGCTGAGCAGTAATATTGTCCCAGAGCTGCATCCATCCTAACTAGAACTCTGCAGTGAAATGAGCCATTTCATTTGAAGCAATGACTGCATTCTCCCCAGGGTGGTACTGCTTGATAGCACAGTATTCAACCGGTAGGTGATTAGAGTGCCTGCCTTTTTTATTATGGTGCCATCAAACACAGAAGCTGCTGCAGACCAAGGGGAGCTACCTAGGGAGGACTTGTGCTCAGCCTTGGTAGAGCTACAGCAAAATGGATCAAATGGCACAAAAGGATCTTTTGAAAAAGAACTCTAAGGCTGCAAGTGCTGGTTTGTGGCATCTCTGTGTGTCAAAAACCCCACACACCACCACAGTGAGTTGTTTTGACATTCAAACACTTTTATTGTCACTCGTATGCAACTTGTTTCTAAAAATCAGCAAGCAAGGAGGCTTCTCTGGCTCCACCCTCTTGTGTCTTCGGGGTGTGTGTGGGGGAAATCACAAGAGACACCCTCTCCCCTCCACTCTGATAAGTTACAGACAAGAGTCATCCCACTGACTAATGGCACACCAGTATGGGGAAGGCGGCCATAATTTGGCCTTAACCCTTTCCAGCAGCACTCTAAGCAGCCAGCACTAGTCTTACCACAACATGCTGAAGCCTCACCCAGTGTAATGACACTACGTGTATAACGACATTGCAAAGACTCTTAATGCAAAACTAATTAAACAGCTCAGGTCATGAATCATTCAAAGTGAAAGCTCCCGCAGCCACAGTCTGTAACTCTGGCATTCCAGAGCTCCACAGTGGAGAAGCTCTCAATGAAAGCAGCAGAAAGATTGGGAGGGGGAGGTCTTGGGTACCTTTCCCCCCCTCATTTAAAAACAAACAAGCAAACAAAAATAACCAGGCAGACCAAGTGAATTAATGTTAATGTAACAAGACTGGGATATCCTTGGGGCAGAGACTGTCTCTTACTGTGTGGTTTGTACAACAGTTAGCCCCATAGGTGGCACCTAGCTCCATGGGACCTGGGCCTGGCCTGCTTGGGGCCTTTGGGAACTACAGAAATATAATTACATATAAAGCAACTGTGTTAAAAGATGGTTACTAAGGTTGCAATGTCAAGTCCTTAGAAGTTAGGAAATGCCAGCATTAAGATTCTCTGGGCAACCTTAGTTGGGCTTGCTTGTGCGTATGCATTATGATACAATCTTATTACATCATCCCAACTACGTATATCCGCAGGACCCCTGCCTCATTCAATGCCCAGGCTAGACCTGCTCTGGAGATGAATTAGGGTTGTGTGGTGAAGGAGGCTGTTGTCTATAGGACCCCTGGCTCATTTGTTGAAGAAGCTGGAAGCCGTATTGTGAAAGAAGAAGGGAATGGTAAGAAGAGAAAGGGTGGTCTCATGGCTAAGGCAGGTGACTGCTACCCCGGAGAACTCAGTTGTATCCCTGCTTCTGCCCCAAAGTTCCTATGGGATGCTGGGCCAGTCACTTCAACCAGACTTTTCATAGGTGGCCACTGTGATCCTCATTTTGAGACCCTGGGGGCTGAGTTGCAGAAATGCAGAGCACTCCCATCTGGAACCAAAGTCAATGGCAATCAGGAAGGATAATTAGGAAGAGTAAGAACAGGGTGAGGAATTGGGACATCCTGAATTCTAATCCCAGTTCCATCAAACTCCTTGGGCAAGTCTCAGTTTCCCTATATGTAAAATGGAGAAACTACTACTGCTGCCTTGGGGTCTGGTGACTAGTATCTGGTGTAGCATCGTACGTGCCTTCATTCTCTGAAAAAATCAGGCCCTCGGCTTGGTCACTTCAGCATTGAAACTGCCAAAGTTAATGGACACTTGCAAATTTTGGCCACAAACTGTTTCCCTATCTATAAAGTGGAGCTAGACATACTTTGTGCCTCACAGGGAAGTCATGTTCAACAATATTCTGGGGGCCTTCAATATTGGCAATGAACACTATGGGAAAGCCCACCACAAAATGAACAATTCCATATTCAGAATTTGGGTGGTGGGCAACAAAGAAAGGCCTGGGACCACACATCAAAAGAGGAAAATAAAAAGAAATTAAACAACTGCCTCATTCCCTGAGCACTTTCCTGTGCACTGAGGCAGGGCAGGGCAGGGGTGGGGGGAAGAAGAGGGGTGTGTGTGTGTGTGGGGGGGTGTCATGGAATTGAGGACTGTCTAATACTGCATATGACGAGGGCCTTAATTCAAATGTTTCCTAACATTTGAGGACTTGACTTTGCAAGCAAAACAATGCTCGTTAACATGGTTTGGCTTGGTCTGTAAATTATTAATTTGCCAAACTTGTAAGTCTCAAAAGCTTAATAAAATTTAAACAAATCCCTCTCTCGTTTGACATTTTGTGCCCATTTGGTGATTTTAATGCACTGCTGGGAAAGCTAGAGTCAGACTGTTGAGGACTAAAAGACCATATTCATCCCCTGCAGCCAATAGAGTCTCACCAGGGAGGAATTTAACTCAGAGTGTTTAACTTGCTTTTTCGCAGCTGCTGCACTATCATTGTCTTGATGTAAAAGCAGCTGCCAAATGCTAAGACTTACCAGCATGCCAGCGAGAGCTTTAAAAATCTAATGGACATGAACATTTCAGGCTCAGCTCACTAAAGAATTGCAGAGAGTTTAAGTAAAAGGCTTCAGGGAAATAAGTTCCTAAACATTCAAAATATATCAGCATCCACAGAACACATTCACGGACTCATGCTGTGCTCCTCCCTAGAGGACTTGAACCCTTGGTCAACTGGTGCTGATGTAGAGCAAGCGGGGAGGGGGTGATATTCACGCCTTTTGCGAGTCTGAGGGAAGGAGGCCAGACTGTACTGGGACAGAACATCCCTTAAAGGATGGGCATGAACAACATTAGACTTTGTTAGGCCCTTGACTGCAGCAGGGGGGAAAAGGGCAAGTGCTGTTGACAGAGCTGGTGAGGGGCTGGTCTAAAAGAGGCAGAAGCAGGACTTGGACAAAGCAGGGGACAAAAACCCCCTCATCTCACTTGAACCACCTAGTAGCCAGAGCCTCTGGCCTGTGAAAGCAGATGGTGATGCGGCCCTGCTGGGTGACAGAATGCACACACAGCTACCTAGGGCCTGTGTACTAGAAAGGCAAACAACCAGCATCCTGTTTTCTTACAGACACTTTTCTAGAAGATCGTTTTTAGAAGCTAGAGCAGGAGTCTAGAGTCCTGAATTCTGCTCCCAGCTCGGCAACCGACTCCCTCTGTGACCTCGCTCACATCATTTAACCGCTTTGTGCCTGGGAGACTTAGCTGCTATGAAGGGGTGTTGCGGGTCCTAATTAACATTTGTTAAGTCCTTTGGGGTCCTCAGGGGAAGGGCTCTGTACACTTGCAAAGAATTCAGACTGCCCTTACTTAACACAAGATGGTCTGGGCCAGCCTTGAGAAGATGGGCCAAGTTTTTGTGGCGCCATTCTACAGCCATCTTACCTGATGCTGCGCTCCCACAGATCTAGCGAGCTAATGGAGTTGGTGCTGGAATGAGAGAGCTCCAGGAAACGCCTAGGTGCCGCTGGTTCAGTACGTGGCATAATCAATGCACGAGGTGTAATCCAAACTTGAGGAATGTTATGCTTGTTCTTGATAAAATTAAATAATCAAAGGTATTTTGTTTCTTTTTTTTTACATATGATGTGGTACAGATGGCTTTTTAATTTCTCCTTTATGTACAGAGATGTGAACAAGGAAAAAATGCAGGCATCTCAGGAAAAGATCAAAATAAATGGCTGGTTTAATCAGCACAGGTTACACAAACCAATCTCAGCACAAGCTCAAATTAGTCAACGTAGCACCTACATCGCCTTTAAGCCAAGTTACTCTTCTGTTCTTCCTTCCTCCACTGAAGGCATTTCTGTGCACATGAAGAGATTTTTCTCATTGAATTGCAGGTCACATCCTTCCTTGCAGTCTGTAATCTCTGTTTTTTCTCCCCCTCAAACAGCTGATCAACCACAATTCTGTATAATCATTTTATTGATAATGCAACAGCTAGTGGTGAAGATGTATACCTGAATATGTATAGTTTGAATATTTAAAAACACAATGTAAAATAAAAGCAGACAAAATATTCAAGCAAATCCATATGGCAGAGATCTACACATGGGCTAGTGTCAAAGGGCCAAAATCTGATGCATTTTACACCATCTGTAAATCAGGAGGAACGCTATTGGAGTGAGCGAATTTGAACCAATGTAAATGAGTCCAGAATCAGGCGCTATGACTAAGGCTGCGAGTTTGTCACAGAGGTCACAGATTCTGTGACTTTCAGTTACCTCTGTGACTTCTGCAGCGGTTGGTGCGCCTGGCCTGGGGGCCGGGCCAGGCGCACCAGTCACTGCTGGGGCAGTCTCGGGCCACCATGCCTCCCGTCCCCCCGGCCCTGAGCAGCAGCCTCCGCCTAGGAACTGAGCGAGGGGGATGTCGCCGCTTCCGGGGAGGCACGGAGCCAGGTAGGGAGCCAAGTTTTAGTCAGGGGTATATAAGCAGAACTGAACTTTTGTTTACTGTCCGTAATCTGTCCATGACTTTTACTAAAAATACCCGTGACTAAAACGTTGCCTTACCTATGACTGAGAACCCCTCTAACCAGGTAGAGTTTTCAGACTGCACACCTGACAATGAATAACATGGGGTACAGCTACCTGTGTTGCAATCACATCTCTGATCGAAGTGTAGATATACCCATGTTATTCAAGCATGCCACCGGGGCAGAGGTGGCATCCACAGAGCAAGAGATACATAGCTGTACTCTGTATCCTTTCAACATGGATGATACCCTCATGCTTAGACATTATTCTTCCTCACAAAGAATCTTCTTGTGTATTTTGAACAGCACAGGAAACAGGACAGAACATTGAGGGACACTGCATTTCAAATCCACCAGCAACAGCACAATTATTCATCCTCACCAACTGATCCCTAATTTCTAGGTATGGCTGAAATGCATCGGAATCACCCACCAATGTATCAACAACTGAGGGCAATTCCTGGTGTAACTAACCCTGAAAGCTGCTGAGATAGCCCAGCATGTCCAGAATGGACAGTTGACCCTGAATTATCTCCATTCCCTTCCTCAAGTCCAAAGGAAGGAAACCCTTGGAAATCAGGAGGGTCCAGATGTCCCTGGATCTGAATAGCCAGCACACTCATCTTCCCTAAAGGAGGAGTGACTTGAGACCGGGCAGGGATTAGCAAGCATGCCCATACCAAAGATGGTTTCTTGAGAAAGGGGATGAACCATTGTATATTAAAGGATAGTTGTACCCTCCTGCCAATAAGCAAGGTGTGGATAATACCTGCCAGCAACAGCACCACAGCTACCCAATTTGCCTTAAATACAACCCAGGTGTTAAGAACCACTACCGATGGGCCTTGGAGAACCCAAAACCATAGATGTCCTCCTCAGGCACCAGACAGATTCAAACAATGGATCACAGACTGCTGGCAGCAGACAGCTCTTGTAAAAGAGCTGGGGATGCCAGCCTGGAGCCTCCTCCTCACCTGTAAGCTCTCAAAATCCACCATGTCATATGAACTCATCACAGAGTTGATGTTCCAAATGAAGGAACCACCAACAGGACAAGGAGTCCAGAGACTCCATACTGCACATTATCCTGAAGAGTTCAGCTGGACCATTTCTTGTGGTATATGTAGCTGAACATAGGTAACATTTCATATACTTTTTACACACCAGCAGGACCCAAGGACAAGTGATGGGATGATTCTGAAAATAAACTCATCTTCATCTTATGAACAGAAAAGAATCAAAGCAACTGAGGACAATTCGATACTTTAAATGACGGCTTCTTGGAGCAGCTTGTACAGGAACCCACAAGGGGAGAGGCAACTCTCGATTTAGTCCTGAATGGAGCGCAGGATCTGGACCAAGAGGTAACTATAACAGGACCAGGGGAAGGGATAGTTCAGTGGTTTGTGCATTTGCCTGCTAAACCCAGGGTTGTGAGTTCAATCCTTGAGGGGGCCATTTAGGGATCTTGGGCAAAAATCTGTCTGGGGATTGGTCCTGCTTTGAGCAGGGGGTTGGACTAGATGACCTCCTGAGGTCCCTTCTAACCCTGATATTCTATGATTCTATGACCGCTTGGAAATAGTGACCATAATATAACAACATTTAACATTCCTGTGGTGGGAAGAACACCTCAACAGCCCAACACTGTGGGAGGGATAGCTCAGTGGTTTGAGCATTGGCCTGCTAAACCCAGGGTTGTGAGCTCAATCCTTGAGGGGGCCACTTAGGGATCTGGGGCAAAATCAGTACTTGGTCCTGCTAGTGAAGGCAGGGGGCTGGACTCAATGACCTTGCAAGGTCCCTTCCAGTTCTAGGAGATAGGATATCTCCATTAATTTTATTTTTAATTTAATTTCAGAAAGGGGAACTATGCAAAAATGAGGTTAAAGAGAAATTAAAAGGTACAGTGACTAGAGAGAAATCCCTGCAAGCTGCATGGACACTTTTCAAAGACAACATCATAGAGGCCCAACTTAAATGTACACCCCAAATTAAAAAAAACACAATAAAAGAACTAAAAAAGAGCCACCGTGGCTTAACAACCATGTTAAAGAAGCAGTGAGAGATAAATAGGCATCTTTTAAAAAGTGGAAGTCAAATCCTAGTGAGGTAAATAGAAAGGAGCATAAACACTGCCAAATTAAGTGTAAAAATGTAATAATAAAAGCCAAAGAGGAGTTTGAAGAACAGCTACCCAAAAACTCCAAAGGTAATAACAAAATGTTTTTTAAGTACATCAGAAGCAGGAAGCCTGCTAAACCACAAGTGGGGCCCCTGGACGATTGAGATACAAAAGGAGCGCTTAAAGACAATAAAGTCATTGCAGAGAAACTAAATGAATTCTTTGCTTCAGTCTTCACGGCTGAGGATGTTAGGGAGATTCCCAAACCTGAGCCATCTTTTGTAGGTGACAAATCTGAGGAATTGTCACAGATTGAAGTGTCACTAGAGGAGGTTTTAGAATTAATTGATAAACTTAACATTAACAAGTCACCAGGACCGGATGGCATTCACCCAAGAGTTCTGAAAGAACTCAAATGTGAAGTTGCAGAACTATTAACTATGGTTTGTAACCTGTCCTTTAAATCAGCTTCTGTACCCAATGACTGGAAGATAGCTAATGTAATGCCAATATTTAAAAAGGGCTCTAGAGGTGATTCCGGCAATTACAGACCAGTAAGTCTAACATCAGTACCAGGCAAATTAGTTGAAACAATCGTAAAGAATAAAATTGTCAGGCACATAGAAGAACATAAATTGTTGGGCAAAAGTCAACATGGTTTCTGTAAAGGGAAATCAGGTCTTACTAATCTATTAGAGTTCTTTAAAGGGGTCAACAAACATGTGCACAAAAGGGATCCAGTGGACATAGTGTACTTAGATTTCCAGAAAGCTTTTGACAAGGTCCCTCACTAAAGGCTCTTACATAAATTAAGTTGTCATGGGATAAGAGGGAAGATCCTATCATGGATTGAGAACTGGTTAAAAGACAGGGAACAAAGGGTAGGAATAAATGGTAAATTTTCAGAATGGAGAGGGGTAACTAGTGGCGTTCCCCAAGGGCCAGTCCTAGGACCAATCCTATTCAACTTATTCATAAATGATCTGGAGAAAGGGGTAAACAGTGAGGTGGCAAAGTTTGCAGACGATACTAAACTGCTCAAGATAGTTAAGACCAAAGCAGACTGTGAAGAACTTCAAAAAGATCTCACAAAACTAAGTGATTGGGCAACAAAATGGCAAATGAAATTTAATGTGGATAAATGTAAAGTAATGCACATTGGAAAAAAATAACCCCAACTATACATACAATATGATGGGGGCTAATTTAGCTACAACTAATCTGGAAAGAGATCTTGGAGTCATCGTGGATAGCTCTCTGAAGATGTCCACGCAGTGTGCAGCGGCAGTCAAAAAAGCAAACAGGATGTTAGGAATCATTCAAAAAAGGATAGAGAATAAGATGGAGAATATCTTATTGCCCTTATATAAATCCATGGTACGCCCACATCTTGAATACTGCGTACAGATGTGGTCTCCTCATCTGAAAAGAGATATACTGGCATTAGAAAAGGTTCAGAGAAGGGCAACTAAAATGATTAGAGGTTTGGAATGGGTCCCAACTGAGGAGAGATTAAAGAGACTAGGACTTTTCAGCTTGGAAAAGAGGAGACTAAGGGGGGATATGATAGAGGTATATAAAATCATGAGTGATGTGGAGAAAGTAGATAAGGAAAAGTTATTTACTTGTTCCCATAATATAAGAACTAGGGGCCACCAAATGTAATTAATGGGCAGCAGATTTTAAACAAGTAAAAGCAAGTTCTTCTTCACACAGCGCACAGTCAACCTATGGAACTCATTGCTTGAGGAGATTGTGAAGGCTAGGACTATAACAGGGTTTAAAAGAGAACTAGATAAATTCATGGAGGTTAAGTCCATTAATGGCTATTAGCCAGGATGGGTAAGGAATGGTGTCTCTAGCCTCTGTTTGTCAGAGGGTGAATATGGATGGCAGGAGAGAGAGATCACTTGATCATTACCTATTAGGTTCACTCCCTCTGGGGCACCTGGCATTGGCCACTGTCGGTAGACAGAATACTGGGCTGGATGGACATTTGGTCTGACCCAGTATGGCTGTTCTTATGTTCAACAAAAACCCACACATAGCCAACTGCATTCCTATTAACCTGCATGAGTTTGCTGGATCACTCAGAACCAGCCATGCCAAAACTGGGCCTGCAGAATCATCCATGCTGGTCTCAGAGTTAGACCACAACAGAATCATCAACTATATCAGCTTTATTCAGACAGGCCAGACATTGGCCAAAAATCACCAACCTGGATGTCTTTAATTGATTATCTCCCCAACAGGGGTTTCCTTAACCGATCTTTTCAAAGGGGTGAGTCCTGCTTCTTCACCAATCCCACATCCACCTCACTGCACCAAACACAAAAGTGGTCATAGTGAACAAACAGCTCTACAGGAGCTCTAGTACAGGGGTCTCAAACTGGGGGCCTTAACCTCGCAACCCCCTGAGGGGTTATGATGTGGGGATCGCGATCAGCCAAAGACAAGCTGTAGTCAGTGGGTGAAATTGAATGGCTTGTGATACAGAGGTCAGACTAGATGATGGAATGGTCCCTTCCGGCCTTAAGCTCTATGAATGAAAAAACAAAGAAAATCGAAGGGGAGGAGAAAGTCACTAATTTTTCCATGAAATCAATTAATTGATGAATACTCTCACCACAGACTCAATCCTGGCAAATGATGTTATTTTAAAAAATGGTAATTAAAACACCCACTATTTGAACATATGCTTATTTAAAAGAAATATTTTCTACTGGCTAAGATACTTAGGCCTTGTCTGCATTACAGCAGCTACAGCTGCAAAGCTAAGGCACTGCTACTGTAATATGTACATTTCCTACACAGATAGAGGGGTTTTTCCCATCGCTGTACTTAATCCACCTCTGCAAGAGGCAGTAGCTAGGTCAGAGGTGGGCAAATTACGGCCCGCGGGACCGTTGTTCCTGGCCCGGGATGCTAGTCCCCAGACCCTCCCCTGCTGTTCCCCCTCCCCCGCAGCCTCAGCTCACTGCACCACCAGCGCAATGCTCTGGTTGGTGGGGCAGCGAGCTACTGGGGCAGCGCAGCTGCAGAGCCAGGGCCTGACCTGGTGCTCTGTGCTGTGCGGTGGTGTGGCTGGCTCCAGCCGGGCGGCACGGCGGTCTGTCATGGTGCAGCCATGCCGTCAGCCACCGGTGCTCCAGGCAGTGCGGTAAGGGGGCAGGGAGCGGGGAGGGGGGCTGGATAGACGGCAGGGGAGTTTGGGGGGTGGTCGGGGGCTAGGGGTCAGGGCGGTCAGAGGGCGGGGAACAGGGGGGTTGAATGGGGGCAGGGGTTCCGGTGGCGGTCAGGGAGAAGGGATGGTTGGATGGGGCAGAGGTCCCGGAGGGGCAGTCAGGAAGGGGAGGGTTGGATGGGGTGGCGGGGGGCAGTTAGGGGCAGGGGGTCCGGGGGCTGTCAGGGGACAGGGAGCGGGGTGTGTGTGTATGGATGGGGCAAGGGTCCATGGGAGCCATCAGGGAACGGGGGGGTAGGATGGGGCAGGAGTCCCGGGGGGCCATCAAGAGCGAGAAGTACGGGGTGGGGGGGCGGGGTCAGATAGGAGGCGAGGACTGGGCCACACCTGCCTGTTTGGGGAGGCACAGCCTCCCCTAACCAGCCCTCCATTCAATTTCTGAAACCCGATGCAGTTCTCAGGCCAAAAAGTTTGCCGGCCCCTGAGCTAGGTCGATGGAAGAATTATTCTGTTGATCTAGCCGCATCTACACTGGGGGTTAGGTTGACCTAACCGTGGTGCTCTGCTCAGGGCAGAACATTTTTCACAGCTCTGAGCGATGTAGCTAGGTCAATCTAATTTTTAAATGTAGACCAGGCTTGTTACAGATCATTACAGTATCTGAGCACCTGTCTTTGACGTGCACCCCTGCAAGGTTAACCAGTGTTTTTATCCCCATTTTATACGCAGGGAATGGAGGTAGAGAAAGCTTACTTGACTTGCCCAAGATCACCGAGGACATCCATGGTACAGCAGGAATTGAACTGGGTCTCCCATACCCCAGGTTAATGCTCTAATCAGTGGGCCATCTTTCAGCTCATTGATCTGAGATAGCGTGACTACCAATGAATGTTCAACACATTTAGTTGCATTAATTCCTAGAAGAAGTATTAGCTAAACTGGATCTCCAACAGTTTGCTCTAGAATATAGCAAGACTTGCTCCTAAACACTTCCTATTCCATCTTGACTAGATGGCGCTGAGCCATCTTACTGAAGAAAAGTACAGCACATACTATTTACTTGAGACCCCCTCCGTTTGCAATCAAATGGATCTAGAGATATTTTGAAACCAGTCCTGATCTGGAGAGAAGACAGTCAGTCACATACTGATTCAGGAACAGATATTTGAGAGGTTTGACAATTATTCTTGGAACCTTCATCAATATCGGATCTCAATGGAGCAGGTTGCCCTTTACCCCAGAATGATGCCACATGCTTCGTTAGTCAAGACTATTCTGTGTTGGTAAGGCTGGGGGTCAGACTGATGAGTGGAATTTTTTTTTCAGTCTGGAAAAGCACTGTCAAGCACCAGGGGTTTGTTCTGATAGGTGGGAAAGTTACTTCTATCACTATTTTTCCTCCTCTCTATCAGTCCATTCTAGATACTTGTGAAACTTTAGATAATCACTCGTAGAAGCCAATCGTCACTTTTCAAGTGGACCATAGACTTGTGAAGTTATTGGAAATGCATATCTGGATAATACTTTTTAAAAAGTCATTAAGTATTACATTTCTGAATGGGAACTCTCAAATTCTTCTTAAACAACTAGTGCTTCCAAAGAGTGGATTCATGTAATAGCATATCATTCTAGTGCAAAGGAAAGAGCACAGCTCCTAGTCTTTAGTTAATGATACTCCCTGTGAAGCAACGATTAGGATACCCTGGAGTAAAGATAATTAAGTGGAAGTGTGACATCGGAAATAAACCTAATTCTGCATGCCTTGCCCATTCAATCAGATGTAATAATGCAGCCAACTGGCACAAGAAAGACACTAATAGCAATAACAGTATAGTGATATTAGTAGGAGAGTAATAACACTTCACATTTGTTTCATGATTTACATATACAAGCCACTACACAATTAATCCGTACAACACCTTTGGGAGATAGCTAGGTAGGTACGTTTCCCATTTTGGGGATGAAGAAACTGAGGCGGGGGTGGGGACGGGACGACTTGCACAAAGCCACAGTGTGATTTGGTGATAAAACCAGAATTAGAACTCAGATCCTAGCCCAGGTCCCATTCTTCCAGATCATAATGCTTTAGGGCTCTCTGCTTGATGTTTGGGTACACTAATTAGTAGGGAATTCTTTCCAAATACACATGTATTTACAAGGAAATAGAGGGATTGGGGGTAAATGTATATAACGTACTCGATTAAGATCCTCCAGCTGCTGTTGCATTCAGCAACACATGGTTAAAACAGTAACAAATGTGCAACAGAAGGACAAAGCTCCAGTTTCAAATGTCAATCCAAATATCAATTTTCCACTTCACCATTTTTAATCACTTTTTTCCTGCTGCTGCTGCTATTATAGAAATAGGATTTAATTTCTTACCGTGGCTAAAAAGACTGGGTTTCTATTACCATCAGTATGTATCTATCATAAACTGATTTTATTGAAAATAAAAGGCAGCTGGCAATTTCGTTTCTCAGAAGGAGCCATGAATATGCTAAGTTTAGATAACTAGAAATTAAAAAACCTAATACAATAGCCATTAAAGTCTACGGAAAGACTCCCATTCATTTCAACTGGCTTTGGATCTAGGGCTACGTGAACAGCTAGTTAAAGACCGTTCCAAAATTAATAGTTGAAATTATGCACCATCCCTTTAAAATTAAGTGATGCAGACTGCTTTAAGAGAATCCAATTTCCTACTACCCAGTCAGAATTAAAAATAACTGATACAGCTTGGATATGTAAATCAGAGATTGAAGCAGTGATATAGGAAGCAAGAGCTCAGTGTCCCCCTTCAGTGGCAAAAGAAGAATCCATTACCAGTTCTGAGAAGTCTAATCAACCTGGATGATGTCATTCAATTTGCCCCTTTCAGACTAGGAAATAGGGGATGAGTGACTTCTTGCAAAGGAGTAAGCCCTGTAGTAAGGGCTAAACACTGACCCATGGGGATAGAAAGAGAATAGTTATTGGTGATCCTTTAGGTAGTTCACAGCACAAGAGAAATGATAAAAGGGACAACAGATGGGATGTATGGAAAAAGGATCCCTTTCCCTGTGTAATAAAGGACAAATTAGAACTAGAAATGCTGGAGGAAAAATACCTTGTGGCAATTGCAGACGTTAGGGATGACTTGTTCTGGAATGATAACTAGATGCACTGCACAGACAGAAAAAGGACAGATGTTTTTTATTAGGTTTTATATTATTTATACATTGTATATAAGCTTCTTTATTATGTGTGTATATACACACACACACACACACACACACACACACACAGAGTAAAAATACACATACAAACCACAGTTTAGATAGTCAGATTATATATTAATGGTATGTACACAGAGGGGAAAGATAAAGGATATTTACAGCGGAGTCCTATAGACTTTTAGTAGGTAAAAGAAAAGAATGAATTGTTGCAAAGGACTTGAGGCAGATGAGTAAAGGCAAAGTTGAACATACTCATGGGACTCTGCTGCCGTTCATGAACTGTTTAAATGTCGGTGGCGCCCTAAAATCAATTACAGCCTTGAATACACTCTGTCCATCTGTTATCCTCTTATTGTCAAAACAGTTGAGCGCTAACATCATTAGCATATCAGTTCAAGTGTTACCGGCCCAATAAGAGCTGAGAATGGAATTATAGGTTTCTGGATTTCATCTGCTTAATAAGAACGATTGCTGCTTAAATGAGTGAAGCTGTCACTGTGGTCTTGGGAATACACAGATGACAATCAGTTATGTCACTCAAGAAAACATCATTCATTACAATGGATTTCAGTCTGGATGTGTTTCAATACTGACAAGCCATAGAAAAAGTACCTCAGATCGGAATGATAAACAGTTTATTGGCTGGAACTGGGGGAAATAAGTTCCAAGCAAAACAGCCAAAGGACATCTTAATTGTTGTAAAATGGATTACAAACTTGCATTAGCGTTCTGGCCTGTCATCCACTAACATACTGCGTTACGCATGACGCGTCCTTGCATCTCTTTAGAGAACAATGTATTTGCATTAATATGACCTTTATTTTTAAAAGTTTATTTGGCTTCCTCAGTTAATGCAGGTCTTTCTTCAAGAGCGACAAGTCTATGCTACTATTCTTTATTCCATATAAATGCTGTTGACTTATTACTGGTAACTTAATAGGACAATATTTATTTTGACCACCAAACTGTACATACTTACACTTATGTGGTATTAGATGCGTTTTTAAAAGTTCCAACATCTAAAACATAACACTGCTGTCTGCAATTCTGTTGTATGGTAGCCACACTGCTGCTATTCTGGAACTTGTACACATCTATAGGTCTTGACAGAAAAACATTCCTTCCATTTATAATCTGCGTGTGGAAGCAAGTAGTTGTGTTTTCTTGAGTTATATAAAGAACAACAGTGAGAGGACTAAAGCTAAAAGCATTGACTATTAGAATATAAACTTTACAGGGAAAGTTCTTTGCCCTTCCCATTAAACTGTTCCATAGCTTTAAGTCTTCAAACATCTGTTCAGTTCAATTCCAAACATTTAAAATTCTAAACTTTCCAAACTTTTATTCGGGTTTTGAAAATGCATCTAATCTCATCGCCATAACAATTACCCTTTTCCATGACTGTCTTTTGCAAGCAAAAGGAAGGTCATCTACCCCAGAATTAGGCATTTAAAAAATGATGCCACAACTGAGATGTCCCCTACACAACTTTTCCATCCCAGGAAATACTCCTATTAAATGTTACATATACATTATGCCCCTTAATTTTGCAGGGATGGAAGTCCTCATGGAGGACACCAAGCCAAAGATGAGGGAGGAATGGCAAGCCAGGAAAGCATTTTGCAAAGAGAATAAAAAGAGCACACAGTTTAAAGTTCTTCTCGCACACAAAATAATTCAGAAACTGCCATGGTTTTAGATTAAGATTATGGAATTATCCTTGACCTTGTGTGCAGACTCAAGGTACAATGTTAACAAAAAACGATATCAGCAGAATTATACTGATAATTAAAGGTGTGATTTTATACCAATTTAAACTGGTGCAACTTGTGTACACACTCTAAAGCTGGTTTACACTCAATTTACGTATATTCAGCTTGTGTCAGAAACTTTATAGGCATAATCTAAACCAATAAAACAAGTTCTAATCCAATATAAGTGTGTCCACACACACAAGAGACCCAGCAGTTTAAGTTAAGTTAAACTGGTCCAACTTCTGTGCTTATACAGGCCCTAGTTGTCCTCATGTACAGACAGTGCCTACCACACTGTGAACCATACTAGAATGCAAATAGTATGAAATAATAGTTCGCAGAAATATATTACTAAACTACATGCACTCCAAGCCAGGATTCTTTAATGTGATGCAGCCTAAAATGGCTACCTTAGCTAAACGGTGGCTCCCTCACTGCTTCAATTTTCAGTATTGACAGCCAATTAAAAAAAAATGCATAGAAGCTGTCCACTGAACAAAATAACGAAGAAGCCAAAGATTTGAATCTTTACCTTTTTTTAAAATCAAAAACATACTCTGTTACAGAATTTTCAGGAAAATTAACTACAGTGTATTATCCACAAACTGTCTAGCGAAAAATGTACAATAAGCTACAAAGGAACTACTGGGAATTCTGTTGACCATTTATCAAAAAGGCAATGGCTACACGTATTATTGTTCACTAGGCTTTCGTGCTCAAAAGCAAACTTCCATGGTGCATTTTGGGCTCTGTATGCTTTACAGTAATCAATCCAGTTGTGTCTTGGCTTAGTAGAGCTACCAAACTCAAACACGAGGGATAAAGGTACTGGAGCCAGAAAGTACTAGATGAATTCATTAACCTTCAAAATGTTGAGTCCTGTAATTCCAGAGTGATGAAGCACTCTCACATGTGCATAAGGTAACTAGCAGCCAACCGTATCCAGTCTCTCAGCATTTTCAAGACTATGTTCCTACTGTTAGCAGGGCTCCGCAACTTAAGTTTTCAGACAACTCAAAAGCAGAGTCAAAATCCCTGTGAAACTCAGCAGGAACATGCACAGTAAAAATATTGACAGAATAAAATGGGATATCCCAGATCGGATCTTCAGAAATGTTGGGTAGATAAACTCTTTGATAGTGTTTGCAAAGTGCTTTGAATAGGTAACACCCTATGAAAGGGCAAAGTATTCTTTCTACAACCTCACTGTCCACCAATCTAGATCTTGGAGCATCTGGGTAGAGGTGTCTCATGGAGAATGTCAAGGAAGGTACCATGTTCAGTGACAATGTGCTGACTGGCTGCATCAGAGGTAGAGGAATCCAGCAGATGGTGCCTCAGAAGAATGCAAAAGTGATCAGATGGCCACCTGGTAAGTCTCTGCCCCTAGAACAGTGGCAATCTCCTAGAAGAGACCTTAATTGTCACCAGACACAGAAACCACCAGATACATACACCACAGAAACAAGCATGGTCAAACAAAACAACTCTTCTTAGCGACTGTTTTTCTTCAAAGTCTTGTTTATAAAATAAAACATACCCAAATGAATAGAATTCCTTTGGATGTTGAGAGTACTTTACGCCCAAGGTGCTCCCTCTCACTGTGTGAAGGAATAGGAATTATGTAGCACAGGAGAAGGAGTGGAAATTTCTTGACTCCAGTAAAGTCTGGATGCCATCTAAAGAAAGAACTATCTTGGGTGTTTTTTTAAGTAATTGTATTACAGTAGCGCCTAGAAGTCCCACTCAGAAAGCGGACCTCACTGTATGCGATACTGTAGAAATGCCAAGTAAGAGACAATTCCATGCCAAAGGGCATGCCATCTAATTTGCCAGGAGAAACAAAGCATTTTCCAAAAAAAGACCACCAGGAAGTACATAAGAACTGAAGGGTTCAAAGACGAGGCAAAGACCCCATTCATACTGGCACTGAAAGTTTTAAAAAATGTCCTGGTAATACAATTTAAATAATATTTGCCTAGCCAGTGTGGACAAAGCATAGATATCTTATAAATTGTTAAGGAAGTACAGTCTTGCAGTTAAAGTAAGAGCACAACTCAGACATAGGTTCAATACCTGCCTCTGTTACAGACTTCCTTGTGACCTCAGACATTTCATCTCTCAGTACCTCATGTCCCCATCTGTAAAAACGGAAATAGTACTTCCCAACCTTAGAGGGGTGTTCAGAGGATAAAGCCACGAGGTAGTGCCGTGATGGGGGCCATGCAAGGAGCTAAATGGATAGATCATTCTTAGAAACTTTTCCCAATCAAGTCTAGAAGAATCATTTGAAGCGTAAGCCTAGTAAATGGTTTTGCAGGTTATGTCTACACTATGAGCGAGAGGTGTGATTCTCATGCTCACACACTTGTGCTAGCTCTCATCAAGCTAGTGCGACTCTAAATAGCTGTGTAGCGTGGCAGCAGAAGCATGGTTTGGTCATGCTGAATAAACATGCCTGAAACTGGTGGATATGTACTCAACACGGCTCAGCTGGGCCTGCACTGCCACTACATATGCTATCAAATGGCTACGCTGCTATTTATACTCACACTCCCTCAACAGGAGCCAACGTATGTGTACACAAGCAAAGGAATCACACCCCTTGTTCACAGCGCAGACAAAGCCTAAATAGGAGTTCAAAGGGGATTGTGTCCCCAGTTTACACTGGCAAAGAAAATTGTTAAACAGTTTTTTGAACCATTTAAAAATCATTTCATTGGCAGTTTATCTCCAAATCCTCTAACTTTGGCATCCAAATGCCACCATTTTAATGCCAGTGGGAACGAGGCCGAAGTAAACTAAACTTCAATTTTAAGCTTCATGGAGAAGCAGTCCAAATATGGTGGAAATAATCCCAACCACTCTACTTTAAAGGCAATTGAGTGCCAAGCCTTCTAGTACCAGTGCTTTTCTGAAAAGAATCCAGGATAAGAGCCAACAACTGCTGCTCTCCAGCCACGCAGGTCTGAAGGCAGTGCAGAAGGGTGGCAATACTGCGACAACTCCCCACCCCCCCCCCCCCCGCAACTCCCTTTAGGGTCAGGACCCCCAAATTGAGAAACGTTGATATCCCCCTGTGAAATCTGTATAGTATAGGGTAAAAGGACACAAAAGACAAGATTTCACAGGGGGAGACCAGATTTCACAGTCCGTGATGTGTTTTTTCATGGCCGTGAATTTGGTAGGGCCCTAGTTATCAGGGGATGCGAGGACCTGACTGTCCTCTCACTATCTGTAGCTCCTGCTCTGAGGCCAGAAGAACGAGGGCGGGAGGGAGGGATGAGAAGTAATGGGGCATGGCCTCTCCCTGCACAGGAGGTGGAGGCATATTTCAGCCTGCTCATCTCTCCAGAGACCGATGTCCATGCACCCCCTTGGGAGGTAGTTCCACCTGCCCATTCAGGCTCTTCCACATGCATGCTGGGAATCATTCCACGACCAGAAGAGTCTGCAGCCTGAGAGTGATTCTAGGGGATTGCAGGGATAGAGGTATGAGGAGAGGGGTGCAGCCCAGCTGTGTGCCCTGTTGAGACTGCCCCCCCCCAGCACATATTCTGGGCAGAAGATGCTCACTGGCCTAGGAGCTGCAGAGTGCCCCAGCTGGGATGGGCTTCTAGACTCCAGGCATCAACAGAAACACTGCCTTTTAGAAAGAGGAGAGTACACATGGGACATGAATCTCTGAAAGGGAGTTGCAGCCAAGAGTTTGGGAACTGCTGCTCTAGTCCATCCCCGCTCAAGACTGTTCTTATTTGTTTTAAGTGTCTCCAGGATGAGGCATCCACCCACAGTTTCACTCTCTCACACACCTGGCAGGAAATTTTTCCTGATTATAAACCTGGAATTTGTACTTTTGGTTAATCCCTTAGTCATCTGAATTTGTTGCTCTAATCTGAATACTCTCCGGTTTGCCTGAATCTGAACACAGTATTTCAGATGCTGTTTACAAGAATTGAAGGGAGAGATCATTGCTCCTGTTTGTGATGCCTCTGAATATACAGCCTAATCTGTTGATTCCTTTCAGGCCACAATAAAGTATTTTATTTGGTTTATTTTAAATCAGGTAGAGGGAATCTTGCAGTACACCATCAAGCTGGCAAAAAGCTTGGGGACTCAAGTATATGCAAAGTTCTGGAGGATTTCTTCAATGTAGCTGTGCAAAGATCAACAATTATAAACTGAAATGAGGAGTGCCTTTACGAGATGCATAATTCTTCACAGGGAAGCCACACGGAATCCAGTTCATGCAAACTGCCCCCAACAATTAACTTGTCAAAAGTTGGTACATTTGCCAAGTGGTTAGGAACCAAGAATCCGGGATTAAGAGCACAGCAGATAATTCAACAGCCAGATGGATAAGAAGAGCCTGTGGTCAGGCTTCACTAATTCCACCCACAGAAAAATGGTCTCTGGGAGAAAGTTTTTTTTGTTTGTTTTTTGGATGAGTCAGGATCTTTGACTAAGTGGTTAGAAACATCCAACCACCTAAGAAAAACACCCCAGCTGTCACTAATTTGGGCAAGTCATTTGACTTGTGTGCTCATCTATAAAATGGGAATGACAACCGCTGACCTCTTTTCTAAAGCAGTGTGAGATCTATGGATGAAAAGGGCTCTACGTAAATGCTATCACAGTCCTCTGCAGATTCTTGATTTGATGCAAGGAATTTGGCAAAAAACAAGCCAAAAAAAAAACCCTTGAATAATCTGTTTCAAGACTGTTTCTTAATGTGTTACCTGCTGAAACTGTTCTATTAGATTGGCTCAACACAACAATGCAGGCAGACTGAATTAACAGTGTTTGAATGCAGCACTGGATTTGCACTCAGTAGTTCTGGGCCATTTCTTCAAGTTCCAATTCCCCGCACAAATGCCATGCCCAGTCGCTAAGAAACAACTCCTCTTGCTACATCTCAACAAGTACAGAAAAGAAAGAAAAGCTAGAAGAGCCCTCATGAAAAAAATCAAAATTTAGGGTGGAAGTTCCATAAATCTTAATGCTATTGGCTGCTGATGATCTTTCAAGGGAAAGTGACCACTCACTCTAGATTAGTGGACTCAAAGAGAAGAAAAAATATTTAATATAAGCAAACAAAATACAAATTGTATAAATTGGGGTTTTCAGAATTTTATTTATACTATTAACTAGAGAGAAAGCATACATATTGTAACTGTCGTACAGTCAATACATTTGCAAGTTTTTCTACTTTAAATTCTCTATACAAAGTCGTTGCCAATTGATGAGGTCATTGATGGCATCAGACTTAAAATAACCAAGAGGTATAAAAACAAGTTTGTCATCTTGCCCTGAGTGGAAATGGTGAACAGATACAAAAACTGGATCCTAAATACTGATGTCATAATATACGTGATTTAATGACATATGCAAGTTATCACTTTTCAAATTAAGTATAAACAATCAAGCTACCCATTTTAGACAAATGCCAAGTCTGACTTTTTTTCCTTTGTATTTAGATCACTGAAGTCAGCAGTAGTTAAGAAAATATGTTCCTGCCATTAGGATATTCATTATGTCATTTAATTGGCAATTTTGCAGATTGGATATTTCATGTTATATTTAAACTGAGTGCCAGCACTGAAAGTATCCACTCCTGTTAGTGTTTTAAAAATTGTGTGCCTATATAAATAAAAATCTAAGACATCCTTTTAAAATATAGTACAGGAAAAGAAACATTTCTTTTTCCAGGCTATTTTTAATTATTACCAACAACATATTCCTCATTTTTGGCAGTTTGTACCCTTCAATCTGGAAAATCACAGCAAGATATTCATCAAGATAAAGCAATCTCTGTTGCCAGCGATTTGTTCCCTAAAAGAATTAAATGCAAGATTTCAGTAACTTTGAAGTTGTTTTAAGGTAAATGTTTATGGTGATTAGAAAGAATTTTCAGATATAAATATATATGTATTCTGCATACAAAAGGGTCTCATGAGGCTTATCAGCAAGTTGCCATAATAGAGCAGATCAAAGTTACCAGTACTGTGTTCAATCCCTTTGAAAGTATCCATATGGGCTTTACTTTAAGCCCTGAGCCACCTGTTGTGACAGTAAAGTTCTGAAAAAGTAACCTGAAATCCAATTTCTGCATGTTCAGTTTCTTTCTGCTAAGAGCAAGAAGGCAAACACATTTTTAAAACCTGGTTTTAAAAGATTAGGCAGAACAAAGGTAAAATATATCTTCAGGTTATAAACAGAATTGTATTTTACAATCCATCATCCCGACAATATAATGGCCCACAGCAATGCGCAGAGGGATCTCAGTCCAGAGGTTGGGGGTCTGCAATAGGCATGGTATGAAGTACTTCATCTAGAAGCTGGAGGGCCCGGTGTAAATGAATTTCAATCCAACAGGGTGTTTCTTTGATGCTCTGTCTTGGGTAATCAGGTCCCCAACCTTTCACAAAACTCATCCTGAGTATGCATAAGCGTCGAAGATCATCTACACCGATTCCAGCAGCAGCTGACAAACCTAAATAAGAGGTTTTGAATAAGTGCTCATGTGTATTTAGTTGCCTCAGACATGCCAGTTTTACGGAACACCTAGCCAATTCTACATAGTAACCCGTTTGCTCAGCTGTTCCACCATGCACAGTTCTCCCCTCTCCACAAACCATGCCAATCAACATTTATAGATTTGCGCTACAGATACATAGGTTTTCCAACTCTACTGTTTGATTTATGTGACTATGTATCTTTGTAAACCTGTATAAGCGATCAGATACAACCAATTAGCCTGAAAACAGTTATGTGATGCAAGCCAGTCTTAAAAGCCTATTTCAGAAAGTTAAGTACAGCTAGAAATACTTACGTCTGGAATTAAGTGAACAGTAGACTGGTCAGCCTTATGAGAAAGTACTGACAATCCAATATACAGCTGTGCCATCTTGATTCAAAATGGCCCAAAAGACACGAATCCAAATTAAACAAAAAGGACTTCCAATTTTGTATATGGAATTTATCCAGATGAAGCTTCTATGTACAAGCATATGTATGGAGCCAATCTCAGTTTTCCACTTCAACGTGATAACCTAATAGGACTGTACAAATGATATTGGGAAACCACCAACATCTATCAGAGGGGTAGCCGTGTTAGTCTGAATCTGTAAAAAGCAACAGAGGGTCCTGTGGCACCTTTAAGACTAACAGAAGTGAAGCTTTCGTGGGTAAGAACCTCACTTCTTCAGATGAAAAGCAACAGAGGGTCCTGTGGCACCTTTGAGACTAACAGAAGTACTGGGAGCATAAGCTTTCGTGGGTAAGAACCTCACTTCTTCAGATGCAAGTAATGGAAATCTCCAGAGGCAGGTATAAATCAGTATGGAGATAACGAGGTTAGTTCAATCAGGGAGGGTGAGGTGCTCTGCTAGCAGTTGAGGCGTGAACACCAAGGGAGGAGAAACTGCTTCTGTAGTTGGATAGCCATTCAGTTTCTCAAGTTTCTCTTGAGAAACTGCTGAGCTCCAGTTCATTTGCAAATTTGACACCATCAGATCAGGATTAAACAAAAACTGAATGGCTGTGAATCCATACTGATTTATACCTGCCTCTGGAGATTTCCATTACTTGCATCTGAAGAAGTGAGGTTCTTACCCACAAAAGCTTTACTTCTGTTAGTCTTAAAGGTGCCACAGGACCCTCTGTTGCCTCCAACATCTACTGCAGTTTATTTGCTGCTAACATGATTTCTTTAAAATATTTGTAGAGAGGGGCCTAAAGCCATAATTGTCATTTGAAATGTGCTATTAATGAGAACGGTTTGTATTTCCATTTTAAACCTCTATTTCGGTGAATTTAGCGTCGCAATAAACATTTCCCAACAGCGTAAAGCTGGTACAGACTACAGGTTGCCTTCTCAAGGAAGATTTTTTCTGTTTTAAAAAAGACAAAAAATGTACTCCATATTTAAATAAAACAAACAACAAACACCATACCCAAATTATTCTGTTTATTTTTATATTGTTTTGTTCATGTTTAATGAAACAGAAGAAAAGATGAATATGGCAAGTGATCATTAAATAGGACTGGTGCTTTCTGTTAATATTAACAAGTTAAATTATTTTGGCCACAACATTTTCAATGTTCTGTGAAATGGCTTGAAATATCTACTTACCAACAGCAAGACAGAAGCTAGAGAAGACTGATGTGCTTAAGTAAGCGTCCAGCATTTTCAAAGTCTGGCTACTTATTTAGGTGCCTAAATATGGACTTAGGAGCCTAAACTTGGGCACCTATTTTAAAATAAAAATCTTTCCTCTTAGCAAAATACAGGGCAAGCTCAGTGACAGATCCCAGCACCTTCCTCCAAAACAAGCTTCTTAAATGGTGGTTTCCCCTAGACCTCACTGATGGGCCCCAGTCTCTCACCCCTTCCCCATTTTTTTGCAGCTGACTAGTACATTTAGTTCTCTCTGGGAAATTTTTCAAGCTCTGTTTTAGGAGGTGGAGATACAACTTCGTTTTGAGGAAAGTAGTTGTACTGTTTGACCTTTGTGCCTCAGAAGCAGCATACTTTGTCACACTCCTTTTATAGAGAAATTCTGCAGCCACGTTCACACCCGGAATTCCCACAGACTTCACCATGGGAGCTTCGCGTGCAAAGAAGCTACAGAAATAGGTGCTTTATTTACTTGACAAATAAGAGTAAGTCTGAAGTGTGAATAAGCAGAGAGATAATATGGTCCCCATTCACTCTAGGGTGTTTTTCCTTAAAAAGAGCAAAGAAATTACTTAATGTACTTACTGATCGCTGGGGCTATTCCACCTACTGATCCTGGTCCAGGGATGTTTCCAGCTACTGCTGCAGCCTGGGCAGCGGCTGCAGCTTGTGCAGTGGCAGCCTGCTGCTGCATCTGACGATGACATTGGCGTAAATCAAACACCTTAAAAAAAATATAAGTCCTGCATTACATAGATTTATCTTAACCACTGAGGGAAAGAGTTCATAAGAGCCAATGCTATCATTGCTGTTATGTGTAAGAGAAATTAAAAATCGTAACACCACAGATTTAGTCTCCCTAGACACAGGCAAGCTTTTACCAACTGATGTTTTATTTCTAGAACACATAGGGGTCAAAAATTCTATCCGTTGTTTTTACAGACTCTAAGATTTGAGCACTAGTAGCTATACAAAAAAGCCCGACACATTGAGGCCCTGATTGAATCTGTGTGCGCTAAATAGGCTACTTGTGTGAATCAAATGGCAGGATCAGGGCCTAAGACTGTCACAAATTGACAAAATCCAGGAGAAGGTCATGGCTTAATAGTTCATTTCAAAAAGCGAGGCATATAAATGAAAAATTAGAGATGTATCCTCCTAAACTTTGAGAGTCCCTATCTGCTTTTGTCACAGCCTTGTTGAAATATGGCAATTTACTTACGCAGAATACTGACAGCTGGTAGGCCTCAAATTAGAACAGCTAGGTTTCAGTTTGTGGGCACACTGCTTTTTTATGATCAGACAGGGTACTGAAATACACAAGAATTCTGCTCTCAGAGACTGAGGGTTTTTTACAGTGAGCAAAAGAAATCCAGTGCCCTGGGTATGTTGCCCAGCAAAGTAGTTTGGTTTTAAACCTCATTTTACCCTGAGATGCATGTAAAGAAAATGATAATTTTAATGTAGGTTAAATCTGAAGTCTGTCAGAAAAAATGTATGATTTTGTATAAAAATTTGTCTTTTGGTGGGTCATTGGTTCAATATTTCCATGCCGATGCTTTTATTAAAAAATTAGCTATTTTTTCAAGATTTTAATATTTACATTTCAAAATATTTTTTTTCCAAAATGAGAAAAACAATTGGACCATTATAAGCTTGAGTAACCAACTTTTTGTACTAACTCATTTAAACAAAAACTGTTAAAATGCAATACCACTGCTAAGATTGCTTGTGACAGAATTATGAAATGGCTGGTTGCTTCCATAACATCTAAATAAACACTGCCAATTTAAAAAGCCATTCATCAACAATAAAATAAACAAAACTTCATTGGGCACCAGTTAGCCTAATAGAGGCTAAAACAGTTTTTGTTTTAGTGGGAAAAAATAATTTAGGTTATTTGGTTTACATTTCTTTCAACACTTCATAAAACAATTTCTTTGCCAGTTACAAGGAACAAATTCATTTGTTATTTCCTACAATTGTCATCCAGGATATTCAAACCAACCTTTATATATGCACTTGGGTAAATCTTGTGAACTGCATCTCCTGGTGCACGCCCTGCTTCTCTATCCAAGTAGTAACTCTGGACGAAGACTGCATGGTCACTGAGGCACCTAACCCACACGTCGCCTTCACCTTTACATTCCAACTGCACCCCTTTACCTATGTGCAACCTTAAAAAGGGAAAAAGGTCCAATGTACTTATGTTGACAAGCTACACATTAGAACCTTGTTAAATGAACCATACACAAATCTTAAGAGTTCTCAGCAGTCCACTACACCATAATCTAAATTCTAGGCTGCAAAATAGTTTACCTAGAAGGTGAATAATTTACTATTTTTCAAAGAATTGGGATTGTTGAAGTCTTAGCAGCAGCAGCTTACTGCAAGCTATGCAACAAAACATGAAGGTATATCACTGTATAATGAGCACACTGCATTGTACATGTAACATTAACTTTATGGGAGTAGCAGCATGGATAGGCAATGTAGGTCAAGGAACATTTAAAGTAATTGGAGACATAGATCCTGCATTCCAAAACTGTATCTGAGCAAACACAACACTTGGGCCTACTATTTCAGCAGAATAAGAATCCACACTGACAAGTGTCCTAAATTGTTTGCAGCATAGCTGTAGCCATGCTGTATTAAAACATAAGAGAAACAAAATGAGTGAGGTAGAATCTTTTCCTGGCCCATCTTCTGTTGGTGAAAGAGACCACACAGAGCTCTTCTAAAGTCATCCAAGTGTACAGTCCTGCATTAGAGAATAGCATTCTACACATCTTTTAAAGCAATGCTCCAAAACAGCAACATGACCTCTTGGTGATGTCACAAACATGCACCATATTTTAAGATAATTAACTATTACACTTGGAATTATTTTAGTCCTGTTGTATTCCTGTTTGTTTCGTGGGAAAAGGAGTTTAATCACTATCAAAAGAGTTCCTGAGGTCCTTTTTCTGCTCCTTTACCAAAACTTAAGTGTGAGGTGAGAATGAAAAACAAATATCTTTTTTCAATTTGCCTATGATGCTCTAAAGAACCTGTGTGCTTCACTTAGTCTAATCTTTGCCCTTACCCTCAATAAATTAAATTTTCTCTCCCCAAGCACAAGGACACAAACTGTTCTTAAAATTATGACAACTTTCAAACACAATTATATAAACCAACAATATGCCACATCAAGGGGCATACTCCTAGGCCACTGATGCACTGCTCAGATGCATGAACATACCTGAAGTGTGAACCCAAAGGCCCAGGAAGATACATGCTGTAGTAGCTTATTAATCAGAATGTACATAACGGCACTTATACCTTCAAAAGCAAGGTATATACCAAAAGCTTGAACAATAAATATAAAATACAACCAAAGTCTGGTGTTCCAGAAGACATACAAAATACCTTGCTCTTTCAATGGCTTCTGTTCTGTGTACATTAGAAAGCTGGCCCAGGCAAAAGCGGTCGCCTCCAGAAGGGTCTACATATCCATCAACAGTAACAACTGGACAACTTGAAGGGACTTTAAATGTCTCCCCAACCTGCACATCCATTTCAAAGTAAGCAATTGAACACCAGTACTCCGGAGCTAGAAAAGAAGACAAAGAACTGACTGAAATGTGCCAGTAAAAATCCAGCAAAACCCTGAGAGACAACGGTTTAGAACTTTTGCCATTTGTACTTGGAATTTAATTTTCAACAGTGCGTGCATGTATTTTTTATATATCTGTAAGAAGTCAGTAGTGAGCTTAAATGAGCACAAAATTGCCTCCAGCTTTCAAATTTTTATGTAGCATTTACTAGTAAAGGTTTTGCACATTAGAGATGGAACAGAACACCTGGGCAGGAATGAGGTCATGGTAACTTAAGCTTGCAATTGCACTTAATTATTCTAACTGCACATCAGTATCAATGAATTTGCATATTAATTATACTTTTTATATACAGCTAGATAATTTCCTAAAAATCAACCTGTACTAAGACAGAATCACTGCAAATACTAGGAGAAATACTGTTTTTACCATAATAGGACAGACACAAAGGTTTCCAGTTTTTACAAAAACCCTTAAGGAAAAAAGTATTTCAGACTTATGTTTATGAAACAATACTTAATTATGAAGAGTGTAGATTATATAAAAATTCATATTTTTATAATTAACATTGCTGTCTTATCACCAGTTAAATTCAGCTTTCAATCATTGCCAGTTTTCCTTTCAGTGGTAGAGGCCAATGAATAAAAAAAATAAATTACTGTTTAAATCATACAAATGATGTAACCTGTGTGATGGAACAAACTGTATTATTGTAACGTTAGCATACAACCTTGCATCTGCAAGTTGGCTAGTTTTCTAGGTTTCACACCAAAACTGTACCTGCTTAGATTCCACCAATTGCTTAAACTTAGGAAAAATTAAAAGAGAAAAAAAATGATTTTTATATCTCAAAATGTATTATTTCTTCCTAACATATGCTTGGCACAGCTTTTGAAGTAGGTGATACACGGCTTTGGATCAGGCCCATATGGAATAAATTTAATTTTCCATTATACTTTGAACAACTCTTCAGAAGCATGCACTTACCAGGATGATTTGATATAGGAGGCTGGAATGCAAGTTCATTGTGAACTGGCCCTTTTTAAAAAAAAAAAAAAAAAAAAAAAGCATGAAGTTTATTTTACATGAAAATACAGATTTCTGGATTTCTGAGTATTTTGTTTTGGTAGAGTCCACAATGTGCTAGGCACTTTCCAAACAGAGAAGAGAAGAAGGTATGGTCCTAGCCCTGAGAAGTTCATTCTAAAAACAGAGGTCAGCAGAGAGCTTAGTCTTGACAAAGCATAGTTAACTTAATAATTTGTTTTAATTTTTATTATAAATTAGCTATGCTCCTCATAGGCAGCACAGCAGAAGTACATTTTTAGAAGGGATTAAATGTGCCGTCTTACAGATGAGTTCGGGATATGCATCGTGGACAAAGGCACAATGGCTTCTGGGAGAAGATGACAAAGTTGGTAGATGTCAATGGATGAGGTTGCCCAAAGTGAGAGGAGCAGGAGGCCAAGGAGAGAGCCCAGGAGTACCACCATCCATTTTTAGAAAAGTCAAAGTATTAAATTAGAAAGCCAACTAAATATTGAAAACATTTATGAGTAACTTGAGCACCCGAAGTATTTTTGAACTCCAGTACTTCAGATAAATAAGATGGAGAATGAGTGGGAACCAGGTAGAAGGGAGTAATATAAAACTTAATAATAGAGTCTAAAATATGCTTTGTTGATACAGGAAAACTGCCAAAGTAATTTATTGCAATAATTGATTTTATCTCCCCCTCAGGAATAAAGTGCAGAGCATAACCACTGCAAATAGAATAATTTATAAATACAATAATAAGAAATCCAGAATGATCCCAGTGTTTAGAGATGACTGAATTCCATAATAAAGAAGGACAGGCAAAATTAATTTTAATTTTTGTTCTTTTCTTACCACACTCCTTGCTCTTAGATAAACTATCTAATCTGCTATACTTTTAGGTTCCACTGATCTCATTCAAACCTCCTAGATTACAACATGGAAAAACAAAAATCAATCTATTTTGCCTTGAGACCAAGAGCTAACAAGGAATCTTTAAAAATATCCATTTTCAGGTTTGTTTTGTAGCAAGTGCAAATGTATGTGCCAAATATTCCCATGAATTGGGTTGTAGTGGGACCAGTCAGCAATTATTTTTAACTTTTACAATATTTTTAAATTTTAATGCACATAAATTACACTTTAAAAGAAATGCCTGTCTAAGTACTGTAAGTTGTTAAGAAAATGAGACTTTACTCTAATATGTTTCTAAAGGATCTGAAACAGGAACTTGAACCAAAAAAGGCCAAATATTTCAAAATCTACTTTTGGACAAACACTCTTAAGGTCAAATGAAGTATTTACAGCCAAATTATAAAGTTCTATAAACAGAGGCTGAAAAGGGAAATACAGACAGGTTTTTAACTGCAAAACTGGATGCTGCCATTATAAACACAACTAAAATTTTAATCTGCTCGTCTGTTTTGATGCAGCGCAAAGTACAGTGCACCAACTCTCATGGAGCTTTTGTATTTAATTGTCAGAATACAATACACAGTAATTATAGTTTTATAATTAACAGAATTTACACTTGTGGGGGGAAAGCTCACGAGAGAGATTCTGCCATTATCCTACAATGACAGCATAAAAAGTATAGCTATTTGAAAATCCACAAATGCTTACAGTAATGTCCAGGATGGGGCATAGGTGGGTGATGCTGAAGATGTCCATTCTGGTGGTGAGGAATAGTAGGTGTGTAGGCTGCCGTTCGACTTCCAGTCCAAGTTGTTGTACTATCTAAAAGAAGAAAAACAGGACTGGGCTACTTCGCATTTAAGGGAGCTTACCCATGTCATTTCTATTTTTTTTTTTATAATTTCTCCTGAATATTTATTAATGGATTTTAAAAAAACTAAAAAGAATGCATTGATCTGTATACTCACTGTGATGGTAAGTAGCTGGCTGAGCTGTAAACCCATTCTGCTGCGTTCCTGGCTGAGGCCCTGAAGCAATCTGTAAGAGTCCATCACTATGGCTACCTGTCAATATACTGGTTGGCTGACCTGGTAAAAGAACATACTTCCCATTCATAAATATTCCACAATTTTATTAGAAGAGGGAAACTGCATAATCCTACTGAGGAAAACACATCCCAGTTATCAAGGCTATTATAATAAAGCTGCTATAATTTAAGGATATATTTATTTCAGGAAAGAACCTTAGAAAGCTGCAAGTAAGATACTTTTAGCATTAGCTAATTTTGCTTCTATTCTGACAGAATACTTTGTTTAATATCTTATGACTGGGATTGCTCTGCACATTTTTATTTGCTGACACAAAAACATATCTTTGTTTTACTCATGTTTTGTTTTGGATATTTTCGATATAGGGAAAAGAGAGAAGAAGCTAAAGGCTTCACTTGAAAGATACAGAAAAAGCAACATGCTTCATTCAGCCCCAGAAACACTTATTTTCAATAAGATTTCCAAGGACTTACTAGAGGCATCAAAGACTGAAAGAAAATGGAGACTAAATTATCTTCACACCCCTAGAGCAATATGATACTATGGTGATGGGAGCAATACAAAACCCAAAATACAAATGGTTTCTCTAGGCAAGGAATGAGGGATGTTGCCGAGGTAGCATGAGGATCTTTGCATACTGCTACTCCCTGATCTGAGTACAGAGGATTTCATTTTCTAGGGCTATGAGATAACTGATTGAATTGAGCACTTCCACACGGCTAAATACACAAAAAATGTTTAAGAAAAAATTAGATATGGCATCCTAACATGTTAATGAGGATTTTAAGAGAGTCTGCAATTTTTACAGGCTTATTTTTCAAGTGGTCCAATTATTTTTTTCAAAAAAGTTAGAAGAGGTGGTGTTCTCTCAGCTTTAGAAAGTTTAAGAACTACTGTTCTGTACACGGGTTGATAATACTTCTTCATATATCCAGTTTTATTATCCCTCCTGCTGATTTAATGGGATACTGAAATTTTCCATTCCCACGCCAGTTGTTCAATACTGGGGTCAATAACTTAAACACCACAACAATGAACAGTGTTTGTAAGGGTTTCTCAAGAAGTGTGTATCAGTTTTTTATAGTTTAGAAAACTCAGTAAGCATAATAGTTGGGGGGAGGGGGGCTTAATAGAAAAAACTGATTCAATTCTAGGCTCCAAGTAAAATCTCATTTTAACATCTGAGATCAACAGGCCACCTGGGTTTGGAATACTTCACTTTGTGTTATTTACTTTGATAAAAGTAAAAGCAAGTTTCCTATGCAATGTCCACTTTAGAGAAGATCAAATGGTTGTGCCATTCAAGTATTCAGATTTTATATTCCAGATAATCTAAGTTCCTTACTTGTGGAAGCCACAGGAATGTTGGGAAAGTTAGTGGTGCTGGTAGTGCTAGACTCAGTAGGAGCTAACATAGCTGGGGTGCTGTAAGTTTCAGTAGAAGCCCTGTTACTTGGTGGATGCTGGATGGTCTGGACCGAATGGCCTTCAGCTGTAGATAATGACTGTCCCTCGAAGTCATGAACATATTCATCTTTCACCAACATACTTGATGGAGCTATGAAGAAAGAAAGGTTTAACTCCTTAAGCATGCATGTGTATTTTACTAATTTATAAGTAAATACATGGAACAGCTCTATTTCCAAACAATTACAACACTATTAAAGCTTCAGAGTAACAGCCGTGTTAGTCTGTATCCGCAAAAAGAAGAACAGGAGTACTTGTGGCACCTTAGAGACTAACAAATTTATTAGAGCATAAGCTTTCGTGGACTTCTGTAGAAGTGGGCTGTAGTCCACGAAAGCTTATGCTCTAATAAATTTGTTAGTCTCTAAGGTGCCACAAGTACTCCTGTTCTTCTTTTTACTATTAAAGCTGCATTCTTGGACCTACACAGACCTTGTTACAACATTGTGGGACATGTTCTCTAGTTTACAAATAAATAAACAATTCATCCAGTAGCTGAGAAGTGTAAAGAGTAACTGCATAACACACCAAAGAACGGTGAGCTCCATTTGCTGCCTCTGAAATAGCAATTTAGAATATGCATAATTTAGAAACTAACACCATGCTGGTTTCTGTTCATTAGAGTATGGCTGGAGGGGGTGAGAAAGTGGAAATGCACTATCCGTCAAGCACTTTAACTTACATTAATGCAATATTGAAGTTACAACTTTAAACACGCAATATCTCACAATAAACTTAATTCATCAACGCTGCACATAAGAAAAAGCCTTGCTCTCGAGCTACTTTTATGCAACTCCCATTGGAAGTGTGCATGTGCATGCAAGGCACTACAGATTTAACTTCATATTGAACAACTACTAGTCCAAAATATTCTCTGTGGCTAGTGGGGTGAGTTACAATAATACAAACACTAACTTTTGCATTCTGTATTGAATGTTTTAATGCAATGTAAAAATTTTAGTTTAATTCCATGTTTGTTTTTGGTTTAGGAAATGTCAAAGGATATTAAAATATTTTCCTTTTGTTCTCTATCAGTTGCATATCCGTAGTGAGATAGCAGCACAAAAATATACTTATGTAACCAATACATATCATGTATTTAGTAACTATACTATAAAATTTGGTACAAACTTGATACTGTGCACATAAATCAATTTTCAATTGCTTCTACTCCTGCAGTAGAAAGCAAACTGGCCTGGACTCTAGTCTATTGAAAGTTCAAATTTGTAAAGTTTAGCAATTTGATTTGATTTTTTCTCTTTTTAAAGTTTATACCCAAGACTTCCAGGCATTTGAACCAACAAAAAATCCCACCACATCTGTCCTTTCAGAGGGAAGAAAAACCCTAGTTTCCGTGCATCAGTTGCATACACAATACAGTTACAGAAGTAACGAAAACCCTGTCATGTTCCTTCTCTGTGTATACCTGGAAGTAAATGTTTAACTGTTTCCAAGTTTTCAATATACTTCCCCACACCGCCCCCCCATTTTACCAATTTGATTATTCTCCAGCACACTTGCCACAAGTCTGAAGTTAGAGTTCAGATGTTTGAATTAGTTGTGCAGTCTTAGTTTTTAATACTATTTTACACAGGAAAAGTCTATTTTCCTCCTATCATCTCACTCAGGTGGTAAATATATTATACTGCCAGACTTATTCTGTTCAAACAAAAACCAAAAACTTTTTTGGCTTGTAACTTTCCATGCTTGCTCTGATCCCAAATCAGAGTCTTTGGAAAGTTACAAATGAGTGAAACTAGAGCAACAATGAAAGGTGAGTTGAAAGCTTAGGCTATAACTTTTTTGATGCACACACCAGATTGCTTCACATACCACTATTTTGAAAGGTCTCCTAACTAGAGAAATAAGTGCATTTCTATCCTTGCTTTCCCTCCCCCTCTCAGCATGTGAGAACATTTGTGAATATGCTATTTAAAATGCAATCGAGTTCTTTTTACTTAGAAATCTTTATCAATTATAAACAATTAACTACTTACCAGAACTCTGCAATGTCAGTCCTGAAAGATCTTTTAAAAAGAAAAAGGAATCTTTAAAAACCATGAAATGCATTCATAAGCTTATGAATTCATGAGGCATTGTAAACATATACACAAACTAACAGAAATTTGAGGTTAGTGAGTACACACACTACGCATATTTCTGTGATATCTCAGCAATCTAAAATCACTCCCCTACAGTTTACATGAACTAAATACCACTTGATATTCAGTTCCGAAAAGCTGTAACAGCAACTGCAAATTTCATCCCTATGCGTCAAGTTTATTCCAAAGCTAAATTTCAGTAACTATTTCCACTAAATACAAGGTAAAAGTAATTCCAAATATACTTGGTCTTTAAGTATGTCATTATGCACTCACATTTTTATTTAGGTCTACATTTTCTAGAACATAAGGAAAAAATATTTACACTTTACTTCCACTGTTCCTCTTTAATCGACATGCTACTTACCAATGCCAGGTGACACTACTCGCTCATAATGGTAAGGATTCACACAGACACTGTCACATTTTAGGTCAAAAGCATACTGACAATATTTAACATGCTTGAGTTCATTTTTGTGAAGATCAGGCCATCTCCAAAGACGAGCATAGATCACGTGAGGGAACCCTTTACGACCAGCCACCTGAAAGTTAAAGACACAAAAGTCGACTGGGAAAGTTAAGAAAAAAAAAATTTTTTTTCTTAAATGACTTTCACTCATTTCCCACTAACAGAATAAGGTTGGCTAGAACTGAGCAGGTACCATTCACTAAAAATTTCTCCTGCCATGTTTAGAAAAATACTTATCCTCCAAAACTCTGGATCCAATAAAAAGAATCCAAAGAGACATCCCAATGGATATTTAAACTAATGTGATTATTCCCAGGAGAAAATATAAGAATGTGACAGGCAATATTGGAAATAAAATGGCCAACACAACAAAAGTGGTGGGAATTCACAACTTATATGAAATTGCAAATCATAGCCTCCCAGAAGTCTATAGATAAAAATTATGGGAGAAACTGTAGAATTTTATCTCTATATTAAAAAGTTAACACCTTAGCAGGATGTGAAACTGTGGGTACGTCTTCACTTACCGGAGGGTCCGGCGGCAGGCAATCGATGTTCTGGGATCGATTTATCGCGTCTGGTTAAGACGCGATAAATCGATCCCGGAAGTGCTCGCCGTCGACGCCGGTACTCCAGCTCGCCAAGAGGAGTACGCGGCATCGACGGGGGAGCCTTCCTGCCGCGTCTGGACCCGCGGTAAGTTCGGACTAAGGTACTTCGAATTCAGCTACGTTATTAACGTAGCCGAATTTGCGTACCTTAGTCCGAAGTGGGGGCTTAGTGGGGACCAGGCCTGTCTTTCTATGTAACTTGTGGCATGTACATTTGAAAAAACAGAGGTATTTGTAGAAAAATGGTAAATGTTATAGGGGCAAACCCAACAAACTATGTTTGCACATGGGTTTCCATCGCCTCCGCGGTGGGGAAAATTATGCCATAGAGCAAATCTTCCTCTTTGGTGCACACCAAGCCTATTACACCCACTTTTGCTACCACTCAACTAGCATACGTAGAAAAAATATCTGGGTCTGTATTTGGACTAACCTGAAGCCTTCCATCCAATGTTCTCTGTATCGTAACACATTTACTAGGATGAGCTCCATTTGTAGTTATAGCTGTAATCAAAGAATCCAATTCATCTTTTTTCTCCTTTAGCTTTTTAACTAAGCTTTCAATTGCTCGTTTTGCAAAAGTTTCACTCTCTCCACCTTGCCGATGGCACATCAAGCTGTGAACAATGCTCAGACAAGCATCATTACTTGTTGGTGTGTTAGTAATAGACATATTGTCCATTTGGAACAGCTTTTTCTGGCAGATCAAATATGTCTGGAATCCTTTTTAAAGCTGTATTTTCAGGCTAGCGAACAAGAGATGATCAAAGAAAATGTCAGGCACATAGGGTCTTGGGCAAACCTAGAGAAGAAAAATACACCTATTGTAGAAGAGTTTTCATAAAGCATTAATACATCACAGCTTGGAGGTGACAAATATGTTATCAAAGCACTAGATAATTTAACAGTGTATCAAAACTAACTTTAACTGAACCAGTACCTTGGCACTATGTTTCAAGTTTCTAAAGAAACTGCTATACAAAAAGTTTTATTAGAAACAAAAAAAAAATCTAATCAGTTTTGACAACAAAATGATCATATCTATATATTATTTTATGAGAAAAGGAGCTGAGTAGACAAATAATCCTGGGTGAGTGGGCTCGGATTTGAAAAAAAGAGGGCCAGAAAGACTGATTTGTAGTACCTCATATCAGTAAGATTAAACAAAAGACAGACTGGGTGGGTATAAATGTTGGAAAAATTGTTCAGAAACAAGTGATTTTATGTGTATGTGGTAGACATGTCCATTATTAAAGTGTACTGGATTGTGATCTGTAAGCAAATATTGCAAATTGTTGGAATTAAAATTTCCACCGTTAGTAGCTGCTAGGCTACTGGTAGCTTTTTAGTGAAAAAGAATAAATTGCCCCAAGTTAAAGAAATCGTTAAAAAAAATTGAGATACTACTATTAGAAAGTTGATGTATCAAGTATGTACGCAATTTACAGACAAGGTTTCCTTCCTGTGAGTGCTACTATATTTTCTATAACCTATGTCTACAAGAGTCCTGCTTTGGACTAGATGATCTCCTGAGGTCCCTTCCAGTCAGCTTAACTTCTGTACCCGGAAAGATAATGGAGCAAATAATTAAGCAATCAATTTGCAAACACCTAGAAGATAATAATGGGATAAATAACAGTCAGCATGGATTTGTCAAGAACAAATCGTGTCAAACCAACTGGATAGCTTTCTTTGAAGGAGTAACAAGCCTTGTGGATGGGGGGGAAGTGGTAGATGTGGTATATCTTGACTTTAGTAAGGCTTTTGATACTGTCTCGCATGACCTTCTCATAAACAAACTAGGGAAATGCAACCTAGATGGAGCTCCTATAAGGTGGGTGCATAACTGGTTGGAAAATCGGTCCCAGAGAGTAGTTATCAGTGGTTCACAGTCGTGCTGGAAGGGCATAACGAGTGGGGTCCCGCAGGTATCTGTTCTGGGTCTGTTTCTGTTCAATATCTTCATCAATAATTTAGATAATGGCTTAGAGTGGCATAGAGTGTACACCTATAAAGTTTGTGGACGATACCAAGCTGGGAGGGGTTGCAAGTCCTTTGGAGGATAGGATTAAAATTCAAAATGATTTGGACAAACTGGAGAAATGGTTTGAAGTAAATAGGATGAAATTCAGTAAGGACAAATGCAAAGTACTCCTCTTAGGAAGGAACAATCTGTTGCACACATACAAAATGGGAAATGACTGCCTAGGAAGGAGTACTGCGAAAAGGGATCGGGGGTCATAGTGGATCACAAGCTAAATATCAAAGGGGTGGCCGAGTTAATCTGGATCTGTAAAAGCAGCAAAGAGTCCTGTGGCACCTTATAGACTAACAGACATATTGGAGCATGAGCTTTCGTGGGTGAATACCCACTTCTTCGGATGCATGTAGTGGAAATTTCCAGAGGTAGGTATAAATATGCAAGCAAGAGTGAGTCAGGCTAGAGATAACAAGGTTAGTTCAATTAGCTAAATATGAGTCAACAGTGTAACGCTGTTGCAAAATAAGCAAACATCATTCTGGAATGCATTAGCAGGAGCATTGTAAGCAAGACACAAGAAGTAATTCTTCAGCTCTACTCCACACTGATTAGGCCTCAACTGGAGTATTGTGTCCAGTTCTGAGTGCCATATTTCAGGAAAGATGTGGGCAAATTGGAGAGAGTCCAGCAAACAACAACAAAAAAGATTAAAGGACTAGAAAACATGACCTATGAGGGAAGATTGAAAAAATTGGGTTTGTTTAGTCTGGAGAAGAGAAGACTGAGAGGGGGCATGATAACAGGTTTTAAGTACATAAAAGGTTACAAGGAGGAGGGAGAAAAACTGTTGTTCTTAACCTCTGAGGATAGGACAAGAAGCAATGGGCGTAAATTGCAGCAAGGGTGGTTTACGGTGGACATTAGGAAAAACTTCCTGTCAGGGTAGTTAAGCACTGGAATAAATTGCCTAGGGAGGTTGTGGAATTTGGGGATTTTTAAGAGCAGGTTAGACAAACACCAGTCTGGGATGGTCTAGATCAGGGGTGAGCAAAGTTTTTGGCCCGAGGGCCACATCGGGGAATAGAAATTATATGGAGGGCCATGAATGCTCACAAATTGGGGCTGGGGTGCGGGCTCTGGGGTGGGGCTAGGGATGAGGAGTTTGAGATGCAGGAGGGTGCTCTGGGCTGGGACCTAGGGGGTTCTAAGGGCGGGAGGGGGATCAGGGCTAGGGTAGGGGTGCAGGATCTGGGAATGAGAGATTTGGGGTGCAGGAGGGTGCTCCAGGCTGGGATTAAGGGGTTTGGAGAGCGGGGGGGGGGGAGGGGGGAGTCAGAGCTAGGACAGGAGATGGGACTTGGGGAGAGGCTCAGGGGGTGCAGGCTCTGAGCGGCGCTTACCTCAAGCGGCTCCCAGAAGCAGTGGCATGTCCCTTCTCCGGCTCCTATGCAGAGGCGTGGCGAGTCGGCTCTACACGCTGCCCCATCCGCAGACACTGCCCCTGTAGCTCCCATTGGGGTACGTAAGAGCCGAAGCAGGGCCATGCCGTGGCTTCCAGGAGCCATGTGGTGCGGCCCCTGACCCTGCGTCCTGGCTGGAGTGCTGGAGCGGGGCCGAGTGGCTTGGTGCGGCCCCCCAACCCTGCGCCCCAGTAGGAGCAGGGCCGAGCCACGTGGTCTGGCCCCTAACCCGGTGCCCCGGCCAGAGCAGGACTGAGCAGCTGGTGCGGCCCCTGACCCAGTGCCCCGGCCAGGCCCTTCTGGTTTCAAAGAAAAAGCTTACACAATTTAGGATACAACACTATGGTCTGAGTATTCAACCACACAATATTATTTCGGAGTTGAATTTTCCCAGTCTTCCAAATGGTGTGATTCCCAAGAAGTCTAATTAGGATAGCTAAAACGCCACTGGTTTGCCACTTTACTATTCGGTGATGCAACTGCACAACTAGCAAGTGTGTTTATCCAAATCAAGCAAACAGATATATCCTGGTACTCTATAGAAACTGCTACAGAAACATCCATGTCCCAGAAATGGTTAAACAAGCATATACTTAATTTTGATTGAGGATCCATGGAAAATAGCTACCTGATATTTAAAAAAAAAAGTAGTAATGCCAGCTTCAAAGATAAACACCCCCCATTTCTCCCCTGCCACTACAAAAAAAATGACTTGCAATTTATAAAACCTGGGCACTTACAGAATCATAGAATATCAGGGTTGGAAGGGACCTCAGGAGGTCATCTAGTCCAACCCCCTGCTCAAAGCAGGACCAATCCCCAGACAGATTTTTGCCCCAGATCCCTAAATGGCCCCCTCAAGAATTGAACTCACAACCCTGGGTTTAGCAGGCCACTGAGCTATCCCTCCCCTTACCCTGCATATGTGAAGTAATCATCCTGTATCTTAAAATACCCTATTCGTTTTCTTTTAGTTGTATAAATTAAAAACGGGAGATTTGATTATATATTTAGAAAGTAACAGCTTCCAAGTATAAATCCCAGCATGCATTTGAACATGAAATTTCTAGATCACACTTATATGCAGCACCATGTTTTATTATTCTTGTTATACAAAATACATAGGGCTTAACATATGCATTGGGTGAAGGGTCTCTCACCTCATCTCAGGCGTGAAATTATTGCTGGGGGAGGCAGAGTTGAATATGCTCTGCAAAGAGCCTCCACTCTTTTCCCCATTCCTGAAGTCACAGAGACAGAAGTAGTGGCAGCAACAGGAGAAAAATAAAAACAGCAGGAGACCACCAGTTCAGTGGAGTTGTCAGCTCTACCTCATGAGGCTTACAGGAACGCAAATAAACTGAAAATATATCCTCCCCGGTTCTATAACCATAAAACCTCCAGTACCAATGCGGAGAAGGGAAGGGTGAGCAAAGTATAGAGCACAGGAGGAAAGTGGGGACAACAGATGACCCAGAAATGGACATATATACATGGACCAATTTTAGAGTGGGATTCTGTATTTCAATGTCTTTCAATATACCAGTCCAGCTAACTATCACCACAAATTAATCTGGTGGCCGAATAAAATTCAGAAACAAGCCCAAAACTCACAATTTTCAATCCCATCCTCTAAAAAATTCCCTCTTCAGAAAAATGGAGTTAAATCCTTCATTTGGATAATATGGACCAAGGGGGAAGAAGAAGAAAAAAAAGTGATGCTTTTAACACAGTATTGCACATAACTACAAAATTCTAAGAATATGTCTACATGTAAAACACTATGGTGGCACAGCTGCAGCCACACCACTATAGCACTTGACTGTAGATACTCCCTACAGTGACGAGAGGGATTCTCCCATAGCTGTAGTTAAATCCATCTCCCCTAGAGATAGTAGCTAAACTGATGCAAGAATTCTTCCATCAACCTAGTACTGTCTACATCGGGGCTTAAATCAACATAGCCTCAGCTTTCAGGGGAGTTGATTTTTCACCCCTGAGAAACATAGCTATGCCGATGTTAAGTTTTCAGTGTAGATCAGCCCTAAATAGAAGCTATGTAAAATTAGCATCCCTACTAGAAACTAAATATGCTTAAGTTATGGAATTCAAAACTCAACTTTAACTGGTCTGCTTTTGTAAAAAGAAAGACTTGTAACAACTAGTGTTTTATACAGTGATCTACAAACGTACTGTATCAAGTAAGGAAAAAATATTTTTGGGAAACAATTATATTTGGGAAACAGGAACAAATTAAAATAGCCAAATACTTAAAATACAGATTGAAAAAACAGCTAACCAAGATGCTACTGTCCCACTGAACAATTTATTACTAGCCAATTCTTCAAAAACCCTCCTTAAAAGTCAAACTGAACCGAAAATTCCACCGTCACACTTCTCTCCACCTGAATGAACGGAACACTAATTCCTACTCCTACACCAAGGTAGTGAAGGGTGATATATCCTTTTAAACTAGGCAAAGAAATTCAAAGTAGGAGGAAGCTGTTTAAAATTAACAATGGTAGGCGGGTGCCACATGCCTCCTCATTTTCATACCAGAACAATAAAGATATACCGGTAATTTGCAAGCATTTAGGTCCATCTACAACGGAAATTATATTGTCTATACTTAAAATGCTAGTAATGATCTGTATGTAATTGACATTACTCAGTGTCTACACTGCAGTGCTATTTCACTTCCATTATCCTCACGTCCACACAAAGCTGTGGAATACAGAAGTGCAAGCAAAATGTCCCTTGGGAACCAATTCCCAGAACAACTGTTATGCTATATCCCTGATAATAGCAGGAATTTCTATAACACAGACATGGGCAAACTACGGCCCGCGGGCCACATCCAGCCTGCGGGTCCGTCCTGCCCGGTCCCTGAGCTACCAGCCGGGGATCCTAATCCCCGTACCCTCCCCCGCTGTCCCCCCACCCCTGCAGCCACGCTGCCGCACAGGCCGCACTCTGGCCCATTGTTCCCACCGGGCAGCGTGAGGAGCGCAGCTGGCTCTGGCCAGGTGTCGCGGCTGCGAGCTCCTGCTGCTGGTAAGGGGGCGGGGAACGGGGGCATTAGGTAAGGGAGCGGGGAGTCCTGGGGGGCAGTCAGGGAGGAGGGGGCAGTTGGATGGGGCGGAGGTTCTGGGGGGGGGGCAGTCAGGGGATGGGGAACAGGAGGGTGGATAAGGAGGTAGGATCCTGGGGGGCAGTTAGGGGCGGTGGGGGTCCCGGGATGGGGTGGTCAGGGGACCAGAAGCAGAGGGCAGTTGGATAGGGGATGGGAGTCCCAGAGGGGGCTGTCAGGGGGCGGGGGTGTGGATAGGGGGCGGGGCAGTCAGTGGACAGGGAGCAGGGGGGTTGGATAGGGGGCGGGGGTCCCAGGAGGGGAGCAGTCAGGAGGCGGGAAGTGGGATGGGGCGGATACCAGGCTGTTTGGGGGGGCACAGCCTTCCCTACCTGGCCCTCCATACAGTTGCGCAACCCCGATGTGGCCCTTGGGCCAAAAAGTTAGCCCACCCCTGCTATAACATCACCCCAAAATGGAGGCCAAGCCAAGTGCTCAGAGGTAGGATTTTCTGTGTGAACTACTGAAAAACTCATTGCCAGTCAAGTTGTGAGGCACTGAAAATCAGTCCAATTTATGCAGATGGGGTGCTTCTGGTCAACTTGACCCCAGGACAGTGAAATACAAAAAGCAACCCAGAGAAGACCCAAAGGAGTGAACAGCGATGGGAAAATTAGTATTCCAGCTAGTTTGACAGTATTCCTTATCTACGGTAGGAAGGTAATACTACAGGCTAGCCTGGGCGAAGAACAAGTGTTTAGACTCGCTCAAAGCAGGAACAACAGAAATGATATGAGGCCTTTCGAATACGGGCAGCAAATTTGTGTGCAGCATGCTGAGCATTAAGAGATAGTTATTTAATATACCAAATTCTCCAGTTTAAATGAGGCCTTAGAACTATCAAGAAGTTTCAACAAAGGAAGTCCCTTGACATATCCTGTGGTCAAAAGGGGATGGGAGGGGAGAGAATGTATTTGTGCCTCTGTCTTTTTTTATTCTGAAGAGGGCGTGAAAGATTTGGTTTAGTTTTTAAACAAACTTTTTCTGCTTTCATGTTAGCAACATTAAGATATGATTTCCATGCTTTTACTGAAGGACTCCTTGGACAAGTAGAGAACTGAAATGAGAGCTTACACCCTCAGCTCAAGTACAGGAGTGTTGAAATTAACAAACAAAAACAATCCCACATATATGAAAAAGCCAAATAAACAATGTTTTAAATGACGACAAAAAAATCCCTCCCTCCAAACCCCAACCTCTTTTTCATTGTCACAAACCTACTAATTTGCCAGTGCTTGAAAAGTAGAAACCTGTAATTTCTAAAAATCTTTCAGGTTCTTCTTCATATATCAAAAAGGAAGCAAAAATAGGCACTTTTTCCGTTGACAGATGACCTTTAACATTTTTTACAAAATACCATCCAAACACATTTTGTCAGACTTGCTTTTAAAAAGCTGAACACTATGCTAGTCAGCTATTAAAAATCAGCCACATTACATAACAGTTGAGGCGGGACAAGCTACTGTTTGGCCCAAAGGGACAGAAGGAAGAAGGTGCTCTCAGTGAAGGAAAACTAGATTATATTATTAAGGAAGGAAATGAGAAGCTAAGGAAGGATGCCAATAGAAGTAGATACATGTTATCAGCAGTCCAACAAATGTCTTTGGGCAAGATGGCAGACTCAGGGCCAATGTTCATACGTCACCCAACTGATTTACACTAGTGGTTAAGCCAATCACAACAGTGTAGAGGTCAATTTAATCAAGAAACAAACCCAAAATATTAAATATGACAATTTAAAATACCACTAGATAATTGCCCTAAGGTGTGAGCAAACAGCCACAAGGTTCCCCCACTTCATTACTATTTATTATAACTGACGGCATCCACAGTATGCTAGGTATTTTCTAAACAAATGAAGACATGGTGCCTGCACAAAGAGTTTACATGTTTTAAAGACAAAGACTGACAATCAGAGAAAGGTTTGGGTAAAAGGGAAAGAATATTGAAGTAAAGCAAACAAGATGTAACTGATAATGCCTGGGTAAGAAAAATTTTAATTGAAATATATATTATTTCAAAGTTACCACAATCTTCTCATAATCAGACTATTAGTTTCTGTAGGCATCACAGCCAAAGTGAGTCTTCAGGAGAGATCACAGTTCTGCATGGCTACCTCCCCTTCTGATCAGGTCAGGAAGGACAATCTATCTTGGCAGATGGGGTGGAGTGAAAAGTCCAAAGATGCTTGTGGGAGCAGCAGACAAACATAACATCAAGACTGGCACTGTGTGGGCTGTTAGCAAATATAGACATGAACAGAGTCAAGAGTGGATAAGAAGGGGGAGGTGGACTTATGAAAACATACATAAGAAGCTTAAGTTCAATGTAGTTGTGGTGGTGCACAATGCACTTTCATATGAACCAAAAGAAAAAAAAAGGTTTCATATATGTTCAATACTGTATGACAAACTCAGGGCTCTAACTTTTGTTTTTGTCCAGTTGAGGGGCTTAAATGGTTAAAAGAGAAGAGGAGTTACTTGTTTTTCCCCACCAGTTAGTTCAAATGGAAGACAATGCTTCACATTAGCTCATGCATTTAACATTAGAACCCTTCCAAGGAAGAAATACTAGGTAAGCACTAGATTTTTAAATGGCAAGTATACAACATTAAGGTGATGCAAATGTTGAAGGTTTAACACTAAAAATGTAATAAGACTATTATCAGTTCTTTTACCAGTATACAATTTAAATATAAAATATAAAGATAGTGCTCATCTCTCAAGATTGCCAAAGTATCTCTAGCAGATATTTTTAAAACAGCTAAAAATAAAACAAAAACAACATCAGAAGGGGCAGAGTGAAGGCAGGAAGAGAGCCATATGCTGATCTAGATCCACACACAGAAATCCCATTGATTTCAATGAATAGTAACAATATATGGGCTAAAGTTTGAAACAGTTAGAACCCAAATTAAATTCTTGTATTTTCAATGTAATGGCCAACAGCCAGGAAGATGCATGTTTAGTTGTCTCAGATGAGGTAATTCATCCCCTGTAAATGCTGACAAATTCAATACCTGTCTCATAACATCGCTAACGTTGAAACAGATTTCTGAGAAAGCTGCAGTGAGACTAGACAGACTTTTGTTGTTGTTGTTCTCAGGTATTTATTTCATCCTAAAGTACTCAAAGTATACATTTTTAACTAAACATAATTTAATGGCATTTTTAAAGTTTTAGATAGGCACCTTTGAAAATCCCACTAGGCACCTAGGTGCCCAGTTGTACATTTACACATCTAAATACCTTTAAAAATCTGCCCCAAAGTGCTTCTCTTATATCTGAAAGCAAGATTTCCATCCACTGAGGTCTCAGATAAAGGACTACTCTCCACATTACAAATCAACTGAAAGAGTTTGGCAATAAATGGCAGTCTAATCTCTTGAACTAAATGTGCAACACAACAAATTAGCTTTCCCTCCTGCTCTGTTATAGATGAAAAAAACTGTTATACCAGAAAAAATGATTAAATAACAATCTTCTCAATATTAATATAGATTCAAAGATAATGTACAATCTGACATTGGACTCCAACAGCTGCAGTCCTCCCCCCCCGCCCCAAGCTAGGTGCTAAAGAAATTATCTATACCTTGAATATCGTACAAAGCTCTTAAGGCACAGCTGACACAGGTGTATTTAGCTCAGTAAATGAATGAGTTAGTGTTCTCAATTCAACCATAGTGCACAAGTGATCTATTTTATGACATACATTTGAGCCCCTCCCCTGCAAAAAAAAACCCTCCAACCAACCAATCAAAATGAAAAGGATCAAAAATACAATGCTTGCAATGTAGCCAAACTGTCATAACTATGAAAACCTTAACTTTTTATTTCCTGATGTCTGAGCCTTTAAATTAGGAACCTTAAATTGAGGTTTGCCTCTGAAAAATTACTTTGTAAAAAGGCAATTCTGGGGTTCTATTCTGATGTGTTTCAATCATATCCTAATCAAGTACTTTAATACCTGACTGGGGGTCTCAACATTAATCTGTGTTCTTTCCTTGTATATAACCGTCAATTATAAAGGACCTTTAGACCAAATTACAACCGACAATTTCACAGACTGAGAAAAATCCTATTGTGCAGCAGCCTGGGACAAGTAGAAATACTATAAGCATCAGGTTTCAGAGTAGCAGCCGTGTTAGTCTATATTCGCAAAAAGAACAGGAGTACTTGTGGCTCCTTAGAGACTAACAAAATTTATTTGAGCATAAGCTCTTCAGATGCATAGAATGGAACATATATTGAGGAGATATATACTGATTATCTTGATTATCTCTTCAAAAGTTTTTTCTCTTACTTAATTGGCCTCTGAGTTGGTAAAACAACTCCTACCTTTTCATGCTCTCGGTGTGTGTGTGTGTGTGTGTGTGTAATCTCCTCAATATATGTTCCATTCTATGCATCCGAAGAAGTGGGTTGTAGCCCACGAAAGCTTATGCTCAAATAAATCTGTTAGTCTCTAAGGTGCCACAAGTACGCCTGTTCTTATAAGCATCAGGTTTTCTGCCTGGCAGACAAGGAAAGGGAGGTACGCTGAGTGACAGGCACAGCAACACTAAGGTGCCAGCAAAAAGGGTTGTTGAAGGGGCTGAGTGTGACTAGAGCAAAAAGTACTGGTCTATAAGTAATAAGAGGAGGAGGGGCTGAGCAGAGTGACTGAACTAAGCTACCAGATGTTAAGAGAGTGGGCCTAGTTGATGTCAGCCACAAAAGCAATGCCTTGGAAGAAGTGTACTAATAAGCATGGCTGAGGCGGAGTCCTGGTTTGAACGTGCCATCTGTCAGTGCTCTGAACAGAGAGATCTGTTGTGAGTGGGTTTGAGATTTTCAGCTACAGATACATAGTTCAATCATAGGCAATTTATCCTTTGACAAAAAGTCCAGCAGAGGTTTATTTTTCAAGCCAACCTATAGCAGGCTGTGTATCTAGTTTTAGAGCTTTGCAAACTGGGACATTTTAGCAGCAGCTGCAACTGAAAGATAGTTTGATTTGATTTAAGAGGGAGAATAAAGATTGCAAGCTATTGGCCACAAGAGTTAGAAAGTTTGAAGACAATTATTTTGTCAGAAAGACAAGCAGCATTTTAACTTATCAACCAAGCTAAAATACATAATTTGATAACCAGCTACTGATATAAAACAATCTGATTTTAGAGGAGAAGATGGTCTATTACTTCGATACTATCTTTGCAGATGGTGTTAAGGCCAAGTTTCAACTGGATACGCCTTGTGTTATTGTGCACTGAATCATCCAGAACTTCCTATTCTGGATTTTAAAATAGGTTATCCTCAGATTTAGAAGATTTCAAAATGAATTCAAACATTTCCAAATTTTACTATAAAATGATGACAACTTCAGGCTCTTGCTGATGCCTTTCAGGCAACTTTGAGGTATATGGAGATATTCACCATGTATAGTACACTGTGTTTCTGCTCGGGCTACAGCACTGAAGGCAATGATAAAAAAAATCATAATTTGACCATCAGCCACTTGATCTGTTTCTGTAATACTTTCTAAGACAAGCACATTAGTGGACACAATATACTTCGTGACAGATTTCACCACTGTGACTGAAGACTAACATTTTAAGGAGACAATCTCTTATTGTTCGAGGGTTTACATAAACTATAGATTTTTTAATTTAACATTTATATTACAGGAGCACCCAGAGGCCACAACAGGGTTGGACTCCACTGTGACGTACACCATCAAACACATACATAAACTTACAATCTAATATCTAGAGTGCACTATGATGAAACTTTCGATGATGAAAAACAATTCCAGAATTGATGCCCAAAAATGTATCCTCAGGGAAGGCAAATTTGAATGAGTAAATATTTCTGGTCCTTTAGAAGCAAAATTGGAGGGCAAAATAAAATTATTTTCAGCTTCCAACGAACATATTATTTATTTGTAGCAGCTGGTTATCAAACTGTCCATTTCAACTGGTTATTACATTAGTTTCATGGTCTTCTACTACTGCAGTGTTAGAATGAGAGTTTCCACAATAAACTTAATAAAGTGAAGCCCACAAACAAAGCACCCTTTATGTCTTGATGCAGATATGCCCGAATGCCCCAAGTGTAGATGCTTTCCCAGCCACATCAAATTCTCTCTACTTGCCTGAATGAGGAACAACAACAAAAAACAGATTTGTAGATACTAGCACAATCAGCACACAACAGCAACAGCAAGCAGTACTACTATAGCACTACACTGGTACGGATATAGATGACAAGCAGTAGATGGATGTTATCCATACTATTCTTTAGGTATTAGAATTTTTCTTCAATTTGAATTAAGTTAAACAACATCAATGCTGGCAGCAGAAATGGCATATCCATTTATACTAAAGCAAGGACAACACAAAAGAAAATAAAAAAATATTTGGCACAATTGTACAAAACAGAATAAGAGGAATTCAAGAAATGCTTTGAGACAAATTTCAGTAGCAATAATATTTCATCTTAATTTAATTAAGAGAAGACAACAATTAAAAAATGTAGATAGCCTCTTTTCCTTGTGGAACAACCAAATCTGAAGTCTTAACTGCCTTTAAAGAGTTTATCTGTTTGTTTTTCTCAGCCTCCACCTGTGCGCAAGTGTAACAGATTGGTCCTGTAACTAGAACACAGTAAACCTTTCTACTGATGATACACAAGGATCTATCTTAGCTGTGCTGCCTCTGCAGGATTAGCAGAAATAGTAGACAAAAAACCCTACCCTCACTCTGTCACCTAAGACAACAGCTATGAATCAAATACATACAGTAACTCCCCACTTAACATCCTCTCGCTTAATGTTGTTTCGATGTTACGTCCCTGCTCCATTACAGAACATGCTCATTTAAAGTTGTGCAATGCTCCCCTATAATGTCGTTTGGCCACCTGCTTTGTCCACAGCTGGCAGCTCCTCCCCCGCCCCCCGCCTGTGGCAATCAGCTGGTTTTGTGGCGTTCGGAAGGCAGGGGAGGGAGGGGGGAGGCTGCGCGCAGCGTCCTTGCTCCTCCCCCCAGCCTCCTGAACGCCGCAAGACAGCTGATTGCCACGGATAGGAGGGGGCAGGGGGAAGGCACTGATCCACAGGGTCCGCCAGCAGGCAGCAGGCGCTGGGGGGGGGCGGGGAGGCGTAGGGGAGCTGTATTAAATTGCTTGTTTAAAATGTATATAATACTTTTTGTGTGGGCAAAAAAAAAAAAAATTCCCTAGAACCTAACTCCCCTATTTACATGAATTCTTATGGGGAAATTGGATTCGCTTAACATCGTTTTGCTAAAAGTCGCATTTTTCAGGAACACAACTACAACATTAAGTGAGGAGTTACTGTATATGGAAAAGATGGTGAATAGGTACCATGTTTACACAGTCTTTTTCAGAACAGAATCACATTTTAAAGTTATATTAATCTAGGTTTTTGTATTTCAATTTCCCTTCCCGTACAGCCAGCCATTATCCTTAAGGACTTGTAAAGGCCAAATAAACTCCAATTTGTAGTACATACAACAGCCTGACTTTGTCAGGGAAGGAAGATGATCACTAGGGCCCTACCAAATTCCCAGCCATGAAAAAGGCGTCACGGGCCATGAAATCTGGTCTTGTGTGTACTTTTACCCTATATTATACAGATTTCATGGGGAGACCAGTGTTTCTCAAAATGGGGCTCCCTACACAAAAGAGGGTTAGGGGGGAGGTCACAAGGTTATTGTAGGGGCGCTGCCTTCAGAGCTGGGCACCTGGCCAGCAGCCGCCCCTCTCCAGCCACCCAGCTCTGAAGGCAGCGCCCCACCAGCAGCAGCAAAGAAGGGTGACAATACCATACCACGCCACCCTTACTTCTGTGCTGATGCTTTCAGAGTTGGGTCAGGTCCCTTCTAGTTACAATATCTTAAATCATTAAATTTATTATTTTTAAATTCATATGACAATGAAATTGACCAAAATAGACCAAGAATTTGGTAGGGCCCTAATGATCACACACAACAGTGGGGTGCTGCATATTCCTCTTGGCTGTCATTTAAATTGGATCCGTTTCAAAGACCTACACCTAATCTTTGAGACCCTCAATGAGCTAGGACCTGACTGTCTTAAGTTCCAAGTGTAGACAAAGCCTATGTCAGTATAAGTACGTTGCTCAGGGGCATAGAAGTTCCACACCCGTGAGCAATGTAGTTATACGAATCTAACTCCCCAGTTTAGACAGTGCTGCAATAGGAGGGCTTCCCCCATTGACATAGCTATCACCTCTTGGGGAGGCAGAGTACCTACATTGTCAGGAGAACCTCTCCTGTTGGTGTAAAATAGCATCTTCACTAAGAGCAACAGTGGCACAGCTACACTAAGTGTAGACAAGCCGTTAGAAACACACAGATGGAGAGGCTGACTCTCAGACATCTGTGTTCACACGGGATGCTACCACTGACAGAGTCAAATAAAAGTTTCCCCAAGCCTATAGCTCATTGGGGTGACTGGTTAAGGCTTGTTAGTTTCATAGCCAATGGTACACAAGGGAGCGATGGTGCCAGCATCACATTTAACTGCCTTTGATAGCCCTAACACAAAGGCTCAGGAACCCATGTTGCAACTGGGTGAACTGGAAGTTGCCTTTCAGTGTGAGATCAATCAAGACTTGAACCCATGACCTTCAGGATTGTAGCTGAGCATATTACCCTCTCCACCACCACACCTCTATCTCACTATCTCTGTCTCACTGACAGAGGCCAGAGTGAGCATTTCAGGAGCTGAGGAAAGGATATTCTCAGGAGAGGGCCTTAAGTTGTAGAATTCCTTAACACAGAACAAAGGAAGCCCCAAAGCAGACTGTTTTCAGAGCACAATACAAACCCACCTTTTTGCAAAAGGCTTCCTTCAATAAAGATTGAACAATAACCTGGCCAAAATCTCATAAGTAAAAGAAATAATGGTGACTGAACCAAATAATAAAAGGAAGAGTAGACTCTTATGAACAAATTTAGTGTAATTTTATATTTTTATTTAATGCCTTGATACCATAGTAATGGGTACTTAGCTAATGTGCCTTCTGTACTGAAAACTGCACAGGGATAGCATTTTGTGTTTGCTCAAGCCTTTTTTTTTTTTTTTTTTTTTTTAAATCTTCACCTCTGTGGTGAGACCAAGCATGGAAAATTCCAGCCCCAAAAGAATTTTTCAGAATACATGCAGTACTTCTGAAATTCTTTGCACTCAGGTCCTTTGCTCTGCACCACAGTATACAGATATTTCTCAACATCTACACATCTATTGTGTTATTTCTTGTATAAAGTAAGTTGAATTAAACCCATCTACTTATAAAACTAATTTTAGATGTTGATTAGTTTCAGGCACATTTGTACTGATTTCTTTACAGCTTTGCTCTGTGCATGAATACTGTTTTTAATAAAAAATAATATTAAATGCATATACATGCCTGTAAGACAAGGAAATGAAAAATCAAAATAGGTTAATGACTGAAGTGGAAGAAAGCCTTGTTCCAACCATCATCTAGCCAAAACAAGATGATGGCCAGACGGAGGGTAAGAAGGATAAGATGTCTCCCTTTTCATTACATTAATTCTGTAGTTTAGTAGAACTATTTTGTCTGGCAATTACATACAATTTTTATCTAGAAATGCTTCACATAGTTAAATAATAAATTTAGAGTACATATAAAAAGTTAATTTACAGGCAAGATTATAAATAGAATAGTCACAGAGTTTGAAAACAACTTTTACCTAGTTTACAGGGACCCACACACAAAAAAAGAATTGATTGGGATTTGATGTTAAAAAACACAAAGATCCTAGTATGCTTTAATATTTTCAAAGCATAAAGGCATCTGGGCACCTTAAAATAAACTAACAACTTGATTTACAATAAAAAAAACAAGATGTGTTCAAACTCAGAGCAGAAACCCAATATGATAAAACCCCAAACAACAAAAACCACACAGCACGTTTTAGTTTTAGAAGTGTAATTAGAGCTGTGGGCCACAGTATCAAAGAACAGAGTGGCAGGAAAGGCACTTCAATAATGAGGAAGGTGGAAGAGCTTAACTGGGGAGAGAGACTGATCAACAGGAGACTCGAGAAGAGAAACCTTCTATACCACAGGGAGAAAAAAAAGGAGTAAGGGAGCTGGGGGTGGAGCAGAGTGCAGCACAAGGTGGGCAACCTCCTACAATGGGGGGAGCCAAATAAGTGGGGCAAGAAAATGGGAAGAACGTGTAAACTGGAGGGGATGGAGGAGGGAAAGGGAGCAAGCAGGGAGGAAGGATGCTCTCCTAACGCCCCAATCCTGCAGTAGGGTCAGCACCAGGACCTCCGCGTGGGTGCAAGGGTCCCCGGGCCGCAGTCCTGGGAAGTCTGTACCCGGGCGGCCCGTTACGGCTGGGAGGAGCCCCAGCGGCGCTCCCCTCGCGCCAAAGAGGGGAACTGGGGAGGGACACGCCGCAGGCGGGAGAAGAGACCTGGGGAGGGGGGGGGGGAGCTCCCCTCCCCCCGCTCGGGGCACGCCCCCCCCAAGGCCAAGCGGCCCCGGGGGCGGAAAGCCCCCGGGGGGGGGGGCGGGAGCGCGGGGGGGGGGGGGGTGACCCGAGGGGGACCCGCGCTATCTCGGAGTGGGGGCGGGGCGCACTTTCGGGGGCAGGCGGTGTGTGATTGGATACAACCGGGGGCGGGCGTTACCTGGGCTCTCCAGGCTCGGCTGGGCCGCGGCGGGCCCGAGCCCCCCTGTTCCCCCCCGCCCCGGTGCGGCGGCCCCTGGTGCGCCTCCTCCTTAGCAAGGGGCCAGGCCCTCGGGCTGCGCGGCCTGTCCCCTCAGGGCGGCCCCGGCTGGGTGGGGGAGGAGGCGCTCACGGGCCTCCGGAGCGGGGGAGGGAAGGATCCAGCCGCCCCGTTACCACCGCCGCCTCCGCCGTGTTGTTGTTGCAGCTGCTGCCGCTCCGCCACCGACACGTCCAGCGGCCTCCGCGCATGCGCAACATCCGGGCAACCCCGCCAGAGCAGGGAGTCCCCCTCCTGCTTCCACCATCACCACGGGGAAATTGTATTTTTGCGCATGCGCCTAGAGGCCACCACGGTCTCTAAGGTCGCAAAGTGCTGGATAACGTTTCCATGGAGGCGGGCGGGTGCTTTTTTGTAGGGGTGAATTTTAATGTTGTGGTTTCTGTCCCCGCCGTAAGGGGAAAAAAAGTGAATTTCCTTTCCACTCTCCTTTGGCTTTTCCCGTTCTCAGGGCCCCAGGTTTCTGGACTACAATACTCTGAGCAGTTACTGGGGCACCTGTCTGACTCCTGTTGCTGGTGGGAATTTGTTAGCTGCTACTGCTCTGGTTCCATATCTGGGGGTCAGCCTGTGGAGCTGGGGCGCTGAAGGAAAGTCAGGGTGTCTGCTCCTATTTCACACCCATAGGGGAGAGCGGACAGAGACCACCATTTGCCTGAGTTGGAAATTGACAGATTAATAAAGGTGCTGGGCTAGCACCTTGCAAACTGGTCCAGACGTCCTCTGATGCTTAGGCCGGCAGAGCTGAACACGGGGTAGGTCAAGCAGTTGTTGGGGATCATTAATGCCGTCCTGCACAGCAGGACATGATGTCAGTCCAAGGCAGCAGTGAAACTACATACACCCGCCTTCATCTGGAAATTGAAAATCCTGAAATTATTCTCTTGGCTGCAATCCTTCAACCCCTTTCTCCCCTCCCTCTCTCCACTCATCCCCCATCTCAGCTTGCTTTTGCCATTTGACTTAATAAAATCTACCGCAAATTAATGTTTTTAAGTCAAAGAAAATAGTATATTTTCAAAGATATGTAGGTAATGACAGGTCATAAGAACTGCCTTCAATGAAGTCTGCCCAAACAGGATACAGCTCTCTGGTTTTGTGTCTCAGATAAATTCATGGAGGTTAAGTCCATTTATGGCTATTAGCCAGGATGGGTAAGGAATGGTGTCCCTAGCCTCTGTCTGTCAGAGGGTGGTGATGGATGGCAGGAGAGAGGTCACTTGATCATTACCTGTTAGGTTCACTCCCTCTGAGGCACCTGGCATTGGCCACTGTCGGTAGACAGAATACTGGGCTGGATGGACCTTTGGTCTGACCCAGTACGGCCATTCTTATGTTCCTATTAGCTTTTCACTGTCTTTTTGCAATTGCACAGTCAAAAGCCCTGAGATTCTGGAAGCACTCCTGAGTCTGAAGAGTCTCTCAAAAGCCTGACACTTGGTCAAAAGCCTGAGGCTTGGGAGATATGGCTGTGCAAAGAGCCATCATTTCCCATCGACAGCCCCTCCACTCATCCCTGTTTGAACCTCTCATTTTCTGGGGCAGGGCTATAATATATAGTAACAGACCAATGCCTGTATCATCTATATTTCTGCAGTCCCTGTGTATCAGGGCACGGGGCCTTGCAGCACATACGCATGTCTCAATATGCCTATTACAGACCTTTTTGGGACCTTTATACCCAGGAGCTATAGTTGCAGCTTATATGACTAGGAGCAAGCATGTGGCCCATGGGAATTCTTAAGGCCTTCTGCAATTTAGAGGGGACAGCCCACCAGAGACACAGATTTAGGGAAACCCTAGAGTAGGTCTTACCATAATAGTTTGGAAGGACTCCCTTAGAGGAAGGGTGTGTATGTGTGTTCTCTCCCTCCCAGCTGGTGGATGCAGGGAATGCCTTCAGGAAAGGGTGTGTAGCCCTTTGCTTCCTAGCTGGAAAGTCCTGTGTGGTTGTAATCCAGTCCTCTTGAGTTGATTTGTTGTGGTTTTGAGTTTGTGTTTTGGAAACAAAGCAAGTCCTGAAGAAAGGGTTTTGAAGTGTTCTGTAGTTTAGACTTGATATTTCTAACCACCGCTGGTGAGTTTGCACACTTTCCAACACCTTGCCACTTAGGTTTCAGGCACAGAAATACCTGTGATTGATTGCTCAAAGGGAGATAATGGGAAGGTGATCGTATTGATTTTATTAGATCTGTCAGCAGCCTCAGTCTGAAACTCATAAGGAGCTGTTTATTTTTCTCTGGCACAGTGGAGGGGTGAATGAGGGCCCTTGCAATGATTTTGTTTCTTCTTTTCTCAGATCTTTTTCCCCAGAATGTTCTGGATTTTAGTCTATTACCCCTGTTGTGCCTCTACGATTTCTGTGGGAGACAGAGACATGCTGGAAGTGAGTATCAGTTACTAATTTGTTTGCTGTACACTACCCCAGCTCAGAGAAGCAGCAAAGTGAGCTCTAGAGAGCACATCATCAGCCCTCTCTGTCGCATGGACTCCTGTGTTGGACAGGAGGAGTCTTTTGGCAGAGAACACAGAACAGCACTTCCCTGTCACCTCTCTGTGCTAACCAAGGCCGGGTTTAATCCTTACTTTGTAACTTGATTTTAAAATGCAAGGTGCCCAGTTGCTATGGTGATGAGCATAATAAAAGAACATAAAAAATGCATAATGCAAGGAATAACATCCAGAACTGAGTTTCTGTACAGATAATTTAAAAAAATATATATATGCTAAGGTTTGCAGACAATAGTATTAACCACTATTAAATGAAGCAAACTTCCTTCCCTCCCACACAAAGCTTCTTAAACTAAAAGCTTTTATTTCTTTTAATAAAGACATTCTCACTTTCTGAGTGCTTGATTCTGCAACACTTGAGCCATATCCACACTATAAAGTGGGTTGACACAAGTTATGTCGGTGTACAACCACCAACGTTTTTAATATTACTTGGGTGTACGCACACTTGGCTGCGTGCATTGGCTCTGCCCATACTCACTAGGAGTGCTTGCGTCAACATACAGTGTGATGCACCATAGGTAGATAGGTATCAGTCTGCTCCTTGCCATCCTCCAGCGCAGTGCCTTTTGGGACATTTCACAGTGCTTGGGTGAAGTGGGTTAGCGGTCCTCCCACCCCCTTTGGCTCAGAGGGAGGTCACTCTGCCTCACTGGGAGGTCAGCCCAGTTGCGGGAAGAATTAGCAAATCACAGGCTAGAATGTATGGGGCCCAAGCCCTAAAGCAAGGCAGAGCTGCAAGCAGTTTTGGGGGGCTCTGGCCCTCAGGCAGGGCAGAGCCACAAACAGACCCTTCAGCCTAAGATGGGGAGGCTGCCAGCCCAGGGTTGGGGTTGGCAGCAGGGTGCAGGTGAACCCAGGCCCACCCTACTCCACCGGGTCCCAGCCCGGGGCCCTGACAGTGGCAGAGGGCTTCACCAATGGGTCAGCAGGGATCCCAGTGAAATACGCCAACTCAAGCAATGACAGCAAAACCAGACTAAAGTCTGGTTTCCCTGGGCTGCTTCCTACCACAATCCAGGGAGGGGCTTCAGCATCCATGGGTCCTCCGTCTCCTCAGGCTGTTCAGCCATCCCAGATGCTCCTCTCCAGGCTCAATCTTCTCTGGGGGCAGGCTCCTCTCCAGGCTTAATCTCCCCGGTTCAGCCAGAGGCCTGCAGCAAGCAAGAGGCATCTGTCTCCTTCCCTGGCTCCTCTCCAATTGAGCTGGAGGCCCCACCTCTTATATTTCCTGTCCCACCTCTTAACTTCCAACGTGAGGGCTGGGCTCAGCCTGGCTGCACTCACCCAGGTGCAGAGAGCAGCCCCTCCCCCTCAGGCTTGGCGGGAGGCCACTCTGCCTCACTACAGTGGGATAGTAGTGATTTGTCCAGGGATTTCTGGGTATTAGGGGTCAAGTTACCACCATGGCACTGTATCCAGCCCATAATACTTTCCACATCCCATAATTTTTACACTCTTTTTTAAAACTCCCACAGGGCCCTTTTCGGTCTCTGCCATCTCTCTGACAGAAGCATGGACCCTGCAAAGTTCAGCACGATGCTCATGCGTGTTGCTGATACAGGACATACAATTCAGAGAGCTTCATAGATTCATAGATTCATAGATTATAGGACTGGAAGGGACCTCGAGAGGTCATCGAGTCCAGTCCCCTGCCCGCATGGCAGGACCAAATACTGTCTAGACCATCCCTGATAGACATTTATCTAACCTACTCTTAAATATCTCCAGAGACGGAGATTCCACAACCTCCCTAGGCAATTTGTTCCAGTGTTTAACCACCCTGACAGTTAGGAACTTTTTCCTAATGTCCAACCTAGACCTCCCTTGCTGCAGTTTAAACCCATTGTTTCTGGTTCTATCCTTAGAGGCTAAGGTGAACAAGTTCTCTCCCTCCTCCTTATGACACCCTTTTAGATACCTGAAAACTGCTATCATGTCCCCTCTCAGTCTTCTCTTTTCCAAACTAAACAAACCCAGTTCTTTCAGCCTTCCTTCATAGGTCATGTTCTCAAGACCTTTAATCATTCTTGTTGCTCTTCTTTGGACCCTTTCCAATTTCTCCACATCTTTTTTAAAATGCAGCGCCCAGAACTGGACACAATACTCCAGCTGAGGCCTAACCAGAGCAGAGTAGAGCGGAAGAATGACTTCTCGTGTCTTGCTCACAACACACCTGTTAATACATCCCAGAATCATGTTTGCTTTTTTTGCAACAGCATCACACTGTTGACTCATATTTAGCTTGTGGTCCACTATAACCCCTAGATCCCTTTCTGCCGTACTCCTTCCTAGACAGTCTTTTCCCATTCTGTATGTGTGAAATTGATTTTTCCTTCCTAAGTGGAGCACTTTGCATTTGTCTTTGTTAAACTTCATCCTGTTTAACTCAGACCATTTCTCCAATTTGTCCAGATCATTTTGAATTATGATCCTGTCCTCCAAAGTAGTTGCAATCCCTCCCAGTTTGGTATCATCCGCAAACTTAATAAGCGTACTTTCTATGCCAATATCTAAGTCGTTGATGAAGATATTGAACAGAGCCGGTCCCAAAACAGACCCCTGCGGTACCCCACTCGTTACGCCTTTCCAGCAGGATTGGGAACCATTAATAACAACTCTCTGAGTACGGTTATCCAGCCAGTTATGCACCCACCTTATAGTAGCCCCATCTAATTTGTATTTGCCTAGTTTATCGATAAGAATATCATGCGAGACCGTATCAAATGCCTTACTAAAGTCTAGGTATACCACATCCACCGCTTCACCCTTATCCACAAGGCTTGTTATCCTATCAAAGAAAGCTATCAGATTGGTTTGACATGATTTGTTCTTCACAAATCCATGCTGGCTGTTCCCTATCACCTTACCACCTTCCAAGTGTTTGCAGATGATTTCCTTAATTACTTGCTCCATTATCTTCCCTGGCACAGAAGTTAAACTAACTGGTCTGTAGTTACCTGGGTTGTTTTTATTTCCCTTTTTATAGATGGGCACTATATTTGCCCTTTTCCAGTCTTCTGGAATCTCTCCCGTCTCCCATGACTTTCCAGAGATAATAGCTAGAGGCTCAGATACCTCCTCTATTAGCTCCTTGAGTATTCTAGCTTGAGGGAGAATTGCTACAAGTGGAACTGTGATGAGATAGTTGAGTACCATAACTGGATCCTGATGGATGTAGTGGGGGGGGAAAGCCATGTTGGTGTTGGCATTCACAGAGCAGCTCTACATCTGGTGGTGCGGCTTCTGAGCCTGAGAAACAAGCACTAATTGGTGGGATTGCATCATAATGCAGGTTTGGGATGATGGGCAGTGGCTTCAAAACTTTCGAATGCAATAGGCCACAGCCCTGGCTCTGTGTGCCGAGCTCACCCCAGCCCTCTGGAGCAGGGACACCAAAATGAAAGCCACACTGACAGTGGAGAAACAAGTGGCGATCACGTTCTGGAAACTTGCAACACTGTCTTGTTACAAGTCAGTGGGTTTAATCTCCAGAAGTTGATGGCCTGTGATATACAGGAGTCACACTAGATGATCTAGATCTAGATGATGACTAGATGATTGATTGGGGGGGGGAGGGATAGCTCAGTGGTTTGAGCATTGGCCTGCTAAACCCAAGGTTTGGTATGATGTGATAGCATGCTTTCTACTCCTTTAGTACCTCAGGAGGATGTAAAACAGTAGCTAGTAAAGCAGCAGGTAACTTGCATCCAAGAGTTGTGAAAAAGATGGCTGATGCACTTGCTGGACCATTAATGTTGATTTTCAGTAAATATTGGAGCAGTAGGGAAGTTCCTGAAGACTGGAAGAAAGCTAATGTTGTGCCAATATTTTTTAAAAAGATAAATAGGTAATCAGGGCTTAAATTCAGCTGGAGCTGTCCACAGCAAAGCTCTGGTAAATATTTTGAAATCCACATGGCAGAAGCCCTGAGCCCTGGCTTGTCCCGCAGCACTAAAGCCCCGAGTCCCCCTGCCTCACAACTGAAGCCTGGAGCCCCGAATAGCACAGGGAGGGAGGCGTTCCAGGAAATACTTTATGAGAATTTAAACCCGCAGGTAATTATAGGCCTGTCAGTCTGACATTGATCCGTGGCAGAATAATGGAGCAGCTGATACTGGACTCAATTAATAAAGAATTAAAGCAAGGTAATATAGTTAATGCCAAGCAACATGGGTTTACAAAAAATAGACCCTATCAAACTAACTTGATAGGTTTGGTTTGGTTGCTAAAGGTAACAGTGTTGATGTAATGTACTTAGACTTCTGTAAGGCATTAAACTTGCTACCGCATAACATTTTGGTTAAAAATTGGAACAATATAAAATCAACATGACACACATTCAATGGATTAAAAAATGGCTAACTTTTCCCAAAATGTAAATGGAGAACCGTCACTGAATGAGTATGGTTCGAGTGGGGTCCTGCAGGGATTGATTCTTGACCCTGCCCTATTTAACATTTTTATTAATGACCTCAAAGAAAACATAAAGTCATCATTGATAAAGTTTGCAAATGACACAAAGGTTGGGGGAGTGGTAAATAATGAAAAAAGGTCACTGATACAGAATGATCTGGATTGCTTGGCAAACTGGGTGCAAGCAAATATGCATTTTAATATGGTTAAATGTAAATGTATAAATCTAAGAACACAGAATGTAGGCCATACGTACATGAGGGGGGGACTCTATTCTTGGAAGCAATGATTCTGAAAAGGATTTGGGGTTCATGGCAGATAATCAGCTGAACCTGAGCTCCTAGGCTGACCCTGTGACCAAAAGGCCTAATGCAATCCTTGGATGCATAAATGGGGGAATCTCGACTAGGAATAGAGAGGTTATTTTACCTTTTATTTGGCACTGATGAAGATGCTGCTAGAATACTGTGTCCAGTTTTGGTGTTCACAAGTCAAGAAGGATGTTGATAAATCGGAGAGGGTTCAGAGAAGAGCCATAAGAATGATTAAGGATTAGAAAACTTGCCTTATAGTGACAGACTCAAGGAGCTCCATCTATTTAGCTTAACAAAGAGAAGCTTAAGGGGTGACTTGGTTACAGTCTGTAAGTACCTGCATGGGGAACAACTATGTAATAATTGGCTCTTCACTCTAGCAGAGAAAGGTATACCATGATCCAATAGCTGGAAGTTGAAGCTAGACAAATGCAGATCAGAAGTAAGACATACATTTTTAACAGTGAGAGTAATTAACCACTGGAACAATTTACCAAGGGTTTTGGTTGATTCTCCATCACTGACAATTTTTAAATCAAAACTGGATCTTTTTTCTAAAAGATTTGACTAGCAATTATTTTAGTGAAGATCTATGGCTTGTATTATTCAGGAGGTTTGACTAGAAGGCAGCACGCGAGCTAATTTTCAGTGGACTCACACTGCCCGGGTCCTGGCCACTTAGGGTGACCAGACAGAAATGTGAAAAATCGGGACAGGGGGTGGGGGGTAATAGGAGCCTATATAAGAAAGAGACCCAAAAATCGGGACAGTCCCTATAAAATCGGGACATCTGGTCACCCTATGGCCACTGGTCCGGGGGGCTCTGCATTTTAATATAATTTTAAATGAAGTTTCTTAAACATTTTAAAAACCTTATTTACTTTACATACAATAGTTTAGTTATATATTATAGATTTATAGAAAGAGATCTTCTAAAAACATTAAAATATATTACTGGCATGCAAAACCTTAAATTAGAGTGAGTAAATGAAGATTCGGCACACCACTTATGAAAGGTTGCCAACCCCTGGACTAGATAATCATAATGGCCCCTTCTCACCTTGGAATCTATGAAAATGTTAGACCTCCCTCCCTGGGCATGGGTACAGGGAATTGGCAGTGAATATATTAGCACTGTTTTCACAGGCAGTGTTGATTTTGGCTGATACCTCACTCCTGGGGGTGATAAAAACACAGAGACCAAAGCTGCGATCTGTATGTTTATATCCTGTTTACTGCAATGGGGCCAGCCAAACTCACTGCAGCGTGATATGAGACAGTGTCCTGTTGCAGTCGAAAAAAAAGGCTGTCATCCCTAGAAACCTTCAGGAGTGGATTGCAGAGTATCTCCAGGTAAGTTTCATTGAGAACTCTCAAGAAGATAAAGAAGTCGTCTTTATTCCGATAAACCGAGTACTCTGCATGGCTCCCATGTCTAGCCCAACAAGCCAAAGGAATGAAAAGCATTTTGCAGATGCTGACTCTACCTTTGTTTGGTCTACCTCTACGTGAGCACAGGACACTGATCTGATGTGGATTATGTAACCAGACTGTCATACAATCCTTGTTAGAATTTATTCCCTAACCTTTTATTTTCTAACATTATACCAGTAAAGCAATGACCACCTTTGTCTTAGCTTGTAGATGGGCAAGGCACCATTTTTATATGGGATACTAAGGCAGGCAGGGAGGGAGATGAGGTTTGAGGGAAAGGAAAGGCAAAAAAAACATTGCAAGGAATAATGCATGTACACACTTGTCTGAATTCCCTTCCCTGTCATCAGCAGGCTCATCTGTGCTCGCCTCGTGGGACTGGCTAGACTCATGCAGAGTTTCACATAGTTCCTGGCTTGCAACATGGTTTGAAACTCATGTGTCCCCTACTCCCCTCGCTGTTCAAAGAAGGTGCCTCCATCTCAGGATCCTCCAAAGGTATCCATAGTCAGCTGTGGGGTGCTGGTGGGGTCACTGCCAAGCAAGTCATGCTGTTCATTGGAAAAGCTTTGGGGCAGCACCAGATTTTTTGTTGCCTCCCTCACTTTGTGGTATGCCTGGCATAGTTCCTTCACTTTCACAAGGCACTGTTGCTGATCCCTGTCATGCAGGCTTCCAGTCTATTGGCAGTGGACATAACTCTGACCGGAGCGATCAGTGACATGGGGATAAGGGCACTGTGGACAGCTGCTAGAGAAGTATGAGGTTGAACACAACTAATTCAGTGTCTACACACGTACTACATCATCCCGCATAAGCTGATTGTGGCTCTATGTCACTTGTGGAGGTGGTGTGAGTGTATCACTGTAATGAGCTGCTTACATCAGCAGGAGACAAATTTTAGCATTGACACGTAAGAATATAAGAACAGCCATACTGGGTTAGACCAAAGGTCCATAGAGCCCAGTATCCTGTCTTCTAATAGTGGCCAATGTCAGATGCCCCAGACAGAATGAACAGAACAGGTAATCATCAAGTGATCTATCCGCTATTACCCATTCCCAGCTTCTGGCAAACAGAGGCTAGGGACACCATCCCTGTCCATCCTGGCTAACAGCCATTGATGGACCTATCCTCCATGAATTTATCTAGCTCTTATTTGAATCCTGTTATAGTCTTGGCCTTCACAACATCCTCTGGCAAGGAGTTCCACAGGTTGACTGTGCATTGTGTGAAAAAATACTTCCTTTTGATTGTTTTAAATCTGCTGCCTATTAATTTCATTTGTGTTATGAGAAGGAGTAAATAAAACTTCCTTATTTACTTTCTCTACATCAGTGATGATTTTATATACACCTCTATCATATCTTCCCTTAGACATCTCATTTCCAAGCTGAAAAGTCCCAGTCTTACTAATCTCTCCTCAGATGGAAGCCGTTCCATACCCCTAATAATTTTTCTTGCCCTTTTCTGTACCTTTTCCAATTCCAATATATCTTTTTTGAGATGGGGTAACCACAGCTGCATGCAATATTCAAGATGTGGGCGTACCATGGATTTATATAAAGGCAATACGATTCCCAACATTCTGTTTGCTTTTTTTTGACTGCCACAGCACTGACTGGTTACATTGAACCAAATTTCCAGATTACAGATTTCTAAGGAAAATGTTCTGTATTGTCCAAAGATTCCTTTAATGCTAGTCCTACACCAGTGCTTTTCTCAAGTATGGAAAACAGTCATTTTTCAATAATTAAGTTATTAAACATTTTTATTTTTGTAAAAATAATCTATTTCCCTTGATTTTTTTTCCCTGGGAGAGCCAGCTGTAGCCTACTCATCCAAGGAGATAATTTGTTCAAATCAGTAGATGAAACTTTAAAATGTTAATGTTATAAACTCCAAGCACTGTGAAATATGCATTATAATTTGCAGATTCAAGTTGATTGTACGATGGCAAATAACAAGCCTAAATATAATTCTCTAAATATCTTCAATACAATTAGTTTGTTTTCATGGCTCTCTGGCCAACAAGCCCCACCTGGAGTAACAAGGAGGCTGTGCACCGAATTGCTGCTGCTGACATCGTGTTTTAATTATGCTTTTAATATGCAGTCATTTTAAGTGTAAATCGTGGTTTTTAATAATAAATTACGGAATAACTAACATCACATTGTTCCCTGCAGTCTGCACCTTATCAGGCAAGCTGCGAGGGATGGTCTACAAACTCAACAAGAAAAGTCAATCAGTTTTCTTATATTCAGACACATTATAGGGGTCTGAGCTTAAAGACTGCACAGTCATTGGTAGATGCAGTGTTCAGGAGACTTGTTCTTCACCACTCTAATTTGGTTACCTGGGAGCATATTATACATTCTTTTATATCCCATATAACTTTAGTTCAGTTTCCCAGTTGAACGTCAGTCCTCTGATACGCCCTGAAATTGCTGCCTTTAGTTTCAATCAGCATGTTTATTTCCCAGCCTGCTGCTTTGTAAACAATTATATTCCAGTCACATTTGAAGTATTACAGTTAATATTTTTGTTATGGTTAATATTAAGAACAAACTTATGTAGCACTTACTCTCTATTAGGAATCCCCAAGTACTTTACAAACTTAAGCCCTGATCCTGCAAAAACAGACATGCTAATGTAAAGTCCCACTGAAGTCAATGGGACTCTACGCAGACAGACAAGTCTGCTCTAATGTGCCCGTTTCAGGGCCTTAAAATGACAGAGTAATTATATAAAGCATAGGAGGTATTTTGCACAGCAGTTGGTGAACAGTGTACAGCCAAACTACACAGCAGTTTAAGCCAACATATGAATATTGTATACAGCTGAAACTTCAGGGGAAACAGTAGGGTAGGCTGAATGTAACTACCTAAATTGAAATTTCAATGGGAAAGAAACTGAGTTCACACCCCACTTTTGGGGGAAGGTTCTGTAGGATCTTTAATGACCACAAGCAGTCCGAACCACAGTATTTAAGGCTCATCTGAAAGGCTGCATCTCCAGCCCTACAATATTTCCTTATCAGCCTGCACAAAGAGGGGCCTGACTTGGAGAGAAGAGTGCAATATGTTTTTTCCAAAGCCACCTAGAAGCTCCTTTGAGGTTACACATTTCATCTGTATTTTGAAATTTCAAGTATTAGTGACAGAAATTTCACACCTTATGTGCAAAAAATAAATTTGAATTAATACAATTACTTTGATTGGATTTCTCTAGTTTCTTCCACTTCAGGATCCAAAAGTATGTATTTTTATTAATATATTTTTAAAAACACTTAAAGCTTTTAGGCTGCGTTAGTGACTATGGGCCCAATCCAACTTTCACCGTTTTCAGCGAGAGATGGATCAGGTCCTATAAGCTTGCCAAAATGAATTAGTAAAATGAAGCTATAGGAGTTATATAGTCACAAAAATGTATGAAACAATCAACATTTTTTTCTTTATAAACAGCCATATAATTCAATAAGGGGCAAGACCATTTTCTTTTCAAATCTGGCAGAAAAATTATCAGTCCCAAACTAAGATCATATGCCATGTTCCAGCAGCACCAAAGGATAATTGACCACTTATGAATCTTCAGCAGAAATTGATCTATAGCATTAACTATCCCCTTGCTGTAGCTGGGGGACTTTGTTCTGGGGGGGAAACGGGTAAGAGCTAAGCTAGTAATTCATGTTTGATGGCACACACACAAACACAGAGAAAGCATACATGATAGTGAGATATAAAGGTTTTTATCAGATGGCTGCATTATTTACAAATGGTGATTTCGTGAGTGATGATCACAAAAAATGGCTACAGAAATCCTTTACCACATCACACTATCATGTATTTTGTTTATGCCATATACCGTACAGAAAAAAATTCTCAAGATGTTTTATAGCATTTAAAAATGTTATTGGTGCTATTTTATCTCTCTCTCTTGCTGTAAAGCTAGGCTAACTTGGAACCCCTTAAAGGCCACATGGGGGTGGGGGGAAGCCATAACAAATACATTTTAGAACCCACTGAAGTGTTTCTAAAATATGTTTTTACACAAAGCAACGTTTCATATTTAAGTTCCCATTTTGTGATTACCAGGACTAAAAGCTTTCTTTGCCACCTCGGCTGGTTCTTGACGTATTAGAACTTACAGTCACTCCTAAACAGATATAAACAGGAAGTTCTGATGCCAGGCGACTCTAATGGTTACTGTCCAGAAGTTTGTTTCCTCGAGATTCAATTCTCTGGAGGCTGGAGCCACCAGACCTAGAACCAAACACATTGAAGTAAATGGAGATTTGCTGGGGGCCAGATTAATCCCCTAGATAGCTTGTACCAGACATTGAATAGCTAAACATTTCTGAATTTTAGGTTAGGGTTTCTGTCCGTGACCCTTTTACAAAGTTGACATAAAGCCCCAAAAGGAAAAAGAGATCAAAAAGAGAACTGGGATAAAAGGTAACATTATGAACTGTATGTACAAAAACTGCAATTTCACAACCCTACCCTTTAAAATTAATTTTCCCTTGCCATTCCCATAGCACTTTACTAAATTTCTCATGCTCTTCTGTTGATATCAGCCTAATGTGAGTCCTCCCAAAAGAAAAAATCTTAAAATGAAGAAACAGTTTAAAATTCTAGAAGTCATTGGCCTACATAATGGTAATCAGCACCTCCACAAAACCTCTATTGCCCCAACACTGTCCTGATCATGTTGGTTTGTCTGAAAATGCATAGTGTCATCTTCAGGTGATAGCAATACTCACCCGTTTCATTATTTTTACTCGGCATCAAAAGTGCCATTAACAGGGGTCGTCAACCTTTCAGAAGTGGTGTGCCCAATCTTCATTTATTCACTCTAATTTAAGGTTTCGCATGCCAGTCATACATTTTAATGTTTTTAGAAGATCTCTTTCTATAAGTCTATAATATATAACTAAACTATTGTATGTAAAGTAAATAAAATGTTTAAGAAACTTCATTTAAAATTAAATTAAAATGCAGAGCCCCCTGGACCAGTGGCCAGGGCCCGGGCAGTGTGAGTGCACGCGTGCCATAGGTTGCCTACCCCTGTACTAGAACTTGAATAGCTGAGAGAAGTTCTGGATTCAGTTATCCCCACTATTATGTTTACCATCCCATCTCCAGATCCTAGAGGTTGGGGAGAAAAAATAGCTAGAGTAGCAGTTTCCTCCCTGCGCTCCCTCCAAATACCTCAGTTCCTCTGGGTCCACGTTTCCACGTTGCACAATCCAAATGAACTTCACATATATTTGGCCCAATCCTGTACAGTGCTAAACACTCAGCACTTGACAGGAGCTTTTCTCAATTCCCATTGAGCTATATGGCAATTGAGAGCACTCCGCATTTTGCAGAACTAGGCCTAATTAGGTATCATTTACTGAGAGAGCACATCCATTTGCTGTCCTTACATAGCACGAGAATAGCAGCCAACTAGTGGGGAAGAAGAGTACTAAATTCAGACATGAATGCTAGAGGAAATTTTACTTGGCTCAAAATTCTTAAAGGAGAGGAAATGTTATCTGAGTCTTTGAGGGTAGCTTGTGGCATTCAAAGGGGAATTTGTACAGCTGGAAATTTTAATCCATGCTATATCCTGTTCACTTGCATATGGGAGAATTCAGCCTTTGTACCTGCTGTCATAACTATAAAGGGAAGTGTAACAGCCCTCCTGTGTACAATACTATAAAATCCCTCCTGGCCAGAGACTCCAAAATCCTTTTACATGTAAAGGGTTAAGAAGCTCAGGTAACCTGGCTGACACCTGACCCAAAGAACCAATAAGGGGACAAGATACTTTCAAATCTTGGTGGGGGGAAGGTTTTTGTTTGTGCTCTGTTTTTGGTGGTTGTTCGCTCTTGGGACTGAGAGGGACCAGACATCAATCCATGCTCTCCAAATCTTCCTGAACAAGTCTCTCATATTTCAAACTTGTAAGTAAACAGCCAGGCAAGGCGTGTTAGTTTTATCTTTGTTTTCTCAACTTGTAAATGTACCTTTTACTAGGGTGTTTACCTCTGTTTGCTGTAACTTTGAACCTAAGGCTAGAGGGGGTTCCTCTGGGCTCTTTAAGTTTGATTACCCTGCAAAGTTATTTTCCTTCCTGATTTTACAGAGATGATTTTTACCTTTTTCTTTAATTAAAAGCCTTCTTTTTAAGAACCTGATTGATTTTTCCTTGTTTTTAGATCCAAGGGGGTTGGATCTTGATCCACCAGGAGTTGGTGGGAGAAAGGAAGGGGAATGGTTAATTTCTCCTTGTTTTAAGATCCACGGGGTTTAGATCTGTACTCACCAGGGGATTGGCGAAGAGTCTCAAGGATACCCAGTGAAGGGAATTAGCACATTGGGAGTGGTGGCAGCGGACCAGATCTAAGCTGATAGTTAAGCTTAGAAGTTTTCATGCAGGCCCCCACATCTGTACCCTATAGTTCAGAGTGAAGAAGGAGCCTTGACACCTGCCATGCCAACTAAGTTTAAAATTAGAATGCTGACATGTGAGCTGTATTGGGTCTCTCCGTTTTTTCCCAGGGAGAAGTATTTTTAACTTTGGATGCACTTGGAGATAAAAATAGAAAGGGAAGTCAAGGATCTCACGTTTCTCTCCATCTTAGAAACTTTGCAAATAAAGAAGTTGCTAAAGCACACTTCACAAATCTATCCAGAGATTTTAGTATGTTACCACATTATTTAGCAGCTCTCAAGTTAAACATTATCAGTCAGATATACTTGAATCCTAAGCAATTTCTCCCTCTCCTAATTAATGATTAATAGATCAATGAGAAAAGGATACATCCATTAATAGTAAGGATAAAGAACAAGCTATGGCCCAAATCCTGCTTTTCTTACTGGCACACACAGTCCCATTAACTTCATTTTAATGGCACTAGTGGCTAGATTTTCAAGAGCTCAGAATCCAGCTTTTTTCAATCAAGAAAGGAAGAGACTTGAGGGTAGGAAATGTGTTTGTAAAGAGAATAGGTTTTGGCCCCATAACAGTTGCTAAGAGAAATTCAGCACACAATATGCACAAGTATTTCACATGCACCACTATAGTTACGTAATGCATACCATGGTTCTACAGATTTGTTTTAGCAGCAGGGGTGTGGTGTGCACCTTAACTAGAATTGCATGCTTTTCAATGAGGCAGCCAGTGTGGAGAAGCACCATGAAAGTATTTGCAGGATACAACTTTGTCTCTAGACAAACCCAACTGACAGCTGAGGAGTGACTATCGCTACTGTATGCAGATCACTGCATCTTATAAGATATTTGAGGGACACTTGTTGGGTAGTGAGCTAGTATAAACAGGTGGCCCTGTCCTGAAGAGAGGTGTACCTGCTTACAGTTGGGCTGAATTTGACCCATTTTTCGAGAGATGTGGTAATACGAGTATTTCTGTAAATGTGATTATATCATACTTAGGTTTTTAAGTCCTGTTAAATTTAAAACAAGTTTTGATGCTAATTTTTATGGTTTGTATTAGCATCAGTGTAATATGATACTGTTCACTTTCTAAGTATCAGTTAGGAGCCTACATGCCATTTTCAAAAGTGATTTGGTGCTTAATTTCCTAAAGTCTCATTGATACTTCTGAGCCTAAGACATGTTTGAAAATGGGACTTAGTTTTTATTTTGTTTTAATCATTCCAGTTTAGAAAAAGATAGTTAATCACTGTAACTCCTCTTGTGTAGATGCAGTTATACTGATAAAGTAATGCTTATATCAGCTATATTGATAGACTAATGCTTATTTTGCATAAGATACTTTCTGGGACCCTTCAAAAACATGTCACATTTAACTAGGTTTACAGCACAAAACACATTACTGGTACAGAGATTTTTTACACAGGTAGAGAAACCTGGAATTCTCATTTTTGTCACAGAACGTCTGAAAAAGAACTGTCAAGCCATGCCTGACTCTAGAGGACTGACTAAGTAGGAGAAGGAACAGGCCCATAACTAGAATTTGTTTTTATCTTTTCTCTGCAGTTACTTCTTTCTCAAGTATATATAAGAAGGTTTTAAAATCATAGCTTGGAACAAATTATTTTGTTCCAAATCTTTCACAAATGTGGTTTGTTAAATTAGACCTTGTATTGATATCAAGTAATAGGCTTATAAAAGTTTGCGTATAGTGTAGTTCAAATGACATGATTTTGTAATTTCTTTACCTATGTTATTAACATCTTAATGAAAATTTTAGTTCAGTTTTTTACTATGCACTTCAGTTACTGTACTGCTCATCTTATACAATGAAAGTCAGTTTCACTGGCAGGTTCTTAGTGTACCCAGGCTTGAGTTTCAGACACTACACGAGAATGTTTAAAAATGCTGAACACAAAAAACAATCTCAGAAAAAAAAAAAGAAAAAAACAAAAAAAAAAAAAAAAAAACCCCACACACACTTTGCGTGGCCCTAGGCAGCATTTTTTTTTGTCTACAAAACCCGTAATTTTAATTCTGAGCCAAATTTAAATCTACAGTGTCCTTTTAACAGCTAGGGAGTACAGTCAACCATTTATCTGTGTGGTGAATTTTCATTGACATTAGTGATCTCTTCAAGCAAATAGATGACACACTAAATCCTTGAGGGAGTTAGACCAGATGACTCTTGCAGTCTCTTCTAATCTTATGGTTCTGTGAAATACAATAATCATATTAATTTGTAGTATTTCTGTACATTAGTGATGAGAGTAATTTACAAACCACGTGGCAGTTATCAATACTTTATTAGTTTGTTTATGCCAATATTCCTTTTACATAAAATCATTTAAATAATTATTGAAAATATTTTATACAAAAGCTCATGAGAGGTTGAGAAGTTAAAAAATATCTACTTTGGTATGCACTAAGATTCACGGAGGACTGTAAATAAGATGCAAAAAATGCAAAGTTCTATTTTAAGACTTAAGACTAGAGAATCTGAAGTTCTAATAAAAAGTGTCTAGTGTTCAGAAGATTTCTGCCAATACGGTTAAGTTTTCCAGACTGTTTGGCTAAATACCTGTATCAATCACCTAAACACTTAATTCCAAAAAGATAAGTTAAAGGCATTCCATATATTTTATTTTAAAAGTTATTTAGATTTGCAGCTAAGTGTTTAGATGATCAATAAATATTTTGCTTTGTCTCCACATGTTTCCATAGTTGTATTTATATAAACCAAAGAATGAGTTTCCTTTTCCCCCCCCTTGCTTGGGTAGCTGCACACCTATTTCACTTAAGACAGTGAGTTTGACTAGTAATCTGCTTTTCCATCTCCCTTCTTCCTAGGAGGGCAAGTTAACAGCAATACCATTCTATAATGGCCCATTTCTCAGAGGTGTGGAACACCTTCAACTGCCATTAAAGTTGCTGAGGCACTCAGCATTTTGCAGAGTTGAGCCTTAAAATTCTATAGCAAGTAAATCCAGCACTTAGTCATTCTCTAGCAACTGAGCATGTCACCTTAGCAATTCAACTTCTTCATCTGGAAACCGAGGAACCAATTTGGATACCTGAAGCCCTAGCTGTAAACTCACAGTTCAACAGCAAGCTAATTTGTGTGATATTATAGAGCTAGATGCTACTTCTGCTTTTTCCCTGGAATATCTATCGTCATAAAATCCTCAGCTAAAGTTACTTCTTGACCATTTAACGCTGATTCTGCTTGTCTCTTCAGTTCCGTGACATCAATATCTCCTTCTCCAATTTGACCAGCTGGTTTATACCTTTGACTGAAGTGAGTCAGAACCAGTTTCTTAACCTTACACAACTTTGCAAACTCAGCTGCCATTTTTGGAGTGCTATGACCATGCTCCTTGGCTTTGTCCACTTGGGAGTCATCCAGTGTGGCTTCATGAACTAACAGATCTGCTTCGTAACACAGTTTCTTTGCTCCATCTCCAACCACACCTGAACAGTCACCTAAAATACAAATTTTTCTTCCAGGAATAGGCTCCTCCAAGACATCTGAAGGAGAAATGGTTACTCCATTTTCTAAGACAACTGTAACACCATTCTTCAGTTTCCCATATATAGGGCCTGGCTGAACTCCTAGAAAGTTAAGTCAAAAGTGCATGGTTAGTTTTAGTGTTTTGAAAATAAACGCTGCTCATATTTCAATGCAGTGTCTGACAAATTTTACATTTAACCTATTCTTAAGGCATGGGTTTCTTACAAATTAAGTACTAGGATATGGCAAAGTGGGAATTTTCTTTAATATTTTTATGAATCCTATGGGCGCCTCAGTTTCTCTCTATCATTGCATTGCTACCCAGTGGGGGCAAAAGGGTTAAACATTGCTCTTGCACCCACACAGGAGACACAAGCATGTATCACCTTGCTGTCTGGGTGGAATGAATAGTCATTAAGGAACTGGTTGAAACTGATCCAGATCAACAGAGAGAGTCCAGAGAGACAACAAGTAGTACCAAAGATGGAACAATCACTTCCTCTCAGCAGGGAAGCTGAGGAGGAACCCAAGCTCTGGCAATGGGGCTCTGAACTCAGCATGGCCCTGTCTGGAGGAAAAAAAAAAAGGACAGATGTGTCCATCGGGGAATAAAATGTGGACTTCTGGGTTTGGAGGAAGTTAGCTCACTACTGGGGAACTAACTGAGGAAATCAGAGAGAGAGAGTGCCTATGCTGAAGGAAGAGAGACCTGTTCAAAAGCTGGTGGTGTAGTACCAATCCTGTAGATCCATGACTTACAAAAACTAATGTTTCACTTATTTCATACTCCAAGAGAACAAAATCTTAAGTTTAGTAAGAGGCTCTAACAACAGATTTTAAGTTGTGTATTTTGAAGTGAATACATTCCCCCAAATACACTCTACGGCCAGTTTTATGTTCTCTTTCTCATGTAAGCCCTTAATAAATGTGCTAGCAAGTGGAGTTTGGTTTTTACCCCTCTAATGAGCAAACCAGTATGCGTTTGTAGGGGGAAAAAAAAAAATTCTAGAATATCTTCCCTTTTCTTGTGAAGAATAAAGTGGCCCATTTCAGAATGTATTAGACAGACAGACAGATGCACACTGTTCTGATTCAGTAAGCTTCCTTGCAGGAGTTTTCAGAAGACACTATAGCCATTAGTGAAGAATATTGTTTTGTTACAATTCCTGGAAATGTGAATCAGCTGTCAGCCTGACCACTGTGTATACTTGAATATCCATCACCTATTGATGGATCCACTTTCAACAGTTACAATGTAACACTCTTGCTTACACACTATCAGAATAGGTGCCTTAGAAATTCTAATAAAGCATTTGGCAGTTAATGTAAGCATATAAGAAATGTAGTTAAGTGTATTGTTCTATTATGACTTTAAGGTGCATCAATTATATCATAAGGACATTCACGAATAGATTTTAAGAAACAAAGTAATATCCACAAGTCATAAGAATTCAAGGAAAAAATAAATGAAGCTAGTTACCAAGGTCTTTTAGCTTCTGCGCATTAAGTTTACCAGTCCGCTGCTTCTCCTCCACTAAAAATCCAAAGGAAGGAATACGGTGAAATAATCGAAATGCTTTCATAACAAATTGCTGATTGTTGACCAGTGTGTAGGAGTTTTCTACAGGATCCAGATGAAGCGTTCTCCCTTGCACTTCTTTGGAAGAGACTTCATCTCTGTCAATGTAAGATAGTTCTTTAAATTCTTCTGCAGGGCACTGATCTGGTGTAGGTACCAGTTCATGAACCACATATGGAAAGAGAAGTTGCGAGTGGGAGAGTTCCAGAGTTCTCCAAATGAAGTTTCGTAGTCCTAATGGTCCATAGATATCAACAGGTTGCTTGCTTGTAGAAGAACTACTCTGAAGGCTAATTGTGCACAGGAGACCGGGAAGACCAAAAAAATGGTCCCCATGAAGATGAGTTATGAATATCTTAGTAATTCTACCTATGATTGAAACAAAAAGACACCATAGTAAATGTGCTGAATGACAATTACACTCACAGCAGCAAAATTAGAGCTGGTTGAAAAATGCCAATTATTTTGTGGGAAATTTACAAAAAAATCAGTTCCCAATTTTTTTAAAACTAAAACCAAACCAAGAAGTGTAGTTTTTTAATTGAAAATGTTTTCACTTTTTATTTTTTCAGTGAAAATTTGAAAAGTCTGAACCAAAATTACATTTGTCATTGTTTTTGTTTGGGTTGACAAGCCATTTTTTGCCAAAAGTTCGTGTGGTTGAAAGTTAAGATCAAAATGCATTTTAAGAAAAAATTGACTAATATGGTGACCATTGCTGCATTAAAATGCAAACAAGTTCTGGATGGGAGCTGCATTTTATCATACCACATGAAGACTGTGGGCCAATGAGAACCACTGGGTGAACTTCTGCCTTCGTTCTAGTTTCTAGTTCATTCCAAACATGCAAAGAGGCCTCCCACAAGCTGTATAGCGCAATTTACAACTAAGATTTCATGTACTCCACAGTAAGCTGGCAGTATATTCTGGCACAGGATTCTGGATTTTCTGCAGCATTTTAATCTCAATTAAGGAGGTTTAACCAGTTAAATATTCACAGTTTAATATCAAAAGTCACAATTAGATCATCTAGTCTGACCTTCTGTCTTATCCCAGTCACCCATGAATTTAGCCCAATGACTTGTGTTTGACTAATGCATATGTTCCAGAAAGGTTTACCGGCTTGATCTGAAGACTTCAGGAAATGAGGAATTCATCAATTCCCTTGGTGGTTTATTCAAATGGTTAATCACTCTCGCTGTTAATTTGTGCCTTCTTTCTAATTTGGCTTCAGTTTCCAGCCACTGGTTCTTGTGATACCTTTCTTTGCTAGATTAAAGGGCCCTTTACTACCTGGTATTTTCTTCCTGTTGTGAAGGTACCTATAGACTAATCTTTTAGATAAACTACACAGCTATTTAGATCTCACTGCAAGGCATTTTCTCTAGCCCGCAAATAATTTTTTGTGGCTTTTTTCTGCACCCTCTGCAATTTTTCAACTTTTTTTTTTTATTAAAGTGTCAGTATCAGAACTAGACACAATATTCCAGCATTGCTCTCACCAATGTCATATACAGAGCTTTTAAATAAATTGCATCCCTACTCATTACTCCCATTTATACATAAAGGACTGCATTAGCCCTTTTTCCACAGAATTGAACTAGGAGCTTATGTTGCATTGCTGGTCTATTATGACCAATAACTCATTTTCAGAGTCACTGGCTTTCCAGGATACACTCCCCCATTCTGCAGGTATGGCCTGCATTCCTAGATGTATAACTTCGCATTTTGTCTTAATGGACCCAGTTTACCAAGCAATCCAACTGCTCTCTCCGACTGCCCTGTCCTCATCATTGACCACTCTGTTATAATTTGCAGATTCTCAGCAGTGATTTTATATACAACTTTCACGTCACTGATGAAAGCCTTGAATAGCATTGGGTCTAGCACTGATCCCGGTGGGACCCCACTAAAATACCCCCATTCGATGATGATTCCCCATTGACAAAAACAACAAAGAGTCTGGTGGCACCTTAAAGACTAACAGATTTATTTGGGCATAAGCTTTCGTGAGTAAAAACCTCACTTCTTCGGAGTGAGGTTTTTACTCACGAAAGCTTATGCCCAAATAAATCTGTTAGTCTTTAAGGTGCCACCAGACTCTTTGTTGTTTTTGTAGATACAGACTAACACGGCTACCCCCTGATACTTGTCCCCATTGACAGCAGCTTTTTGAGATGTATCAGTTATGCAGTTCTTAATCCACTTAACTTGTGCTCTATTGATATTGTATATTCTCCACGTGGGCACCAATGATACTGCCAAGAATGACCTTGAGCGGATCACTGCAGACTACGTGGCTCTGGGAAGAAGGATAAAGGAGTTTGAGGCGCAAGTCCTGTTCTCATCCATCCTCCCTGTTGAAGGAAAAGGCCAAGGTAGGGACCATTGAATTGTGGAGGTGAATGCATGGTTACACAGGTGATGTCGGAGAGAGGGCTTTGGATTTTTCGACCATGGGATGTTGTTCCGGGAAGAAGAATTGCTAGAAAGAGATGGGATCCACCTAACGAAGAGAGGGAAGAGCATCTTCGCAGGCAGGCTTGCTAACCTAGTGATGAGGGCTTTAAACTAGGTTTGCCGGGGGATGGTGACCTAAGCCAAGAGGTAAGCGGGGGAGTGGGATACCGGGAGGCAACACAAGGAGGAGGGTACAAGATGGGAAGCCTCCTGATTTATACTGAGAAAGTAGGGCAATCGGCTAGTTATCTTAGGTGCACGTACACGAACGCAAGAAGCCTGGGAAACAAGCAGGAAGAATTGGAAGTCCTGGCACAATCAAGGAACTATGATGTGATTGGAACAACAGAAACTTGGTGGGGCACTTCACATGACTGGAGCACTGTCATGGATGGGTATAAACTGTTCAAGAAGGACAGGTACGGGAGGAAACGTGGAGGAGTTGCATTGTATGTAAGAGAGTGGTATGATTGTTCAGAGCTCCAGTTTGAAACTGGAGAAAAGCCTGTTGAGAGTCTTTGGGTTAAGTTTAGAGGCGAGAGCAACAGGTGATGTCGTGGTGGGCATGTGCTATAGACCACCGGATCAGAAGGATGAGGTAGATGAGGCTTTCTTCAGACAACTAATTGAAGTCTCCAGATCACAGGCCCTGGTTCTAATGGGGAACTTCAATCACCCAGACATCTGCTGGGAGAGCAATACAGCAGTGCACAGACAATCCAGGAAGTTTTTGAAGAGTGTTGGGGACAACTTCTTGGTACAAGTGCTGGAGGAACTGACTAGGGGCCGTGCTCCTCTTGACCTGCTGCTTACAAACAGGAAGAATTGGCAGAGGAAGTAAAAGTGGGTGGCAACCTAGGCAGCACTGATCATGAGATGGCTGAGTTCAGGATCCTGAAAAAAGGAAGAAAGGAGTAGCAGCAAAATACAGACCCTGGACTTCAGAAAAGCAGACAGACTCCCTTAGGGAACTGATGGGCAGGATCCCCTGGGAGGCTAATATGAAGGGGCAAGGAGTCCAGGAGAGCTGGCTGTATTTTAAAGAAGCCTTGTTGAGGACTCAGGAACAAACTATCCCGAAGTGCAGAAAGAATAGCAAAGTATGGCAGGTGACAAGCTTGGCTTAACAGTGAAATCTTCGGTGAGCTTAAACTCAAAAAGGAAGCTTACAAGAACTGAAAATTTGGGCAGATGACTAGGGAGGAGTATAAAAATGTTGCTAGAGCATGCAGGGGTGTAATCAGGAAGGCGAAAGCACAATTGGAGTTGCAGCTAGCAAGGGATGTGAAGGGTAACAAGAAGGATTTCTACAGGTATGTTAGCGACAAGGCGGCCAGGGAAAGTGTGGGATCCTTACTGAATGGAGGAGACAACATAGAGACAGATGATGTGGAAAAAGCTGAAGTACTCAATGCTTTTTTTGCCTCGGTCTTCACAGACAAGGTCAGCTCCCAGACTGCTGCACTGGGCAGCATAGTCTGGGGAGGAGGTGAGTAACCCTCAGTGGTGAAAGAACAGGTCAAGGACTATTTAGAAAAGCTGAACGTGCACAAGTCCATGGGTCCAGATTTAATGCATCCAAGGATAGTGAGGGAGTTGGCTGATGTGATTGCAGAGCCATTGGCCATTACCCTGAAAATTCATGGTGATCAGGGGAGGTCACGGACGATTGGAATAAGGCAAATATAGTGCCCATATTTAAAAAAGGGAAAAAAGAGAACCCAGAGAACTACAGCCTCACTACAGTCCCCGGCAAAATCATAGAGCAGGTCCTCAAGGAATCCATTTTGAAGCACTTGGAGGAGAGGAAGGTGATCAGGAACAGACAACATGGATTCAACAAGGGCAAGTCATGCCTGACCAACCTGATTGTCTTCTATGATTAGATAACTGGCTCTGTGGATATGGGGACAGCGGTGGATGTGATATATCTTGATTTTAGCAAAGCTTTTGATATAGTCTCCCACAGTATTCCTGGCAGCAAGTTAAACAAGTATGGATTGGATGAATGGACTATAAGGTGGATAGAAAGATGGCTAGATCGTCAGGCTCAACAGGTAGTGATCAGCGGCTTGATGTCTAGTTGGCAGCCGGTATCAAGTGGAGTGCCCCAGGGGTCAGTCCTGAGGCTGGTTTTGTTCAACATCTTTATTAATGATCTGGATGATGGAATTAATTGCACCCTCAGCAAGTTTGCAGATGACACTAAACTGGGAGGAGTGGTAGATATGCTGGAGGGTAGGGATAGCATACAGAGGGACCTAGACAAATTAGAGGATTGGGCCAAAAGAAATCTGATGAGGTTCAACAAGGACAAGTGCAGAGTCCTGCTCTTAGGACAGAAGAATCCCATGCACTACTAGAGGCTGGGGACCGAGTGGCTAGGCAGCAGTTCTGCAGAAAAGGACCTAGGGGTTACAGTGGACAAGAAGCTGGATATGAGTCAACAGTGTGCCCTTGTTGCCAAGAAGGCTAACAGCATTTTGGGCTGTATAAGTAGGGGCATTGCCAGCAGATCGAGGGACGTGATCATTCCCCTCTATTCGACATTGATGAGGCCTCATCTGGAGTACTGTGTCCAGTTTTGGGCCCTCCACTACAGAAGGGATGTGAATAAATTGGAGAGAGTCCAGCGGAAGGCAACGAAAATGATTAGGGGGCTGGGGCACATGACTTGTGAGGAGAAGCTGAGGGAACTGGGGTTATTTAGTTTGTAGAAGAGAAAAGAGTGAGGGGGAATTTGATAGCAGCCTACAATTACCTGAAGGGGGGGTTCCAAAGAGGATGGATCTAGTCTGTTCACAGTGGTGGCAGATGACAGAACAAGAAGCAATGGTCTCAAGTTGCAGTGGGTGAGGTCTAGGTTGGATATTAGGAAACACTATTTCACTAGGAGGGTGCTGAAGCACTGGAATGAGTTACCTAGGGAGGTGGTGGAATCTCCATCCTTAGAGATTTTTAAGGCCCGGCTGGACAAAGCCTTGGCTGGGATGGTTTAGTTGACGTTGGTCCTGCTTTGACCAGTGGATTGGACTAGATGACCTCCTGAGGTCTCTTCCAACCCTAATATTCTAGGATTACTACTTATTTTTAATGAGAATGTACCATGGTATTAAGTCAAATGCCTAAGTATATTACATCTATGCAGTTACCTTCGTCAACCAAATTTGTAATTTCAAAGAATAAACTAAGATTATTTGAAAAGACCTAACTTCCATAAAACCATCCTGAATGGCATTAATTATATTCCCATCCTTAAACTCTTTATTAATTGAATCCTCTATCAATTTTTTGATTATTTTGCCTGGGATTGATAGCGGGCTAATCAACCTATAGTTATTCAGGTCATCCCACTTGTCCTTTTTGAATACTGGCACAACATGAGTACTTTTCAAGCCTTCTGTAATTGCCCCAGTATTCTAACATTTATTAAAAATTAATGTCAGCAGGACATAGATCTTCAGCCAACTCTTTTAGGACTCTTAGGTGCAAATTATCCAGGCCTGCTGGTTTAAAAATGTTTATCCCTAATAGATAATGTCTATCATCCTCATTAGCTACTAATGGACTGGAGAACAATTCTGCAACAAAGGGTGATAAAGGAGAATTCCATAGCAAGTTCAAGTGGTCCCACCTAAAATACAGTAATTAGAGATGTTCACTCATATTTACAGAGGTCTTCAGACAACATGAGCCTGACTAGAAAAGGTATTTCCTTTGGACAGTATGAAGATTATTCTCTCTCAAGATAACAACTTTCAATTGCACTGACCTGCTTTAAGATGACTTTTCATAAATTGTGTTTGAGTTCCCTCTCCACAATCAAATAGCCAGCATTCTCCTTCACTACGAATGACTAAAGCTGAAGCTCCTCTTGTTGGAGATGGATATGCTGAGCCTGTTCCCAGAAAAGTTATATCCATGGACATTATGCCCAAGTCAGTGTACAAATATATCACTGTAAGTCTATTGCACGTACTTATTCTGCAGAGGGGGAAAAAAAAAAAAACAACAACAACAAACAAGAACAACAACTAGTTGTGGCTTTGCTTTAAATAAGGGGTGTCAAACTCATTCTACTACACGGGTCAAATTACATTTTTAAATGTAGTCCGTGGACTGGGGTATAAATGTAGGACCGCCCTTTCCAATTCACAACATATCTCACAGTGATGTTAATGAGGTTTGCACAAAGGTTAAGGGTAGAATATGGCTTTTATTCAGTAACAAACCTTATTGTCCCCTCCAATATCAATTGGAAGGATATTCTCATTGTCAGAAAGACAACACTACATTGGTTTATGCTCACTTTGCATTTGGAAGAGAAGACTCTCTTAGCAACAATGATGGCTAGAAATCTATTTGGGCCTGGTCTACGTTAGAAAGTTAAGTTGGTGTCAGTTAGGGGTGTGAAAAATCCATATCTCTGCGCTGTGTAGTTAAGCCGACCTAACCCCTACCATTAGGTCAATAGGCTTGTTTACACTTAAAACATGACAGCAGCACAGCTGTACCACTGTAGCGCTTCAGTATAGACACTACCAATGCCAATGAGAGGGATTCTCCCTTCGGCATAGGCAATACATCTCCTTGAGAGGCAGTAGCTAAGGTCAACAGGGATTTAGGTCAGTTTAACAATGCCCCTCAGGGGTGTGGATTTTTCACACCCCTGACTGACAGTTAAACCAACCTAATTTTCTCACGTAGACCAGGCCCTAGCTATCACCTCTCGGGGAGGTGGATTACATATGCCAATGGGAAAATCCCTCCTGTCAGTGCAGGTAATGTCTACCTTGAAGTGCTACAGATACAGCTGTGCTGCTGAAGCATTTCTAGTGTAGATGTTGGTTTTAAAATGAAAGTGGATATTCTACAAAATCTTTATATGGTATGCAAGCCACATGACAATATTGAATGGGCGAGCTGTTTGACACACCTGTTTTAGCCGCAGTGTTTTGTACAAATAGTTGTCATAAGTTAGTTTTGTTTGTTTCTTTTTACACTGTCAGAAAGAAGTTGTCCTATGTTTATATATGTGATCTGAATGTATGTGCCATTTGTATGTTCAATTAAAAGCAGTCCAGAGACTGTTAGCAAAATATTGTAAATTGCATTCATGCTTTATGTTGCATATTTGCATTCTCTTAAAAAGTTAATAATTTAAAAACTTAATTTTCAAAATTTATTTTCAGACATTCCCACAGCCTTGTAAACAATACAAATTTTGAGTATTTCAACAATTAAGTCTTTGCCCTAGGGAGGGGTGAGGGAAGAAAGGAAATGACTACCATTAAAGCTACTTCAAAAGGTATTAAAATAAAAATACCGCACACAACCAACCACATGTAGTTATATCAAAAGAAATGAACCATTATTTCCTAAAGGGCTATAAAGATTCTCTTCATTTCGGTTCAATAGTCCATTACCTCACCATATTAACAGGATTCCCTGCAGGATGGTGGAAGATAGCATGTTATTAATCTAAACCTGATTACTCTATCAGTTACCTTGTTGAAATAAAAGTACTATAGCTCCAGAGAAGTCAGAAATAAAAAATTTGCTTTGTATATAATAGCAACTATAAATACACAAAGGGCTACATTATTTTATAACAATGTAGGCATGTCCAATTGATCAGTAACTTCTATGTTGAGGTAAAAGCCCAATACAGTTGCTGAAGTTCAAATGAGTTTTTGCCATTGACTTCAATGGGAACAAATTGCCCTTCCCCACCCCTCTTCAAGGTACTACCCCAGTAACATGTCCAGTAATTATGTGCTTAGGCGTTTAAATCAATCCAATATTGTACAGCACATATTTTCAGATAAGATATAAAATCAGTTCTAGCAACCTGTATTCATTAGAGATCGCATGTCACTTTGGGGAAAGAGGATGTTAAATTCACTACCTGGACCATAAACTGACCATGAATAAGTTTAGGCTGGAAATGAGGTGGTTTCTAGCCATCAGAGGACTGAGGTTCTGGAGCAACCTTCCAATAGGCATAGAGAGGCAAATACCCTAATTAGTTTTAAGATGAAGCTTGATAAGTTTATGAATGGGAATACACAATGGGATAATTTGTGATAGCAGGTGACTGGACCCAATGACCCAGGAGGTCCTTTCCAGTCTTATGCTCCTATGACTTATAGCAGTATTTGTCAAAGTACAGGTCACAACCCAGTACTGGGTCATTGAATGTCAGGCACTGGGTCACTTTGCAAATTCAAACTGTAATGACTGTTGCTGCGCAGCAAGGGCCTGGAGAAGAGAGAGGTAGCAGGTGGGCAGGGAAACAAGTTGGGGCTTGCAGGGCTGCTGCAGGCCTCTCCCCCCGCCCCGGAGCTCGCTGCTACCGGTGGGAAGAGGGACCCTTTCCCCGGAACTCCGTACTGAGGGAAGAGAGAGGCCCTTCCCCTGGAGGGAGCACCCTGCTGCCTGCCAGCAGAGAGCAAAAGAGGCTACCTTATAGGAACCTGCTGCCTTAAGTTCTCCCTGCAGTTTCAATTCAATTCAATTCTTCACTTCCTGTATTAAGGAGGTTCTGTGAATCACAGAACCTTTTTCAGAGGAGGGTGCATTTCAGTAGTGGGGAAGGGATCCCATTATACTGTGTACTTGCTTATAAAACAGATTTCAGATCCTTCAGGATGAAACAATATAGAAGCTTATATCATTTACTTGGAAAACCAAAGAGACGAGAGAACCATACTATTGTAAGTACAAGCCTTTCTCCCTCACATCTTTACAGGCACAATGCTGAGTCCTTCTGAAAATGGAGCAAGTTTGACCGTGCTCCATACCAGCTACTGACAGCATTCCACTTGTGAGAACCCTGCAATCCCAGAGATAGCACAAACCTAAGAGTTGCAGCTTATATGCATCTCCAACCTGCTCCTCTTCTGATCTACACAGTTGTGAGAGAAGATTGCAATAGTATCTTCTGAAGTCATGCAATTATAGGGACTAACCTGCTCCTTCCATGGGGTTTAAATGCTTTAAGGGGAGCACATGGCTCTTAGCTGTATCTATACGTACACCAGTTAAACACTGGAATAAATTGCCTAGAGAGGTTGTGAAATCTCCATCTCTGGAGATATTTAAGAGTAGGTTAGATAAATGTCTATCAGGGATGGTCTAGACAGTATTTGGTCCTGCCATGTGGGCAGGGGACTGGACTCGATGACCTCTCGAGGTCCCTTCCAGTCCTAGAATCTGTGAATAAACCATTGCGTGGGTAGGAAGAGTACGAACACAACAGACATTCCATCCATAGGGAAAGCATCATACTAGTTTCACAATGCCATCACATTAGTTTTTGCAAACACACAAAAGGAATATTTAAATTGAGCCAGATACAACTATATACTCCTTTTTAAAAAAATAATAATTACAACCTAAATTTTGGGTCTGATCTACTACATGGTGTCCCTGTAATATAACCTTACATCCCGATCTGTGCAGATACCAGACAGCCAATACTACTGCACAGATACATTCTGGCAGAACAAAGTGAAGTCATTCAAATCCTTACATAATTTCATCCCCTTTCTAAAATACACAGGACAGTAATTAAAAAATATATCTGACAAATTGAAAAGGGAAGGGTGAGATAGTGGAGTGTGCACTGGTTTCTACAAAAAATATCACAAACACTGACCATTAGAAGAAAAAGATTACTTGTTAGCATCCTTTAATGCAAGCGGACCCAGATTTTCTTGTGCCTTGTAATGAGGAAGTTTTGCTAGGATCAGCCCTACCAGCTCCAGTCCTCGAGATGAAGGCCCAGCCTCAGAGAAAGCCGTAGCGGACCCAACCTTCTTCACATGCCGCGATGAAGGGCCAGCCTCAGAGAAAGCCCCAGTGGGCCCAGCCTTCTTTGCACCCCTTGACAGCTGGGCTGCTGAGTGGCTCCAGTCTCTCTCACACACTTTGATGAATGAGTTGCCCTAGAGCAGTGGTTCTCAAACTACTGTACCGGTGACCCCTTTCACATAGCAAGCCTCTGAGTGCAACCCCCCTTCTAAATTAAAAACACTTGTTTATCTATTTAACACCATTATAAATGCTGGATGCACAGCGGGGTTTGGGGTGGAGGTTGACAGCTGGGAACCCTAACCCTGCGACCCCCGTTTGAGAACCCCTGCCAGAGAGGACCCCGCCCCAGCGGGCCCAGCCTTCTTCGCTCAGGGGTTTGAGCATTGGCCTGCTAAACCCAAGGTTGTGAGTTCAACCCTTGAGGGGGACATTTAGGGATCTGGGGCAAAAATCTGTCTGGGGATTGGTCCTGCTCTGAACAGGGGGTGGGACTAGATGACCTCCTGAGGTCCCTTCCAACCCTGATGGGCCAGTCCCAGAGGAGCCCCTGGCAGGCCCGGCCTTCCTCACGCATCGCAGCGGGGCCGCTCCTGGGGTTCCCCGCGCGGGAGGGGGCCCGTCTCGCGGGCCGCAGAGACCCAGCTGCCCCCCCCCGCAACGGGGCCGAGCGGCTCCTGCTGCCGGGGCCTGTCCGGGGGGGCCGCTGGAGCGCGCCCTGTGACGGGGCGAGGGGAGCCGGGGAACGCCGCCCCGCACGCCGGGCCTCCTACCTTCCTGCCCCGCCGCCCGCCAAGAGGAAGCGCCGCCGCCGAGGAGGCGGGGCTGGGGGCGGGCCGCGCTCGTGCTGCCGGGCTTTGTGCCTCAGGGCCCCAGGCAGCCAAGGGGGGGAGGCGCGGGGAGGAGAAAGGGGCAGCGGCGGAGCGTCGTGGGGGTTCCAGGCGCCTGAGCACGTTGTGGTGCAGCCGAGACTAGACGGTTGCCCTTGTGGGGTTTAACGTCATAACAATTCTTCCCGCAGAAACGGGGGGATCCGTTACAGGATGGAAGCATTCGCTCCACCCAGGTTGCTCTGGCTCACACGCGGTGCTCACTTCCATCTTTTCCCCTTCGTTGACCAATGCTTCTCCTGGGACCGGTTCAGGGCACCCAGCCGTGAGCTGTGTAACTCAATCTGTAAAGTTTTTTTAGAACATTTAATGCACATAATCATAAATGTCAACTACTGCAGTCACATCAGCGCAGCTAAACATTATGTGATGACTGCTGGCTCTCCATCCAAATACTACACCGGTCCAAACCTGCTCAGCTTTGAAAAATTAGATAGCAGCAAGCCTGCTCGAATTAGTAACATTGTTCTTCAGCTAGCCAGCTGCTACCCATCTTGCTTTGATCCCACTACTGTATTCATCTCAGGATGTAATTGTACATAAACAGTATTAAAAATGTTTTGAAGCAGTGTTCACCCTGACCTTAGTGTCAGGGATCTTTACTGCTTTTATAAAATAGTTGTATTTAAAATCCTAATGATTTGGAAGTCAGTATCTTTGAGAAGCCTCATTCAAAAACTCTCCATTGAACAGTTTATATATAAAGCAAGAAAACTACTTGGGAAATGTTAAAGTAGACTCGTGCGGCATGCTGTTATAATCTGTGAGCCTAATGCATAGCATAAGTAGCTTTCTTAGTTGTATTTTTGGCTGGAGTTATCTCAATTAAAATTGAGCAAAACAGAAATGAAATATAGAAATTGCCATCACCAATGCAGAACAGATACACAGCCGAAGTTCCCAGAACTATGCAATGAACTGACTAGTATGTATGTTTATCACTGCCCAACAGTGGATGAAATCAGAAAGGCTGCATTATGTTAGCAAGCCAAAGAGTAAAGATCCTACATTTTTGGAGCAACAAGCATTCTTAGCAATGTCGCCATGAAGTTCTGGTAGATAGCATAACAGGCATTGTCATCATTGCTAAAACAAAACAAAAAAAGTGTTTTTATCCTGGGCTATTAGGGTTACCAACTTTGGTTGGATGAATTCTTGGAGGTTTCATAACATGACATTATCTTTAATTAAAGATTAACATTTAATTCCTGGAGATTCCACAACAATTCTGGAGGGTTGGCAACTCTATGGGCTATCCTGCTGTAAAATCCTAGTGGAGACAATGCACCTATAGTTTTGCCCTAAAGTAAACCACAATCATTAGATTGTAAATTCTTTGAGGGCAGGGACTTTCTTTTTCTTCTGTGTTTATACAGTGCCTTGCACAACCATGTCCTGGTCCATGACTGGGGCTCCTACCTGCTATGATAAACTAGTGAGGTCAACCGCAGGTGGGGGAAGATAGCATTGAATTAACCTAACTACCTGGTGGTTAAAACCTACAGCTGTCTTCTTTCACCTAGGATTTTACAGCAACATAACTAACTGGTTAGTTATATGATGGTGAACTCCACCTTTTTGGCAGTAAAGACAAGCCCGAAAGTGGCTGAAAGTCTGGCTGTCACAGCAGTCCTATGGTACCAGCTATTCCTGTGGCTCTCAGGATGCTCTCCACACAGTGCTAAGTGGCACTGCTGTTCTTATTAGGGCTGGCTGACTGCTCCCAGCCCTGCCCACGGGTCATTACAAATCCCCATGGATTTCAGTGGGGGCACGATGAGGCCTGTAGCTGTAGGTATAGCAACATAACTGTAACTGTCGCCAGAACTTCTGAGCAGCAAGGGATTGTAGTAATAAATAAATCCTGGCCTAGCAGTCAGAGTCCTGGACCAGATTCAAGAGATTTGGAGTCTATTCCTGGCTCTGCCACTGACCTGCTGGATGACCTTGGGCAAGTCACCTCTCTCGCGCCTCAGTTTCCCCATATGCAAAGTGGGCATAATGATACTGACTTCCTTTGTAATGTTCTTTGAAATCTACAACTAGAAAGTATATAGAAGATGAGGTATGCCTGCAGGAATATATTTGAGGTCAAACGTTAACCACTTACTTTAAAACCAGGGGGGATGAGCACTACAACAGTTCACAGTGGGGCAGCCACTGACCCTTTCTCTTTATAGCTCATCAGCAAAACTCAGTCATTTCTACAAGATGGGGAACATTGATTTAATGGAGAAAATAGGAATGGAATACCATTTTCTGAAGTGCTACTAGGGTTTTGCCCACTCTTCCAGTAATGGCTCACAAGGGGCAAAGTTCGCTGACCCATGCTGTCAGTCCTTTGCATTTTCCACATTTGTTCCATGCACAGAATTTCCATTGACAACACTGGGAGTTCTGAGTGTGGAGAGAATGCAAACTAAGCAATAAAGCCACAGTGTGGATCAGAGAACAGAATTTTGTCCAGTATCTTTAGCATAACATACTGGTAAAAAAACAAAACAAAAGCCCCCTTGAAGATCTGTGGATTCTAATCCCATTTTAGGTTAATGTGAAGATGAATTTGGGGATATCCTGCTAGTCCCACTATTTACATATGTTACCATAAACGGTTGTCATAGCTGGGCATCCCTACTTACAAGTCACCTAGGCCTGGAATAAAAAAATATCGTAGGTCAGGATTGAGGGGCATTGACTTAGCTGTATGGGGGATACTTGCACAGGACCTGCTGTAGGACAACGTTAGTTGTTGCTCACTTACATTGGCACTGAAATCCATTAGAATAGAGTAAAAATGCAAGATTCCCTCAAGCAATTTAGTATCACTTTTGGAAAGTGCTGTATATTGAGCAGATACATTATTTTAAGAATAAAACAGAATCAAGCATAATTTGGGCAAAGGAAAATGCATTTTACTAAGAAAATAGAAGACCAGAACACACATCTCAGTACAGGTACAATATTATAAAAGGAGAAAAAAGAAACAATTCACATTTCAACACAATTTTTGTTTCAGCTGACCCCTGGCCCTCCTGAAATAAATCAAATCCTAGATTGAATTGGACATCCTAAAGAGGCCCTTTGTCTAGACTAGAATTGTTCACACAAGCATTCCCAATATAGAGCGATTTCTTTATAGCATGTTTGAAATAAACAACTGTTAATTTTGCCATTAATTTTATTCCAGAAGAGCAGGCTGATCTACTGTGTGTAGTCTGGAGCAGGGTTACCGTATTTTAAGTTCCCAAATAGAGGACACTGCCAGGGAAGGAGAGTACAGTTTCTTTTTACTTTGAATATCTAACATTTATAAACAAGTGTAATGGCCTCAAAAATAAATGTAAATCACATTTAAATGTACCTTTTTACATGCAGTCAGTTCTTTTCTACTGCCTTCTTCCTGTTGTGCCATGAAAGTCTTCGCAAGATGTGTGCCTGAAGTTGTACTGTACAAGCAGGATCCCTTTCAGCGACTCAACAGTCAATACCATGCCACCCTTACTTCTATGCTGCTGCTGGTGGCAGCACTGCCTTCAGAGCTAGGCACCCAAACAGCAGTCACCGCTCTCTGGCTGCCCAGCTCTGAAGGCAGCGTTGCCACCAGCAGCAGCACAGAAGGGTGGCAAACCAGTAAACATACATGCCACTATTAGGGCACACCAGCAACTGCAGTTCTACCAGAATCGATGTTGAAAAAAAGGACGAGCAAGGAAAAAAATCACAGGACATTTGTTCATATTTCAAAAATCTGCCTGGATGGAGATCGGTGGACCAAAAAAAGAGGTCATGTGTGAGGAAAACCCGAATCTATGGGAACCCTAGTCTGGATAGTAATTTTGATTTCCATTTTTGTTATAGAGTAACTTCTTTAAGGACAGATGAGCCAAATTCTGAAAAAACGATTGAGGGCCTATATAACACAATGAGTTGTGCCCCATGAAAGACCTTGATCCCTGCTCCCATTGAAGGCAATGATAAAACTCCTACTGACTTCTATTGTGCAGAATCAGGCTCTAAAAACCAGGAAAATCAGGAAGGTTATGCAGGTAAAACTCCTTATTGAAGTCAATGTGAGTTTTGCTTCAGTAAGGATAAATAAGACCTGCTGAGTTTGCTTAGATCTTTTAATGCTAAAAATATTTTAATTGCCTCAGTTAATTTTACTGATCAGTTTTTAAGAACATAGTTTCCAATGTAATCGAGACTTCTCCCCTTTCCCTCAAAACTAAAATGAAAGGGACCTTTCTCATTCCCAAAGTGCACTCTACAATCATCCAGACTCATAAAAATTGCTCCTTAAAGTGCATTTCTAGTCTGAAGTTTTCAGAAATGTTCACTATTTTGTGTCTCTGAATGTTTGGGTGCACAACTTTGGACACCTCGGGCCTGATTTTAAAAGTGCTGGAGACATGCGGCTCCCACTAAAGTCTGAAACTTTTGTTCAATGTAAAAATGACATTTTCTTACTCATCAAATCCAGTCTTTGTGCATGTTCAGCAGATCTGACTCGGAATAGTAACTTTTAATTTTTTTAATGGTCTTTGTGCCTGCTGGTCCACCACAGCCAATGGAGCTAGGAGAAAATGAGCTGGATTCTATTCCATCGTATGTATCAGCAACACAACTGGTACAAAAGTTCCAGTCAGCCATACCTGTTCAAGCCTGTTGAAGGCAATGTGAGTTCACAGTTGTACATGAAGACAATTCTCCCAGCAGTCACTTTAGTAGCATTGAAGATCATGCACAAGAAGAGATAACTCTAAAGCTCCCAGGCTGTGTGCGCATTGGCTAGTAGTTAGAAAAAACAACTTTCTACCTGTACACTGAGCACATTTGTTCTGATGTCAGAGAGATAAATATGGAACCTCATGAGGCCATTCCTAGTCATTTTTCAGAACAGAACTGCATATAAAGACATCTGTACACAGTATGCTAAATTCCCTCAAGTGCTTACATAGGTGCATAGGGTTTGGACTGCTAGCGAGTCAAACAGCTGCCATGAACAGAGGTTTTAAATGAGTTCCAGCTATGATCCACTGCATCAGAAGATACTAAAACATATCCCTCCATAATAAGCACTGCAAGGCTCCATCAGCACCAAACACTGTGCTTCAGAAGGTAACAGCAGCAAGAAGAGGCCTATAGCATGCTGGGGTGGTCCCATATGTGCCACCCTGCCCATTTGTAGGCATTGAGATATTAAGGAGACATGAATGTTAGAAGTACCTAGAAAGATCAAGATGGACAAATACATAGATATAGACAGATGACTCTTCTACCAGAGATGGTACTGGTTTGGCATTATTGCCCAGATCTGTTTTTGTATGTTCAATCAATAATTATTCACTAGTTAGATGTTTTCCCTTTCTCCAGCATTCATCATACAATGAATAGATGTAATGTGCAGGATTGATGTTGTGAAAGTTCTTATACAGCATTTGTGGCAGTTGTGGGCATTATATAAAAAACAGAAAGCAATATGATTTGTAAACTTCAGTGTATCATTTAGAATCATGAGACTATTAAAGTCTGAATTTTTTTTATTCTCACATTTCATACTGAAAAGACTGCTAGATGACAAAATGAAATGATATTAAGAGCTTGATCCTGCACCAATAAAGTAATGGGAGCAGGACCAGGCCCTAAATGAAAGGAGATAGTTGCCTCTTTGTGCCTACTTAAAATCCAGTCTGAGCTGAGATACATGGCTGTATCTGTATGACAGCAATGATGCCACTGTTAACTTGGCAATAATCCAATTCTCTCACAGTAATATTCCTTAAAGAACAAGACTATTGTTTAGTAAAAAAGGAGCACTTGTCCTTTATCCTGTCATTACATTTTCACACTAAAAGAGTTAGTGATTAAGAATCACTTCATCCCCTCCTACAGAAAAAACACGCTGGAAAAAGTACAAAGAACAAATTCATCTGCTTGGGGCAAACAAATTAAATACTGATGCAGGTGAAACGATACTTCACTTACAACATTTTCCCATTAAAGCTTGTAAAATGCATAGAACATCATGCAACATCATTATATGTCTAAACGAATGTATGTGGCAAGTTACACTTTTGTATTAACCGGATACAACATTTGGCTTTAACACACAGTTGTTAGCCAAAAGTAGTATAGACTATACAAAGCTTTCAAATGCTTTTTATTGAGCAAGTATATTTTCAGGAGACAAAGTGGGTGAGGTAATATATTTTATTGGACCAACTTCTGTTGGTGAAAGCAACAAACTTTCAAGCTACACAGAGCTCTTCTTCAGGTCTGAAGCGCTCTGTGTAACTTCGAAAGCATGTCTCTTTCACCAGCAGAAGTTGATCCAATAAAAGATATTACCTCATCCACCTTGTCTCGCTAATATCCTGGGACCAACTCAGCTACAAACACAAGTGCAAACAACATGTATATTTTGTACAGTTAAGCCATGTTTCCTTAGGGCTGGTCCACACTAACCCCCCAGTTCGAACTAAGATACGCAACTTCAGCTACGTGAATACGTAGCTGAAGTCGAAGTATCTTAGTTCGAACTACAAGGTACTTACCGCGGGTCCACACGCGGCAGGCAGGCTCCCCCGTCGACTCCGCGTACTCCTCTCGTGGAGCAGGAGTACCGGTGTCAATGGCGAGCACTTCCGGGATCGATTTATCGCGTCTAGACAAGACGCGATAAATTGATCCCAGAAGATCGATTGCTTACCGCCGAACCCGGAGGTAAGTATAGACGTACCCTTAGTTACTCTCTCTCTCTTTTTTTTTTTTTAAGTGCACATTCCTTTCACTTGTAAACACAGATGTTTCCCTCCTTTGTTCTCTAAAGGACTGGTCTTGGTCCCACTGATGTGAATGGGAACACAACTCGGAGGCTCAGCACCCTCAGCTTCATTGCCTTTAATGGGTGCTTAGGACCCTCAGCCCCTTGTCAGAAGTGCTCAGCACTGTATAGAACAGGGAGTGGAGGAGAGTTAGAGCATTTGTTCTGTGTGCACAAGTGACTGGGAGCATGTGCAGATTGAGGACAGGATCAGGCCCGAAGCAATGATTTGTAACGAGAAGTGTATGCCTATTCTGCACCATTCAGTGCTACAGAATGCAACACCAGTGATAAAATTTTATTTCCTTTGGATTAAGATCATTTCCTTTATTGATAAATGTGTATAACTACCCTTGATAACGGTTGCAAAGCAAAATCAGAATTATGTTAAAATATGAAGCTGAACTCTATGGGGTTTCCTTTCTGGATGACAGATCAGAGAATTTTCAATAGTTTAATTAATGCTCTTAGGTAGTTTGAATGAATTTATTAAATATGATAATGCATGGAATCTATCTCATCCCTTTCAGCATGTATTTAAAAATAATAAAAAGGAAAAGTGAAATGCATCCAAAGTAGGATTACCTGAGCTGGTACCCTGTCACAAATAGAAAACACAGTGGTGGTAAATTACATGTATAATCTTAGACCCTAGTTATGATCCAGTGATAACTGAACAACAAAACCTAGTCACAAGTTGCAAGTTAGATGAGATCTGTGTACTAGTAACTAAGTTAAAACCCTGGACTTCTATGATCTTTACCCAGCTGCAGAGACAGTCAGATCCTACATACATTAGAACTTTGAAGCATTCTGTACCGAGATCAGGGAACAATTGTATTTTAAATATGTCTTCTGTTTCAGTTATAGATGTAGTATAGACAGGGACAGAGTCAGATAGAAGAGCTATGCTCCCTCCTCTCCTTTTCAGTGGCTTCTTGTATCTCAAACAAAGTTTCAAAAACATTCACAGCTGGTCAATGCCACTACAAGTCACTTTTGAGCAATGTAATGCTTTGGGCTCCTACAGATGGAGGCCAGCAAGAAAATAACGGAGTATGTTTTGCAAAAACAGGAAACCTGGTCCACACCTTTATGGGAAGTCCCTGCCAATTTTTTTCTGTGTTTTGGCTGACAGTATCAGCTGCTATCCTTACAGCCTAGGGCAGCAGCCTACTGTGGTCAGTCAATGCCACTCTTGAAGGGCCTAATTTTCAGAAGTGCAGAGTACGTACAGATCCCATTGACTTTGAATTGTGGCTTCTCAGCTCTTCTGAGAAATAAGGCCCTAAATGGAAATATGTATGTTTCTATTTAGTCACAAGGTACAACCTTCCCCCAATGGCTGAGCACACAGTCTCTGCAGTCATTGCTGACCCAGGATACAGAAGATTCATCTTCAACACATACCATGAAGGCAACATATGGAGTACTTATTTTTTTCTTTGTTAAATTCACATTTTCACTGGAAGGAGTGGGGAAATGTTTGTTGCAGGTTTACTTTAATACACTTACACACAAATAACTAATTCTCAATTCATGCTTTGGTGAGATTTGAGTTTTCAGAAGACCTGGTAGTTATTTTCTGTACTAAATAAATAATGATCCCAGAATAAGATTCAAGTTTAAATTAACTTATAAATACACTAGAAACCAAGCATTGCAAAAATAGATGAAAAGGAATTCTTTGTAAAAACACCGTGTGTGTTGGTCTTTTTTTATAGATATATAAATTGCGAACCTCATAATTCACAAAATACAACAACCTAGAATTTAGAGCCGCATCCACACTCTGTGTTTTACCAAAACCTCAGTATATTGTCAAGTAATTTTTCCATCACTGAGATATTTGGAAAAAGCAGTCTTCTCTCCTCACCTAGTTAAAATCTACTGCAAACTCTACTTTTCTTCCTCTCACCTTTTGCTCTTAAAAAGATAAAAACAATCACTTCATGTTTATTTTAAAACCATAACAGAGTAAGCAATAAAAGGATGGGGGCTCTGCACCCTCTTCAAGGGGGCCTGGTGACTGCGCTTCCTGCTGTGCATATATTTGCCATGGATAAATTTATTCATGTATCTGGATCTTGGCTTCTAGCCCTTCAGTTCAGCCAGAAGAGCTATTTATTTCTGCCATTGGTTCTTGACACAGCAAAACTCCAGTAAAGCACACAGTTCCCTTTGTCTAGTCTTATGTTACCCCTGCTCTTAGGGGATGGTTTTAACAAAGTCACAGACAACCAGCAATAGCCACATCCTGTGTCTACTAATGTGGAGAACTGGATTCACTCAGACAGTAGATGGGGGGAAACGAGAAGGAACCAAAACAATAATACCCACGTCAAATTCAGGGCCTTCCATGCAACAGGAGGCTAAGCCTGAATGAATCGATGAGGAAAAAAAGAACTAATCTAGCAATGATCTGGCCACAACTTCTGATTTCATATGGAGTAACTTGATAGAAGTTAAATTAAATTCACATTCTGTGGTGTGAAGAGGAACAAGGGATCGACTGAAAACTTTCGAAAGTCAGACTTTGAGTCTTCTATTCATGCTGAACTACTGGGAGTCTATCAAGCGAAGACTGCAGGAAACATGCAGTCAAACCGCTGGAAGTGCACATATCAATAGCTGCCTGCAGCACCCTCTGTTCCAGCTTAATCAGCAACAGAAAAAAGAAGAAAGAGGGAAAATAACTTTTGTTCAAAGCACCAAGCAGGTCTGTTTTGGAGTCACTTCTGGTCAGTGATGGGTCACCTGGCTCTACAAACGCCTCATGTGAAAGCAAAGGATGTAAGTTCTAGGAAGCACACAATGCTGAGAGGTTTGCTTAAAAGTAACAGAACCTTAAAAAGAAAACACATCAAACCAAAATCTTTTGGCAGATAATTTCTGAGTTCTGCAGCTAAACTGAACCACCCGTAGCTTCCACAACTCACTATAAAGGATTCTGTAGACTGCTTTATAAACTGCATCTCAAAAAGTAGAATAATCTGCAATAGTTTACCTTCTTTTGCTTATATAAAACCTCCCGACTATAACGTGATTATTTTCAGACTTTTAAAGAACAACTTTTTTCAAACTAATTCACAATTTTTTCCCAATAATAAATTCTATACAATGATTAAACTGTAGAGTACAAATAGTGTTGCAAATTTCAAATGTGCACACAACACTGGCCTCCCCACAGCCAAGAAGGCTGAATGAAGCATGGAAACCTGGACACATGTAGCTTTGTTCTGCAGATGGAACAGAATCTGCCATTTGGATACATCTGGCCTTTTTTCTTGACAGATTCTTTCTGTGATGCGACAATTCATTGTTCGTGATGACAATGAAGAAACTAGACAGAAGACTTATTATTAAAAATCAAAAGCAAATATCTTGGCAATCAGCAATGATGAGACGGAGAATACAGTTCATTATCATTTATCTATGGCTAAAATACCATTTAAAAATTCTCTGATGTGAAGAGGGCTCTAAACTTCAGTTACATTACTGTCATTTAAATGAATTTTGGACAGCTATACCATTCATGTGATGTGAACCATCACCAATATAGTTGATCAGATTCTTATGGGAAAAAATCAGTCACGCAGAAAAATGAGGGGATGGAGTGGAGACAACAAAATGAGGGAAAATAAGTTACAAGTTGCAAAAGTCATTATCGTAAATTGGTCTGAAAAAGATTCCCTGCAGAGTAGAAGACAGCACCCGAGGAGTGCGATCTTTAGTATGTCAGTGCATTTCAGCTGGCTTTGCCCGTAGACACAGGCCAGTCATACACGTCTGGCATGAAGGATTCGTATTCGTAGCTCCAAATCTTTGATTGTATATATTGGTTCTTGTCTGCAGGTTCGGGGTAATGGAAAGCCATGTTGTTTGCGTACATAAATTCCATAACCTGAAAAGTTAAATCAATGTACAGTTTGTGCCTGTTAATACTTTTTTGGATGATATACTAGGAAAACAGAAGAGATCTTCAGCTAAGCTAGTGAAATTAGATGTATTAAAAAGGATTAGTCGAGGGTAGCAGATAGTGTCAAATAAAAATCACACTTCTGATTTTTTTTTTACCTCTCATTATTACAAGTATCCCCTATGCAAGGAAAAGGGCAGGGTCTCACTGTAGTGCTCACAAGAGAGTGTAAAAAGGGGGCCTGGCTTAGGTATTGGCTGGTGCTCTAAGTCCCTAAGAAGGCATGGTTGGCCAGCTCCCCAGATAGTTCGTGTATATGCTACAGACCTGCAGGATATGCAATGTGCTGGTCTGGGGTGCACTCTACTTCTGGAAGGCAGCAGAATGCTCACCCATCTTGGATCCCTCCCTTGAGTCCTGGCCTGGTGAGGAAAATTTGAGGCGCACAAGAAACATATGCCACTATTCCTAGGGAAGTGCAGACAAGGGAAGGATTTGTCCCTTAGTACTTCTGTTCTTTTCAAAGTGGAGAATACATTTGTTTTTTTAATACAAGAAGTGCACTTTTATTCTCTCTCTCTCTCTCTCTCTCTCATATTAGTGATTCCAGAAGATCTTATATACTAAAAAGATTGCTACGATACTTTTGACATCTTATGCAGTGGAATTAACTGCTCTAAAGAATGTTTGATACACAATAATCAAGTATTTTTCTTTGCATTCTTTCAGCTGAGGTAGGAACACGCCCTTTGAATGCAGCCATAAAGCAAAATCTAACGTTCAGATAAAGTATCATTATGCACACTTCTAGGGCACCCACGAAGCCACGAGCTACATAAAGCATCAACACCATCTAGGAGAATGACAAACTATCCTCCTTGTCTCAAATTAAAGCCAGTTACTTATGGGACCATTCTGCAACTCATGAGTTAGGCAAAGGCATGCTGAAAGAAAATCTCGCAATATGCCCTAAAGGGTGTATGGCTAGGGCTCATTTTAACTTCTGGTGTCAATGAATTCCATAGCTGGTGGCCCTTGACCAAGACTACTCTGTTCCCATGAGTTCAAATCTGGGTTTCAAAAGCTAGAGAATCCCTTATGGGCAACTACAATAGATTATGCTAGAGGAAGGAACATTTCTAAAGTCCTAAAAGGACTAGAATAAGGACCAGAACCTTTTAAGGGACCTAGAACTGGAATGATATGAAAGAAATCAAAGGAACAAAGTTTTGGCTAGTGATCATTACCAGCATATAAATAAACTAATATTTCACAAATCTCCCTTATTATAGCAGAATCATAAAAATGTAGGGCTAGCAGGATCTCAAGAGGTCTTTTCTCATCACACCGCACTGGGCATGATTAAGTATACTTAAGCCATCCCTGAGAAGTGTTTGTCTAACCTGTCTTAAAAACCAATATTGATGGGGATTCCACAATCTCCCTAGATAACCTGTTCCATTGCTTAACTGTTCTTATAATTAGAAGTTTTTGCTAATATGCAACCTAAACTAACTCTCACGTGCTGCAAACTAAGCTCACTACTTTTTGTCCTATCCTCAATGGATGTGGAGAACCATTGATCGCTGTCCTCATTATAACAACCCGTTACATATTTGAAGACTTACCAGCCCCCCCCCCCCTCGGCCTTCTCACTTCTTTCGACCTTTCCGCATAGGTCAGGTTTTCTAAACCTCTTATTCTGTTGCTCTCTTCTGGACTCTAATTTGTTAACGTCTTTTTAAAAGTGAAATGCCCAAAACTGGCATAAAACTCCAGCTGAGGTCTCACCAGTGCAGAACAGAGTGGGACAACTACCTCTTACGTCTCACATACAACACTCCTGTTACTATATTCCACAATGACATTTTTTGCAACATTGTTGGCTCATATTCAATTTGTGATCCTCTATAACCCCCAAATCCTTTTCAGCACTACTGCTGCCTAGTCACCTATTCCCCATTTTATATTTATGCAGTTGATTTTTCCTTCCTAAGTGTAGTACTTTGCACTTTTATCAATAGCCTGAACGCTAGACTGTTCTTTTTTGTCCCAAATATCATGCTACAGAGCTTGGGAAGTTTATACACTGTATATTATATCTTTTAGCATAGGCCAATGCTATCCACTTACTTTAACAGCAATGCAAATAGAAACTTCTTTGATGTTGGACAGTGGTGGATAAAGTCTTCCTTGGGCAAGTTCCTCATCAGTCAACTGGTCTGTCAATGTCTGTATTAAAAACAAATATTAGTAATTTATTGACCCCTCTCAGGAGGCAATGCATCACTAAGCTGCAAACAGAGGAATGTGTTAGTGAGTTCTTACTGGAAAGTTTATCTGAAATACATATAAAAGTGCTTGGTATAAGTCAGTCAAAGGCTCAAAAATTACTGTAAAGATGCATGCTGCAATCTGTGTCCAAAGCAACAAGCCTCTCCCTCATTATTATTATTAAGATTTTTTAGCATCTCAGCTGAAGTGTCAACATCTCAATGTTAACAACAGTAAATAGGTAAATTACAAGGAAGCCACTGCACTGCATGGTTGGCCCATTTAACATGGATGCACAAAATGATGGATCCCATCATTCCACTCACATCCAAATAAAACAACATAGATAAGTAAATATAAAAAGGAGAGGGGGAGATGGAAAAACAAACAGACAGACAAAAGAAGCTGCAGAAGGTGCATGAAAGAACGAAACAGAAATTACAACAAAGATTGGACAGAGCCTCTTTGTTCCTATGTTTCCAATAAAAAAGAAAAACCACACAATAAAAACCACACACACTGTATTTCAGGGTTTAAGACGTTTTTCCTTTCTATCTTTGTTCTGTCTTGTAGCTACTCTCCCCTCGGGCAACCCTAAAAAGCCCTGGCTACAAATTCTCCAAATAACATCATCCAACCATCTTATGGATCATTTTTCCCCCCTAAAGTGCAGAGGCTCCTGCTGGTGAATCAAGTCCATAAAGTTGGACTACACATGGCAATGTAGGGAGATAAAAGAACATCAGCCCTAGAGCTGGTCAATAAATGGGGTTCTCCCCTACCTTTGTGGAAAATGTGATTTTTTTTGTTGGAAATTTGAGAACCAAAATATTTTGGCCAAAAATGTTAAATATTTTGATTTGGAAATGCTGCTACAGTGCCCCATGTGTCCATTCTCCTCCATAGGCCAAGCTCCCTCATTGAACTCCCATGATGCACCACAGTCTCCCCTTTTGGAGAAGGGAGGTGGTGCATCATCAGAATCCCTGGCTATGGTGCCTCACAAGAGACGTAGTCCAGCCAGAGAGCACAGTCCATAGAGGAGAATGGGAACACAAGGTAACCAAACTACAATTCCCATGAGGCACTGCAGCTGCATTTACAAATTGAAATATTTCATATTTCAGGTACTCTATTTTTGGACAAAAAAAATTAAATTTTTGTCATGAGCAGACATTTCTCACAAAAAATATTGATAATCAAAACCCAATTTTCTACTGAAAAACCATTTCAGTGGAAAATGTTTGGTCAGTCCAACTCAGCCCATCATGTCAAAGTGACTGATTTCACCTTTCAAAAGCCATAATCTATGTTTGAACACATACCTTTGCAGCCTCAAGGAAGACCTTATCACTAATATGCCGAACACCGCTGAGGATTACAGCCAGAGCCACACCTATAATACAATTATTGATAATATTATGATAAAATCATTTTTAATGTGCAGCCCCGTCATTGACAGGGTGCAAGAAATGCAGACAACCATAAAAAAGTGTTTCAGATTTATGGATATGATTTTTTAAACCTCCTCTGTCAAGTGCCAATAGATTCACAGCAAAGGAGAGAGAGAAGTGCTAATTTTGCTAATAAGCATAGACAGACGGTGGAACACTCAAGTGCTGCACTGGATATTTTTTAGTTAATGAGCAAAACTCTTGGTTCATATATTTATTTTAGTTGAATGTTAAAACACAAGTTCTTAAGACTAGTTACTGGTGTCCTAGGAACATACCAGAATGTGCAACTTGCGGGGGGAAAATACAGGTTTTGTTTTAAAAAAATTATCTGATGATGCCTCTTTTGCACTATTATCTGTGCAAAAGTAATTAGAAGAACAGCATCTTTACGAAAGCCACCCCCTCCTCCCCCCGCCAAGAAACAATAAACACTTTGGCAGGTGGCCATAAGGAAGCAATGTCTTCAATAATATGCCTTGGTTCTTTATATTTCTAAAAAGTAATCAAACTGAAACCTGTTAATTGTGCACACAGACGGCCTATGTCACCATGTATTCTGATCACTCATCATATCACATATCCTTAACGGCCTCCATTTATTTATTGTACTCACTTAAGTCTTGTCTTAAACTAGACTAAACTCTTCAGGGCTGGGAAGGTGTCTTACTGTGTGTCTGTACAACGGAGCCCCAGTCCTGAGCAGGGTCTCTAGGCAATGCTGCAGTATTAGTAACAACTCTGAAATAATCTAATCTTAAAGTGGAAGAACAGAATTCTCGATACTACCTGGAAAAATATAGGCATTGTTTCCCTGGCCTGGTTTGAAGGATCGTCCATCTTTCAAAACCACATGCTCGAACGGACTGCCACTGGCAAACAAACACCGCCCCTGTTAAACAAGAGGGAGTAATTCACAGAGTCTGCGTTACGTAAAGTCGCTATGAATGAGAGGCTTACCACACCACACTCACAATCAGCTAGGCCCCAATTCAGTAAAGGTATTTAAGCAGGGATGCCAGAACAGGGGATGCCAGGGGACCATGGCCCCATCACTTTTTACCAGCCACAGGGGCGAACAACGGGGGGTGGGGGGGAAGGGGCAGAGAGGAGCGAGTGGGAGGCAGGGTCTTGGCAGGGAAGAGGCAGCACCGGGGCAGGGATTCAGGGAGAAGAGAAGACGCTGGGGGGGGGGGAGGTGGCATGGTTCAGGCGCCGGTGCCCCCGCCCCCACACTTTTAGGGAGCTTCCTCCACTCCTGAACTTAATCATGGGCCTAATTTTTTCACATGCTTTAAGTCAGGGCCATGCAAGTGCCTTGCTGAATCAAAGCTCTACAGTCCATCCCCACAAAAACCAAAACTCCCACCGAACAACAGCCTGGAAGAGATAAAAATATTAGCAAGATTTCTTTCTGAGTTACAAACATCAGGAAACTAAAAGTAGAAAGCATACACGTCAAACTATGCAGGTTTCTAAGGAATGGAAGATTTCTACTTGTTTAAATTGTTTAATTCCTCTTAATAGCACACAGCCCTCTAGGTAAGTAAAGCCTTCCGTTGGGATTAATCACATGATTAAAGTAAGTTATTATGATTAATTATTGTTTGTACTGTGGCAGCACCTAGGTGCACTAGTCATAGAAATGTACGGCTGGAAGGGATCTTGACAGCTCATCTAGTCCATCCCTTTGCACTGAGGCAGGACCAAGTAAACCTAGACCATGCCCGACAAGTGTTTGTCAGGGGTTCTCAAACTTTTTTTGTTGGGACCTCTTTGAAAATATTCAGGTTGTGATGACCTCCCCCTCCCACATCATGCCATCTAGCTCTCAAGGCAGCACCGCCACCAGCAACAGCGCAGAAGTAAGGGTGGCAATACCACAACCTCCCTACAATAGGCTTGCGACTCCCTTTTGGGTTGGGACCTCAGTTTGAGAAACATTGGATGACGAGGATTCCATAATCTCCCTTGGATGCCTATTCCAGTGTTTCACTATCCTTATACAGTAGTTAAAAAGGTTTTCCTAACATCTAACCTAAATCTTCCTTGCTGCAGATTAAGCCTGTTACCTCTTGGCCTACCATCAGTGGAGGTGGAGAATAATTGCACACAGTCCTCCTTATAACAGCCCTTAATATATGTTAACACTGATCAGTTCCCCTCTCATTTTTATTTTCTCAAGACTAACCATGCCCAGTTTTTATTAACCTTTCCTCACAGGTTAAGTTTTCTAAACTTTTTATCATTTTTGTTGCTCTCCTTTGGACTGTCTCCCATTTTCTCAGCACTCCAGGTGAGGCCTCACCAGTGCAGAGCAGAGAGGGACAATTACCTCCAGTGTCTTACATACAACACTCCTGTTAATACATCCCAGATTTTCATCTTGCTGATTTCAGACCAATTTGCCAAAATCATTTTGAATTTTAATCCTGCCCTTCAAAGTCCCTCCCAGCTTGGAGTCACCCGCAAATTTTATAAGCATACTCTCCACTCCATCATCCAAGTAATTAATGAAAGTATTGAACAGTACTGACCCAGGACAGATACTAGTCAATATTTTCATCAATGACTTGGCCAAGGCCCTGCTGTGCTAGATGCTACACAAACAGAGGACAAAAAGATGGTTGTTATCACAAGGAACTTACAATGTAAAATATAAGATAAGAGACAACAGGCTGATAAGCACATATTGAGACCACAGCCTAAGTGCTCTGCTGAATCAGGGCCTCTACAAGGAATGTGTTATGTAATTGATCCTTTCTTGCTATGAAGATGGTTTTAATTATTAAGAAATATTAAAAGTAGCCTAGAGATTTGAGTGTGAGATCTGCTTGCCCTATGGTCAAGCCATCTCTCCCTGTTCCCGTTCAAACCTGAAAACTAATGAAAATTGTGAAAATAATAAAATTTAAAAGTTTACAGCTCCATATCACTCTCACACATGAGAACACATCACCATGTATGCCAAAAGCTCTGGTACTGTGTTTGAGCCTGTGGACATACACACAGTAATGGACTTTTTGAGTAGGTAGCAAAGTACATGTGAAGGCAGAGTCAAAAGATGATGTAAACTAAAAACAAAAAATACTTCTTGAAAAGCAGCAGAGGGCACCAAAACATCACCATACTCTTGTAGGAAATGCAAGAATAAGCAGTAAGAGTTTATTGATGGTTTCTTCCTGCTCTTAAGAGGTTTGTCTATGGACTCTCTCATTAAGTGTTATTTTAAAGTTTCCCATTTATAATGGTTACGCCATTTCTGAAGTCAAGAAACTTAAAGGGCTGGGAGTGGAGGATTAGTAATTACAAGACAAACTATTAGTCAAATGACAAGGGGAACACTGAGCAATTTTGGATAATCAAGGTTTTGGCTAATAAAGGGAATTCTCTATGTAATTATTAGGTGTCAGAGAACATGACCCTGCTTAAGATAATGGTGAATTCTGGATAACTGAGGCTGTACTAACATCAGAGAAATAATTATTCTGAAAATGGACATAATATTGGGTGGGAAAACAAACTGCCAAAAGTATTAGAAAAAATAAAATTTGGAGGACTGTAAAAATGAAAATCCTTTTTCCATTAACCTGTAATATTTCACAACCTTAACATTACAACACATTTAACATATGCATGTGAATGGTAGATTATGGGAAATCATGAATAGAAATTAAGGCAGCCGCTATAGAAGGCAGCTCCTGGAGAAAAATAAAGATTCCCTCTCCACCTACCAAGGACTAATTGTTTTGAGTACCAGCCTGACTTGCTTTCAGTGGTGTTTAGCTAAGTGAAAACACTTTAAAGTGATCTACTGCACCTGGATCTATCCAGCACTATCTTGTGTTGGAAACGGACAATGATAAAATGTTCCAGAGAGTGCACTTCAGCACTCTACATACACACGGGGGATTCCGTGGAGACAGCTGTTGTTGTGTAGACCTTCTCTAAAGTAAGAAACAGAACCTCATTCATATCACATGTGGATAAGTACCCCCTATAGACATCAATGGAGCTACACTGATTTATAGCAGCAGAAGATCTGGCCCTATCATCTGTTTCTGTTTACCTTCAATCTGAACTGTGATTTTTGAGTATTATATTTTATTCACCAAAATATTGCCTAATAAACATCTGGGGAATAGCCAGTATGCAAATAATTAATTGCCCTGAGGTACTAAACACCTTGCATACGAGTTCCCTGGTGTCGTAGAAATCTGGAATACAGTAGTCAAAAATGCAGATTTGGTCCAGAGGCTTTTGTCGTTTACTAGAGTGGGCCTTTGCCCTTGCAAAGACTCCACTACAGACCCACTGATCTGGGGGAGAACTACAAAGCTATACGAGAATCTCAGCTTTCTTTGTTAGGCAAGGGAGAGAGGTAAGTTTCAAGCCCTTTAGCCTTAAAATGTACAGCGCTGTTGACCAATGTGATGATCACCAATGCTGAAAGGAACAAACCACAAATACACATTTCTGCAGCAGGAAGCACCTAAAGATCCCTGCCCACACACTTCTACATAAATGAGTCACTTAAGGTTGGGATGTATTCCAAAGAACCATTTCACTAACCACCCTGCTTCTAAAGTCCCCATGCTAGCCCTGTGGATAGTGGTGAGATCCTACAGGACAGGAGTCAAAAGGATTTAAGTGGGAGGCATGACAAAAAATGGTTTTGCAGGCCAGCTCAAAACTACTACAGCCCACTCTACCTCTGCTTTTTCTCCCCTATCTCTTCCCCCTCTGCCAATCTCTTCAAACCAAAAAACAGTCTTATGTGCACACTGCTTAAAAACTGTGCAGAGGGAGAAAGGTTTTATTGGGTTTTCGTTTACTAAATGCCAATACTGGGCCTGAGCTCACTCACATTGGGCTAAGTTAGCTGTAACAGCACTGAAATCAGTGGAATTACACTGGGGTGTAAATCCAGAGTGAGAGAGATCAGAATCAGTCCGCTATGCATAATTTTAAATGTTCTGAGCAATTCAAATATTAGGAAATTAAGTGCCGAGTATGATCCTTGGGCTGTACAAGACAAGCAAAGACATTCCGTGTTCTGAGGACCTGATTCAATGTTAAATAAAAACTGTTTAATTAACTGTTTCCAGGTTGTAGCTGGCTTCTGGCATGACTATTACATAAAATAACTGTTTCTTTAAAAACAAAAGCTAAAAATAGTCTCAAACAATGTCAGTCAAGGTTAGAAACACAAGTTACTCTCAGTAACCAATTATTACACTTCAATATTGTTGTCAAAACAGAAACAAGATTTAGACCTCATTATGAGTTAATCGCCTGCCAAATGTAATAATTTAAAATCGGAGCTGCTTTTTAATTTATACTAAGACAAATATGCATTTGAAACTGGAAGATAATGAGCAGTTGTATTCTTTACACGGAGAAATTCCAAGTTTAAATGGTTGGGGTTTTGCACTCTTACATTACAGAGAAAAACAATATATGTGCATTGACATTTTTCATCACTTTGTACCTCTGTTAATGTATAAGCTTCCTCAGCAGTGCATTCAGCTTTCACTGTAGGGTTACTTAGTGCAAATATTATAGGTCTTTCATTGATGGAACCCATGGCTTTGATCACATCATGTGAAAAGAGTCGGCCAGCCCCTGCAACTCCTGAAATAAATTGAAAGATACAAAAATTACTGTTATACATGTAAAATGGGACAATGATTGCAAGAAGTTTACACTGTATTTATTTATTTCTGATGTGAATCAAGATTATCACTGTTGAGGTCAGTCACACTCAGGAAAACCAATAAAAGGCTTTGAATAAATATTAATCGTTCATTAAAACAAGCTGTATCTAGAAAATGAGCTGTGAGAAACAATCTTGCACTGTCAGGAGATGCACAAGATGACCCAAAAGGTTTTTTCCATCTCTAATTTGAAATGCTTTGTAAACTTAAACCCTACACTATTCAACCCCAGCGAAGACACTACAAATCAGTACGCTTGAATTTTCAAAGCTCAGATATTTTTTAGTTATTTATGAGGCGGGAAGGGGCCTTAAGAATAAGGTATTCCTCCTCCCCACAATCATTTTATAACTCAAACAGTTTAACACACTTGACATACATATGCACAAATACATAAAAATGAATACGCACACTCAGACACACACACACACGTGCGCACACTCAGGGGCAAAGACTCAGCCCAAAACCATATATGGTATTATAACAGAAGCCATTTTGCAGCCTTAACTATAGTGGTGGCTACTAGGGGTTGTTATAATTAACATATACATACATACATACATACTCACACAATGAATACTGGGGATCAAGGACTGGGGTGCAGAACATCTGGTTTGCACCAAATTGCTGGCAGATACTAGCTCAAAAGTCAGTGTAGCTAGCCACGGGAAAAATTACTTCAGCATAGGGGGTATCGTGGTGACACAAAGTATGCAAAGCAGTTCTTGCACCATCTCTCGCCCAGCTGCTGGGGTAGGAATCTGACAAGAGAAATGGGAGTAGCTGGATCTTCTCTATTTCTCACTGATCCGCAGTTGCAGTATCGTTCTTTTGGACCACTGGCAGTCAGTGTAACTCAGACCAGTCTGTAGGCTGTTCTAAGCTACACCAGCAGACTAGCCAGCTCAGGATTGGAGTGGGGAGCAAAAAAAGGCTATGCCCCTGAGTTGCACTTTGAGCTCCTCAGCCATAGCTAAAGAGCTGAGCCTGTATGTATTATAGACATGATACACTGAGTCCCAAAAGCATTTTATACGTATTTTAAAACAGTGGACCAAATTCTGCTGTCATTTACCCCAGTGCAAATGCAGAATAGCCCCATCGACATATGCGGGGTTATGCTATATGTTATATATGCGATATGTACACTGGTAAAAGTGAAAGCAGCAACTGGCCCAGTGACAGCAAGATAAAATTAACAACGTATATTATCTAAGGAGTCTGAAATAAGTTTACTGACCAATAATAGCTGACGGCTGAAGTACATTCACCGCATCTACAAATGTCTTTGGCACCTGGTCGGGGGGTTGGTGCGTAAATGGTTCTTGATTGGCGTCTACCTTTTGTTCTCGGCCCTAAAGATTTAAGTTGATTCTGATTGTGAGAAGGAAAGGAAATGGCAACGTGTACTGTGTTATTCAAAAGGCCTGGCAGACCCTCACCTCAACCAACAGGCCATATTTATCAAACATCCATATTTTCTTATATGCTTCCTCTGCAGAAATACCACTTTCCATCATAGCCATAACGATGAGGTTTGCAATTCCAAGAGCAGCCTGACAGATAAAGAACAAGTAGTTGAAAATAAAGGAAACATCCAGCAGTTTAACTTTCTAAGAAAATCATGGTACATTTCCTTCCAATATGGTAAGAACTAACAATTACTTTCTCTCTCTCTCTCTCTCGTGCGGAATCATAATTTTGGGGGCTAAACCCTGCCATTGTATGCCTGGGCCCATCTGCTTTATGATGTCTGTATGGGTGAAGTGAGAATCTGGCCCTTGAAAATTATCCTTTTGTAAATGTTAAACCCAAACTTCAAAATAAATAATGATCTTCTGTAAAGAAGCATTTCCTTTCAATACAGTTCAGTAGGCCTCTCGCATACAGAGTTCTGTAAGAAAACACAAAAAACACCCACATCCCTTTTTACAGTTCTATGGGATTTAACTTTAATTGCACTAGAGACCATTGCAGAACTCACCTCTCCTGCTCCAAGAAACAAAACTTTATGCTCTGTGATTGCTTTCCCAACAACCTTCTGTGCTGCCAGCATTCCTGCTAAGGCCACTGCAGCTGTCCCTACAAAGGAAATAAAACTCTCAGGAGAGCTGAATAGATTGACATGACAGAACATATTTTGGGGGGAAGGTTTTCACATATGTAGCAAGAGTCAGAAGTGAACATTTTACCCTGAATGTCATCATTGAAGGTGCAATATTTCTCTCTGTATTTCCTCAAAAAACGGAAAGCGTTATGATTCCCAAAGTCTTCAAACTGAATAAGTGTGTTATGGCCGTACCTAAAGAATACAGCAAGATATTTTATCAATTGACACATTAATAAATCAAAAATTCCTATATATACACACACAGCTGTTTAGGGCCAGAAGCAGTCCTTATATATACACACACACACAGAGTTGTTTAGGGCCAGAAGCAGTCCTTGGGCTCTTCCTGGAAATGGTTAAATGCTATCTCTGTCTTATATATGTTTAACACAGAGGACAGGAGATGTGCCCAAAGTCAAACACAAAGTGACTGGTAGAGCCAGGACTAGAATTCAGGTCTCCTGATTCATAATCCTATACTCTAGTCACTCAACTATATTCTCTCCCGATATGACATTTGAAAAGGAAGTTGTGTGATGTTTCTCATGGCCCACTACTTCTTGACAAATTTATGAGTAACCAATTCAGTACCATACCTGTCTGTAATGGCTTCCATAAACTCATCAATCAGGTCATCATAAAGCTGTGAGCGGTCTCTTTTTTGGTACAGGCCCATGTAAAAAGGATCTTTTAATAGGGTCTATAAAATAAACCAAAGATAGCAGCAGAATGAAATCACTCATTCACTAAATATACACCCTCCAAAGTTCTAAGTGACATATTTCACTCACTACCCAGAGATAAGATACTGAGAAGGATTTCAGCTATCTTTCCTTCCGGGAATATTTTCACAGTTGAATTTCTAGCTAGCCATAGTAAGGGAGCCAGGAATTCTTTGATTCTGCAGACAATGGAGCAAATACTGCAGAAATCCTAGGTATTGGTGGCAATTCTCTGGATTTTCTAGCAGTCACCCACCATTTTTTGCTCCCTTTCTATTTCTCCCTCTGCTTTCTCCCCAACTCCATCACTTTCACAAACTTGAATTCTAGCTGCCTTTGATGAGAATGCTTCATGTCTAATTGAGCTTGCAACTTAACTGGACATGAGTGGGTCTAAAATGTTTGTGAAAAGAAACTTGGGGGCGGGGCTGGAATTAGGAATCTTGGAAAACTGGTTAAAATGAAATTCACAGGAACAGAGGAGACATTTTCTTTTAAAAATACAATCGGGAAGTAAAATAAGATGAAAAGAAAAAGGGGGTAAATTTTCAAAGGCACAAAGGTTAGTTAGCTCCTATTTGTGCCTTTGTCAGTCTCCTTCCAGATGCTTAATTGGGAGAGATATTAAATTCTCTCTTTTCGTAGTTTTGTTAGTAGTTAAATACAAATTATTTGCTAAGGCATTGGAGTATTGTTTGATTTTGCCTATAGTGAATCCATCCTCCTGAAACAAAAAAGGTCTAACAGGATCTAACTGGAAACTCTTCAGGGCAGGGACTGTGTCTTCCTATATGCTTGCACAATGGTTAGCAACAAGGAAGTCCTGTCCCTGCTGGAGTATTTCTGCAATATAAATAAAATAGACAACAATACTACACTGGGAACACTATGCTACATAGCCGCACACATAAAGGAACAAGTTCTGAGGGTAGATAAATATCAACTGTTACCTGAAAACATTACATCACTGTCCTTACAATGGGACGAATCAATATTCAGAGTAATAATGCTTTAACAAATCTGGTTCGCTCTTCCAGCAGCTTAAAAATCAGGTCACCTTTTCCCATTGCTTTGCAGTCGAGATCAGCATTTAAGTAACAGTCCAAATGCACCACTTAACTTTATATACATAGCTGGGGAGTCTCAGATATTAATATTCAGCTTTAAATTAATTCCAAACTACTTAATATTACACAAGATGATTCAATCTTAACACAGAGTACTCACTCAGATACATACACCTTCTTATAGTACTAATATATATTAGTGATTTCTTTATGGCAGGCAAAATACAGTTTAACTTACTAGATTGTCAGTTCCAACGTCGATACATACAGGCAGGCATTTATCTGGCCGTATTCCAGCACATGCTGTATACAAACATAGTTTTCCTACAGGAATTCCCATTCCATAGACACCCAGATCTCCAAGACCTAATATTCTCTCTCCATCAGTTACTACAACAGCCTTAAAATTACACAAAGATTAAAGGTAAACTTTGATAGTCATGGACATAAAGGATAAAGCAATATTGCATACATTTTTCTTGGCAAAATTAACCATTAAAACAAATTAAGAATAGCTTGCAAAGAATTTATTGTCTCTAGTGGCAATACTTAAGGACTAGCTAATTTTACCTAAGAGGAAATAGACAAGGATACATTAGTATCAGCAGTGTTCCCTGTACTTGCCTAAAGTGACCACAGGAATCACCTATCTTGCTGCAAATAATTACTTAGTTATCTAGAGCTGCTGACAAGTTTTTAAGTACTACCATTGTAAATAGACTTTGCATTTCCACTGAGGATCTCAAAATACTTTCCAGTAACTTTAATGAATTTAACCTCAGAACATTTCTTCAAATTTAGTGTTTTTATCTCAACGTTAAAGACGGGGAAACAGAGTCATAGACTCCAAGTGTTTTGTTCACGGTCATACAGGAAGTTTGTGGCAGAGCTAGGAATAGAACCCAGGTTTCCCAACTCCCAGTTCTATCTTACCCTAAAACAGCAACAGTGGGTAATTCAGAGAAAGACAGGCTTGTTAAGAAACAAACCTCAAAATCCTCTCCAGATAGAACTGTTAAGAAAAAAGCGTTTTGTAACTTTTATTCTATATTGTGATGATCACAATTGGCATAGGAAAGAAACACTGTCGATCTGCAGCTTTCATGCTGTAGGTCTTGAACTATAAGCTTGGATTTAGGGCACAACCCCACACATCTGTGCAGAACTGTTATAAACTATATACAGCTGTCATTCTCATACAATTGCCATGCATGCATTATTTAGCATCAGCATGTCTCTCAATAAAACTATCCACTTTTTTAAAAGATGAGTTGGGATTCAAAAAGAAAAGACAATTAGAAAAAAGGAGTGTTGTGGTGGTAATACCTTAACATCAGTTTCTGGCCAGTTGTCCACAATTGACCTAATATGACCTCTGTCTGAGATAGAAATAAATAATCCTCTGAAACAAAATCAGAATGGAAACACTTTTATACTCGATAATTAAAACTTCAAATCTGCTTTGCAAAACAAGGTTTTAAAGACTACATTTCTGGTGCTAATTAATTACAAGTTTTGCAATTGCTTACACAAAAGAATATAAAAGAGACAATGAATGACAGTTATAACTAAGTCTACGCAACCAAGATAACATACTAGATTAAAAAGATAAATGTAGAGTCATACAGTTGTTCATAAGATGACCTGGATTCTGTACTGCCATGAGTCAGTTTGAGTCACACCACCAGGCAAAGCGGCCCTAAAGCTAGTGTCAGCAGCCATGGCAGAACCCCCCCCCCCCCCCTTCCCCCAGGGATGACAGATCAGTATAGAACTCCTGCAACAGTTCTTATGTTACCCCCTTCCCTGCTGGTAGTGCAGGGGTGTGGCTGGAAGAAAGGGGCATGTCCAGAGCGTCTTTATGTCCCACTGATCTCTGGCTGCCATATCAACCACTGGCATAACTCAGAGCTGCTTTTAGGCAGCTCTAAGTTACACTGGGGGACTGGCCCAGCCTAGCAAACATCTGGCCCAGGATCAGAGGAATGGAAAGGTGAGCTTTGTGCTGCCTTTGCTGAACTGTGCACTCCTTAGCCACAGCCAAGGATCCAGCCTTTTACTTTCCATGTGCCAAAATATGCAAGTGAAAGTGTTCCATATAAATTCTGAATTACAGTAGAAATAAAAATCATACTTAAGAAAATTACTTGCACTCATTTCAAAAATAAAATGACTGTCCTTACTTTGGTCTCCTAAAGATATGTCCATATTGGGAACAGGCTAGACCTACTGTTGGTGTATATACTATTGGCATTAATCTCTCGATATCATCTTGTAATATCCTGTAGAATAACTTTTCATTTCTCTCTTGGATTCCCATTATGTAGATATACCTGTAATCAAACAGGAAAACAAGGCAAAAGAAGAATTAGCTTAAAATGGTTTGCATCTATCTAAACTAGAAACATACAGCGTGAAATGCCGAGGCATAAACCAATTTGCTTTAGATTTTGCATTTCCTTCCCCGACTCAACCCTGGCCTTGAGAAATTGATGTAAACTGGAGAATATAGAATTAAACAATGGCAAAGTCTAAATAAAAATACTGGGTGTACTGTACTGTGTGTGATAGCACACCAACCTATGGATGTACACTATGATAGGAGATCATTCCTACCTCCCTCTGCCCCCTGCCACAACTGATTTGCAGTTTAAAGGTTGATTACTTTACGTGAGGTTTTTAATGTTAGGATTTCCTAACTTCGTTCTTTTCTAAATGAAAAGTTCCTACACTGAGAATTTTTGAACACTAACCAGAATCTCATCTGGGTCCTACGATAAACAAATGAGTGGATAGACATTTAATTGTGCAAAAGAAACATTTAATTTTTTTTCTAATACAGTGACTGAAAATGCATTTTGGTTTTAAGATATAAATTGTAATGTTCATAGGTTAGAATAGAAATAGAGTAGCATTCTCCAGATGTCTTTCTATAGCCTTCTGAGGTCAAAAGAGAAGTTGGAATACAAAAATATAAAATTAATGCAGTTAATTAGGAGTCTGATTCTGCAAACACCATAGATTTTAAATATTAAAAAATAAACTCTTGAATCTTTGTTTTCTCTATTACAATGCAGATTCAAAAGAGATTCATTAAGCATTCATTTTGGGCCATTGGTTTACAGTAGAGCAGTCCCAGAAGTATTCCTAATGGAAACTATTTCATTGCTCCATTCCAACAGGCTATGTGATACTGACTCAAGTTACTTTGTTCTATCATCAGTGGACTGCGGTAGGAATATTGATGTGGTCCTAATGTGTATATATATGGAGATATACTTATCTCATAGAACTGGAAGGGACCCCAAAAGGTCATCGAGTTCAGCCCCCTGCCTTCACTAGCAAGACCAAGTACTGATTTTACCCCAGATCCCAGATTGAACTCACAACCCTGGGTTTAGCAGGCCAATGCTCAAACCACTGAGCTATCCCTCCCCCCCCATAATGTAAATCACTGATGTAAATCAGTGATAAACCCCAAATCATTCTAGCTTTCCACTCACTGGCTTGTAGGACATTACATTCTAACATAAGTCAATAATAATATGATAAAAACATCAAGCTATTGCAGCCAACAGGAGCATCCTTAAAAAAAAAAAAAAAATAAAGTATTTTCTAGGCTAGAGAGTTCAAAATAAGAAAAGACACACCAGAGGATTAATCATTAAGTGCCCCATAAACGTTAAAAAAAATCTTTTGTTTCCCTCTAGTCATAAGTTAATATATATATATATATATTTATATAAAAAGATAAAATTAAATACTTTTGTATTGATCCTGTCTGATTTTTAAGTCCTAAATTGATTTTCTTTCTCCACATTTTTTTCCTGGGCAGCTCTACAAAAATCTGAAAAATTATATATCTAGATTTGGAGAACCTGACACTCAACTCATCCATATTATAAACTCCTAAAGTGCAACAGAAAGGCTGCCAGAAACATAACAGTAATGTTTCTGCCAATATGCTATAATGCTACGGCCCGATCCTGCAGTCCTAGTCTTTTTCACATCACATCACAACTGTGGAGTAACACAAATGTCCTCCTTTAAATCAATATAAAACCTAGTTAGCTGCACAAGTCCGGGTGATAAATACAGTTTGCGTTAATTTTAAAAAAATATCTGCCAATTACAAAATCCTCTGGATGCAAAAGATCTGCCTTGATATTATAATAAATCAGATTTTCTCAGAGTCTTTTTAAGCTTGCACTACACATAGGTAAGAAAAATACTGATTAATTCTTACTTTTCCAAGGGGTCACTCATTTTTGCCAAATTCTTATGGAAGCGTAAGGCTTGAATGTCTTGTGTCTCTATTTTAGGAGGTAAAAGTCCTTGGAGCCCAAGCATTTGTCTTTCCTGTAATGTAAAGGCCATGCCCTGTAAACAAAAAGGGGGAAAGGTTAGTTTATTTTACTATTTATCTTTTTGACAGCTAAAGTAGTAAATTTTAAACAAAATAACATGTATCTATATTTATGACTATCCATTTCTCTGATGCCCATCACTACCATTTCTAAGCACCTCACAAATATTAATGAATTAAGCCTCATGACACTGGGAAGAAGGAATTCGTATTCCTACTTTACAGTTGAGGAAACTGAGGCATAGAGCAGTAGTGAGTTTTTGGGCAAATCATTTAAATCAGTGGCACAAACAGACAGAACCCAGATCTCCTGACTTCCTGTGCTTTAATCATCAGCATATAGATCTTCCTCCAGAGCACATTTCTGCCTTTAAAATTGGATTATATCCAGATGGAGATTCCTTTGGAGATATGCTAGGTTTTAACACTCAAGTGATATTTGCTTCTTGAAATGTTCCTTTTGAATATCTCTGTTTGGAACATTTCCCTACACACTTCTGATAATCTATCCAGCCAAAAAAGTTATTTGCAGTGCCCTCAGACCTCTGTTGGGATAGATAGCATCGGAACCTGAAGCCTTCCTTTTAGTTAAGGATAAAACTGATCTCTTAATCTCTTCAACTGTAATCTCCTACTACAAAAAAAGCTTTAGCCTCCTCCATCAATTGTAACAAATTAAGTTTATGAAGGGTAAAAAAAAAAAAAAAAAAAAAAAGAGAGAGATTCTAAATATCCTTAATTGTACTAATCTCAGATAAATACAAATATCTAGGAGTCCTAATATATTTTACTTCTTTACAAGTAATTGATCTTCCTGATATTTTGTTGAGAGAACCTTTACTGGTTTACTGGTTTACTGGCTAACAGCGGGAGTTTGCCTGGGAGCTGTCCGAGAGGAGGTACGCTAAGTGCTGCATTAGGGGGGCTGTGTTGGTGAGTATCTGAGTGTCTGCTGCTGGGACAGTTGGTCAGTTTGACCGTGTGCTTGATTGCTTGCTTGTTTGTTTGAAAAGTGTGAATTGGGAGTGCTTTGTTCCAGCTGGGCCTTGAGTGGGCCTGACTGGTATATAAGGGCAGTCAGCAGCGAACCAGCTGAGCGGCGAACAGCAGAGGCTAACAGCGGGAGTTTGCCTGGGAGCTGTCCGAGAGGAGAGCACACTGAGGCTTTCATCTGCAGGTTTCTCCGAGTAGTTCCTGCAACAGTTGAGGAAGCTCCTAAGAGGACGGTGATATGGAAGGTGAGCGATCAGCTGTTGTAACCTGCACAGGTTGTGCCATGTTTGTCTTTCTTCCGCAGGACAGAAGCGACTTTGTCTGTACAAAGTGCAAGCTGGTCTCCATATTGGAGGAGAAGGTTCGAGGGCTGGAGAAACAAGTATCGACTCTGCGTTGCATAAGGGAAAATGAAGATTTCCTGGACAGACGTCAGGAGATGCTTCTACGGCCACAATGTTCTGAAGATTCAGAGCAGGCGCAGCAGGGACAGAAGGATTGTGAGGAGGTTTGGCAGCATGTGACCTCCAGAAGGAGAAAGAGGAGCGTCCATGCACCAGCAATGGAGATACAGGTGAGCAATCGTTTCCATGTTCTCTCTACAGGTGCTAATGCGGAGAGTGGACTAGATGGCCCATCTGAGGGAAGGGAGCAGAAGGAGACTCCACCGATTGGAAGGCAAAAGATGCACTGTCCTAGGGATGGGGGTTCCACGACCACCACTCCCAAGAGGAGGAGGAGGGTGGTGGTGGTCGGGGACTCCCTCCTCAGGGGGACTGAGTCATCTATCTGCCGCCCTGACCGGGAAAACCGAGAGGTCTGCTGCTTGCCAGGAGCTAGGATACACGATGTGACGGAGAGACTGCCGAGACTCATCAAGCCCTCGGATCGCTACCCCTTCCTGCTTCTCCACGTGGGCACCAATGATACTGCCAAGAATGACCTTGAGCGGATCACTGCAGACTACGTGGCTCTGGGAAGAAGGATAAAGGAGTTTGAGGCGCAAGTGGTGTTCTCGTCCATCCTCCCTGTGCAAGGAAAAGGCCGTGGTAGAGACCGTCGAATCGTGGAAGTCAACGAATGGCTACGCAGGTGGTGTCGGAGAGAAGGCTTTGGATTCTTCGACCATGGGATGGTGTTCCAAGAAGAAGGAGTGCTAGGCAGAGACGGGCTCCACCTAACGAAGAAAGGGAAGAGCATCTTCGCCAGCAGGCTGGCTAACCTAGTGAGGAGGGCTTTAAACTAGGTTCACCGGGGGAAGGAGACCAAAGCCCTGAGGTAAGTGGGGAAATGGGATCCTGGGAGGAAGCACAAGCAGGAGAGCGCAAGAGGGGAGGACTCCTGTCTCATGCTGAGAAAGAGGGACGATCATTGAGTTATCTTAAGTGCCTATACACAAATGCAAGAAGCCTGGGAAACAAGCAGGGAGAACTGGAAGTCCTGGCACAGTCAGGGAACTATGATGTGATTGGAATAACAGAAACTTGGTGGGATAACTCACATGACTGGAGTACTGTCATGGATGGATATAAACTGTTCAGGAAGGACAGGCAGGGCAGAAAAGGTGGGGGAGTTGCGTTGTATGTAAGAGAGGAGTATGACTGCTCAGAGCTCCGGTATGACACTGCAGAAAAACCTGAGAGTCTCTGGATAAAGTTGAGAAGTGTGAGCAACAAGGGTGATGTCGTGGTTGGAGTCTGCTATAGACCACCAGACCAGGGGGATGAGGTGGACGAGGCTTTCTTCTGGCAACTAGCAGAAGTTGCTAGATCACAGGCCCTGGTTCTCATGGGAGACTTTAATCACCCTGATATCTGCTGGGAGAGCAATACAGCGGTGCACAGGCAATCCAGGAAATTTTTGGAAAGCGTAGGGGACAATTTCCTGGTGCAAGTGCTGGAGGAACCAACTAGGGGCAAAGCTTTTCTTGACCTGCTGCTCACAAACAGGGAAGAACTAGTAGGGGAAGCAAAAGTGGATGGGAACCTGGGAGGCAGTGACCATGAGATGGTCGAGTTCAGGATCCTGACACAAGGAAGAAAGGAGAGCAGCAGAATATGGACCCTGGACTTCAGAAAAGCAGACTTTGACTCCCTCAGGGAACAGATGGGCAGGATCCCCTGGGAGAATAACATGAAGGGCAAAGGGGTCCAGGAGAGCTGGCTGTATTTTAAAGAATCCTTATTGAGGTTGCAGGAACAAACCATCCCGATGTGTAGAAAGAATAGTAAATATGGCAGGCGACCAGCTTGGCTAAACAGTGAAATCCTTGCTGATCTTAAATGCAAAAAAGAGGCTTATAAGAAGTGGAAGATTGGACAAATGACCAGGGAGGAGTATAAAAATATTGCTCAGGCGTGCAGGAGTGAAATCAGGAAGGCCAAATCACACTTGGAGTTGCAGTTAGCAAGAGATGTTAAGAGTAACAAGAAAGGTTTCTTCAGGTATGTTAGCAACAAGAAGAAAATCAAGGAAAGTGTGGGCCCCTTACTGAATGAGGGAGGCAACCTAGTGACCGACGATGTGGAAAAAGCTAATGTACTCAATGATTTTTTTGCCTCTGTCTTCACGCACAAGGTCAGCTCCCAGATTGCTGCACTGGGCAGTACAGCATGGGGAGAAGGTGACCAGCCCTCTGTGGAGAAAGAAGTGGTTCGGGACTATTTAGAAAAACTGGACGTGCACAAGTCCATGGGGCCGGATGCGCTGCATCCGAGGGTGCTAAAGGAGTTGGCGGGTGAGATTGCAGAGCCATTAGCCATTATTTTTGAAAACTCATGGCGATCGGGGGAGGTCCCAGATGACTGGAAAAAGGCTAATGTAGTGCCCATCTTTAAAAAAGGGAAGAAGGAGGATCCGGGGAACTACAGGCCAGTCAGCCTCACCTCAGTCCCTGGAAAAATTATGGAGCAGGTCCTCAAGGAATCAATTATGAAACATTTAGAGGAGAGGAAAGTGATCAGGAACAGTCAGCATGGATTCACGAAGGGGAAGTCGTGCCTGACTAACCTAATTGCCTTCTATGATGAGATAACTGGCTCTGTGGATGAGGGGAAAGCAGTGGATGTGTTATTTCTTGACTTTAGCAAAGCTTTTGATACGGTCTCCCACAGTATTCTTGCCACCAAGTTAAAGAAGTATGGGCTGGATGAATGGACTGTAAGGTGGATAGAAAGCTGGCTAGATCGTCGGGCTCAACGGGTAGTGATCAATGGCTCCATGTCTAGTTGGCAGCCGGTTTCAAGTGGAGTGCCCCAAGGGTCGGTCCTGGGGCCGGTTTTGTTTAATATCTTTATTAATGATCTGGAGGATGGTGTGGACTGCACTCTCAGCAAGTTTGCAGATGACACTAAACTAGGAGGCGTGGTAGATACACTAGAGGGTAGGGATCGGATACAGAGGGACCTAGACAAATTAGAGGATTGGGCAGAAAAAAACCTGATGAGGTTCAACAAGGACAAGTGCAGAGTCCTGCACTTAGGACGGAAGAATCCCATGCACTGCTACAGACTAGGGACCGAATGGCTAGGTAGCAGTTCTGCTGAAAAGGACCTAGGGGTCACAGTGGACGAGAAGCTGGATATGAGTCAACAGTGTGCTCTTGTTGCCAAGAAGGCTAACGGCATTTTGGGCTGTATAAGTAGGGGCATTGCCAGCAGATCGAGGAACGTGATCGTTCCCCTTTATTCGACATTGGTGAGGCCTCATCTGGAATACTGTGTCCAGTTTTGGGCCCCACACTACAAGAAGGATGTGGAAAAATTGGAAAGAGTCCAGCGGAGGGCAACAAAAATGATTAGGGGTCTGGAGCACATGACTTATGAGGAGAGGCTGAGAGAACTGGGATTGTTTAGTCTCCAGAAGAGAAGAATGAGGGGGGATTTGATAGCAGCCTTCAACTACCTGAAGGGGGGTTCCAAAGAGGATGGAGCTCGGCTGTTCTCAGTGGTGGCAGATGACAGAACAAGGAGCAATGGTCTCAAGTTGCAGTGGGGGAGGTCCAGGTTGGATATCAGGAAAAACTATTTCACTAGGAGGGTGGTGAAACACTGGAATGCGTTACCTAGGGAGGTGGTGGAGTCTCCTTCCTTGGAGGTTTTTAAGGCCCGGCTTGACAAAGCCCTGGCTGGGATGATTTAGCTGGGAATTGGTCCTGCTTTGAGCAGGGGGTTGGACTAGATGACCTCTTGAGGTCCCTTCCAACTCTGATATTCTATGATTCTATGATTCTATGGTGAATTTCAAGTATCTAACCAGCAGTATAGATGGCTGGTTGTTGTTGTTTGGTAAGACTAAACCTTCAGGCTGGTAGATTTATTGATAGTAAATTAATGAATTTATCCCTTTTTCTGTTTGTGAGTTATCTACAAACAGATCCTGATTTCTGAAAGTGTACTAGTTATAATCCAATATTTTATAAAAACAAATTTCAATCTATAGTTTACGTGTGAATTGTTCACTTTCAATAGTCATCATTTTTTTTAAACTAAATTCATCTTTTTTTCATTTTTACTCCCTATGTAATACTTTTAGTGCATTCCATAGAGCTAAACGTATCCGGAAAGTTATGTGAAAATGAACTTTGCCAGCGTATATATATCAAATAACTCCTGATTTTTTGAACTGTCCAATTAATTCATTACTGTGCAGCAATTCATGCCCTATTACATGACCATCCCTCAAACTCCACATTTATCATCAATGAAACAGGTGCGGAATCTGAAATTAACAACTGGAAAACAGTAACAATATTTTCACCATATTTTAGGCACTACAAAAGTAAAAGCATCATGAAGATTCTTGATGTGAAGGAACAAAGCACAATCTATCACTTCAGAAGGTATATAAAACATGGATCAATAACACCTTGAATGTCTATCCAATTTTTTTAATACACTGTAACCCGAGAGTACCTTTAGCTGTGTACCATGGTAGTTCAAGCTAACATTTTATCCATAACCATATGGAACTATCCACCAGTGAAAAGTACATTACCTCAGTCAAAGTTCTTGGTTAGGTCCCTTAAAACAATTTACTCAATTACCACTGAGACCATAAATACTTAGGCATGACATTCTCTTAATTCCCCCTTGTGACCACAAGTCTTCTGGTTCCTTATGAAAATCTCAAGGCTTGTTTGATATATATTTTTTAATAGCTATCCACCCTTGTTTACTTGCTTTCCTCCCTACCCCCCAGTCTACAGACATCCTGGAAGTTCAGTGTTGCTTGAGTGACTGCAGTGTTAACATGTTAGAATTTTTTTTAAACAACACTACAGTTTCCCACATTGTATATCTGGACAACTCGAGTCTTCACATTCAGAGATGCATCTTAATTTCTGGTCAATCCCTGAAGCCAACGATGCAATATTTTGGCTATTTCTCCTACTGCACTTATGTCCACTCTATTCGCTCCTCCTCCTTTTCCCTCACCCACAAAAATGAGGATGTGACCATATCCAGTCTAGAACAGCTCTATCAAGATCTTCCAGGGACCTGCCTTCACTTGTTTTCTCTCATACATTATGCTTTTTAACTACCCTTCCTCTTTTCCTATTCTCACCCTCTCCTTCCTGCCAATCCGGCAGCACGCTGCTTACCTCCTCAGAGGTGATGATCACCCTCCGTTCACAATAACTTCAATAGGAGCCGAGGGGCCTAAGCAGCTCTGAAAAGGTGCTCAGCATGATGCAGCAATAGGTCCCCAGTGGTCACTTTCTTTACTTGACCCCAGCCTCTCTTCTCCTGCTCAAGGTGTCCACCTCCATTGTTCTCTGCCCTGACTTTCACCTAGATTAGTGTCCTAATCCTCTTTCCAATTCAGAGATCCAAGAAAAGAGAGGTGTCCTTTTTAGACTGTACACTCAGGGCAGAGACTATATCTTCCTGTGTACTGGAAATCACCCAGCACAGTGTAGGATACCACAACCTAAAGAGTAGTCGACAAACATTAACTACGCTTCTACCCACCATTACAACATACTGCTTCAAAATCAAAAGCAGCACTTTGTTCTCTTGCGGACATAGTGAAGCCATAGGCATGTCTGTGCATTCTGTACTGTGCCTTCATCCATAAACTCTTTGGCACAGGGACCTGTTCTTACTCTGGCCCTCCTAGCTGACAACTACTCCGCTAACTGCATGGTGCTATACAAATCAGCCTTATAACATTGCATTCATCCACTTTACGTGAAGGTGACCAGGTGAGCAAAATTCTGCAGGACTGACTGTTCTAACACCATTAGGTAAGAAGGCTTGGCATTTTTTGAGGGGGGAAATGGAGGAAATTGATACGTGAGAATATACTGATGGCTTTTAAAATTATTACCAGTGGTAGGGATTGGGTGAATGTATTTTGTACCAGAGCTGGTAAATGCTCATGACCATTTTGCAAAGCTAATATAAATGATTATTCTTAATTAGAATTCATTCAAAGTTTCTGTAATACAGACGCAGTATACAAATACACTCACACCAGAGCTTCATTAACTCTCATTTTCCAGACCTTGTATTTCTTAACAAAAAATAAAAGCCCCCTTAGATTTAATAGCAGAATACAACAGTGAGTTCTCATTTTAATATTAAACCACTTCCATAAAATTTTACAGCACATTAATATATTGTAAAGTAGTCTCATTCAAAATAAAACTCAGCTACACTTGTCAAAAGAGATGTATAAAGTACATTTTGCGATGGATGGTGTATTTGTGTGTGTGATCTGTTCCCCAGTTCCCCATCTATAAAATGCAGGTAATAGCACTTCCCTCCCTTACAGGGGTGCTAAAAGGATAAATCCATTAAAGATTATGAAGTGTTTTGAGATCTACTGATGCAAAGAGGTATAGAAGAGCTAGGTAGTATTTGTTTTAATTGTGCTTGGTTGTTTACTTGCTAATTCACAAAGTTCACTGTTCTACAACAAGTCTTCAGTCATCAGCGCAAATTAACAAGGTTCACTCACATGAATGAATGTCTATTTTATGTCTCACATAACCTTTATAATCATAGTTGACTGGTTGCTTAAATACAGCACAGGAAATATGTTTTTCCTGGGGTTTCCTTCCTTTCCCCATATTTTTCACTTAAATGTAGTGCTTGTGGAAGGTGATGGATTGACAACACTAATGTCACAGAAGGTATCAAACTCGGACAACATTAGCATAAGCTTTCCAGAATTTCCCATCAACATATCTCACACTCTGACATAAAGCTACTAGTTAATTTCGTCTCTGTGCCCAATGCTTAACCTCTCTGGTGAGACCTGCAGCAAGGATGCCAACTGTTATAGTTAAACCTCCGTTTGTTTGATATACTTCACAAAGGCCACCAAACAGCCATCAGATAGCAGGCAATAACTCTCACTCGTTAATGATCTAGGCTGAATATGAACCAGTCACTTACATGCTGAAATCTCTGCATACCATCACTGATCACCTGAGCTGTTCGCATCCTTTAGAACTTATTTCCAATCACATGCTGATTTGGCAAAGCTGAAGTCACCAGCATGATGGATTGTAATTGTTCACCTACCATTTCCACTGCCTTCCTGGCTCCACACCCACCCCTGCATCACCCCACTGCCTCTCCCGGCCTACATCCATTCTACCATGTCCCCCACTGCCTCTGCCTCCGACCCCTCCTCCCCCATTCAGAGCTTAATTTGTCCTGGGACTTGCTGAGAAAAGTGACATTAACAAACATGCAAGTATCACTTTTCACAGCCTTCCAGATAGCTACTAAGTGACCTGTGAAAAGTGATTGATATTAACAAACATACAAATATAACTTTTCACAGTAATATCTACAAAAAACAATGATGTGGATGTGTATATATGCTATTTATTAGTTTTTCCTTAAGTTAATCAAATATTTTAGGAAAAAGTATCAGTAAGGCCACCAGCCACACTCTGAGGCCACCAAAAATATTTCTTGTGAGAACCCCTGATCTAGACTGTGCACTGTCACTAATTACTCAACTGGAGATATTTTGTTAAACTGTTGGTCTTCTAATTGAACAATCTAGGTTGGTTTTATTTTCCCTTGAAACACTCAAAGGCATCACGTCTACAAAAAATTCAGCAGCTTTGAGGTGGATGACTGAACTAAGGTAAATGAATTGTAAGTCTAAAGCCTACATACATTTTTGACATGTCTAAACACCTTCTCGAATAGAAAAGGAGAACAAGTTGCAGATTTTATAGTTTAACTCCTCTTTGCATTTAGGTCCCTTCAAGAACAGATAATAAACCTTCAAAACAAGTGAGGCCATCTTTAAAAGTTAGAACTACAGTATGTTTTTAATCTCAGGAATCCTCAAACCACCTGCTAAACAATTATTTTCCTTCTCCTCCCTGATCTCTCAGTCTGTATCTATCTGTTGCCTCTTTGCTTATACACCTCTACCCCGACATAATGCGACCCGATATAACACAAATTCGGATATAATGCGGTAAAGCAGAGCTCCGGGGGGGCGGGGCTGCGCGCTCCGGCAAATCAAAGCAAGTTCAATATAACACAGTTTCACCTATAACACGGTAAGATTTTTTGGCTCCCGAGGACAGCATTATATCGGGGTAGAGGTGTACTTAGATTGTAAGCTCTTTAGGGCAGAGAGCATCTTTTTGTACTGCCTTTGTACACTGCCTAGCATAATGAGGCCCTGGTCCATGACTGATACTGGTAGGCACTAACACAATACAAATAGTGAATACTGTAACAACATTTATAGTTGACTATAGTAAACAAATGTATTTGGTTAACTATATTCCAAGCAGCAAACAAGCTTACTTATTTTTACACAGCAGTTAACACTGACATAACAAGAGGCCTTTAAAGTTAAGTGATTGTAATTGGAGTCCTTGTCATAGAGCACTTTGCAATGGCAAACATCATGGAAGAATGTAAAGATAGGTTCATGCAGTTACAGTATGTTCTGCAATTGTTTGGTTGAAGTGACAAGGACATTACCAGTATAGCTTTTGACCTTTCCTGGGCTGCCTTAACAATAGAACTTGAAAGCTGGACTACTCTGAAACCTGTCATTTTGAAACAAACAAATTCAGTTAATTTATGCATTTGGCACCTGTGGGAACCAGTTCATGGGCGAAAAGGTAAGAGCAATTAAATTCTTGTGTTTGCCAAGCAGTGAAGCAGGTGGAGGAGTTCTGGGGTGGGAAGTTTAATGGTCACAAAAGGTGGGGGGTTGGGATCTGGGTCTGCAAATTTCATCAGTTGGCATCTTACAGCTTTTAATATGACATTTAGTCCCCATTATTATGGGTTCCAAGTCTCAAGTGGTAAGGGAGACAAAATATTAAGTAACATAAGTGAATGTGATAGCAACACAACTAGACCTGCCAACAAAAGATCCTACAATGAGATGACAATCTCAGCAGGTTCACAATAATGGATACAGAAGTCTATTATTTATCCATGCATCAGGTGCAGCAGTGCAATTTTTCCTCACACCACCCCAATCATTGGTCTCATCTCCAATACAGCAAGACAGTTTACAGTTGCAAGGGTAAATCAATTTCCATCCCTAGTCAGACATTAATTTCTCTGCTGAGCTGCTGAACAAGGGACCCCATTTAGTATTGCTACTTGTTCCCTAACAGACAAGTGGTATCACCTAGGATAACAGACTCCTCATAGACCAGAAGGTTCTTTATTTCATTGTCATTTGTCTGAGTCAAAATTGATACTGTGAATTAAGTGCGACAACAAATTTCTTCCCTTCAAATATTACATTTTGCTGCATTTATCATAAAACTACAGCCTTCAAAAACAAAATGTAGAAGCTACTGCCACAAGCAATCATGTATTGTTTTCCTTTCTGACCATTGGTGCACAACCAGTGCTTGGAAAAGCTTGAGGGCTTTGAAATAATTTCCACAGGTCTGCCAAGAGCTTTTAGCTCGGAGAAGTCACAAGATTTTGTACCTTGACAAATCACATAATTCTCCTCACGCTCCACTCCCACTTCACTTTCGACATGATTTTAGCAGGCGCTCAGTTTCAAAGCACTAGAGATCTCTATCTGTCTAGGTGTTTATACAGTACTCATCCCTGTGGTATCTGAGCACCCTATCAAATTATATAAATCCACGTAAGTGGTCTGAACAAAGACATATGTTTTGTCTTCTCCCTCTCCTTTCAGGGGTAGTTAGGAGTCACTCGTTATATCTCACGATTCTTTTCTCCACCATTCCAGGAGCAGCAGAGTAATGAATTTTTTTCTCCTATTATGGGTAGGATGCAACAAAGAGACAGGTGTTATACTTTCCTCCAAGCCAATCAAGTTTGTGATCTTCCTCATCTCTTACAGAAGGGAGTTCACAGCCTTGGACCAGCTGCCAAAAAAGTCTGTCTTCAGCTCCCATTACCCCTATCTTACCTCTTGAGAGTTTCATTGTCCTCATGGATTGCAGCTGCCCTTGAAAAATCTTCTTCTGCAGTTAAGAGGCTGTTTTCTTAGGGTGAAATTCCTCCCCAATGCAGAGGGCCAACACAATGTCAACATACAACTTTAGTCCCACTTAAACCCTGTTTCTAAGTTGTGTGAAGACCTTTTGCTGGCCCTCTTCATGGGGGTGTTTCACACTGAGATGGCTTAGTTCTAGCCCACGGACAACTAAGAGGACTTAGAGTTAGAGGTTAATACTTTCTACCACTGGAAAGACAAGATTCCAAGCTGGTATCACAGATATAAAATATTGGTCTTGAGCTTTAGTATTTCTTGAAATACTAAAGCCAAGTTGGAATTCAACTTGACAAAAGCAAGAGGATAATCAGAAAGATGGGATTTTTAATTCATGATGGGGGATGGAAATATAAATTCATGGTCCATTTTGGTCAATTTCAGAGTCATAAGATTTAAAAAATTGTAAATTTCATGAGTTCAGCTATTTAAATCTGATATTTCAGGGTGTTGCAATTTTAAGGGTCCTGATCCACAAAGGAGTTGTGTGTGTAGCGGGGGTTCACAAGGTTATTGTTGGGGAAGTTGCAGTACTGCTACCCTTACTTCTGCACTGCTGCTGGGGATGGCGCTGGGCAACTAGAGAGCAGTGGCTGTTAGCTGGGCACCCAGCTCTGAAGGCAGAGTCGCCACCATCAGCAGCGCAAAAGTAATCATGGTATGGTATTGCCACCCTTACTTCTGCGCTGCTGCTGGAGGGGCACTGCCTTCAGAGTTGGATGCCCGGCTAACAGCCGCCCAGATCTGAAGGCAGCGCAGAAGGGTGACAATACTGCAACCCCCCTAAAATAACCTTGTGACCCCCTGCAACTCCCTTTTGGGTCAGGCCCCCCAATTTGAGAAACGCTGGTCTCCCCCGTGAAATCTATATAGTATAGGGTAAAAGCACACAAAAGACCAGATTTCACAGGGGAGAGCAGATTTCACGGTCAGTGATGTGTTTTTCATAGCCAGGAATTTGGTAGGGCCCTAGTTATGCCATTGGAAATCAGGGATTTGTAGGAGTGAAAATGGCAGAAAGTCTTTGTTGCTAGCCCTAAGATATTAAACTTTAAATCACCACTGAATCCTCAGTCTTGTATATCTTTTGTGGCACTGATCCAGCACTGAACAGAGAGAGTCCCTGACCTCACATCAGTATCATTTTCAATCCCAGAACAAGGTCCACAGGACTGTTACTAGCTGGAGATAAGATGTTTGATAAATGCACGCTACTAACCTTGTTTGTTCTTGGATTTAACATCAGCGGCTTGCCTTTTTCTTTCGTGTGCACGGTGCGACATGCCAGTGCACAGGGAGTGGCAACTACTCTTAATCGGGAGAGCATTTCTTATAGTTCACCTGAGAAAAAGGAAATGAAATAAATCAAATATAAAGACACTTAACCACATGTTCACATTTCTATGCCTGCTAACATGAGAGAGAGAAACCGATACACATCAGATAGTGCTAGCCTGGGGAGGCGTAGGCTGTAACCAATAATATTTTGTGGCAGCCAGTAAGAAGAAAGTGGAGAGTATCTCTGTAGAAGAGGGAAAGGGGGTCCTCACCTTCTGACTTGGATTTGTGGCTTGAGCTGCATGCACACAGCAAAATGACAGGGCTTGGACCTGAGTCTCAGTGGGACTCGGGCTCTATCCCCCTATCAGCATCCTAAGACCCAGGTCCTGAGTGCTTGCTGACTCATGTCAGACTAATTTGCGTGGGGACAGAAGTGGTGGTTGGGCTCAGACTTGAGTCAGAGCCCAGGCTTAGTGAGCAATGTAGACAGACCGTGAGTTGACAGAATGTTGGAAAGCTGGTACATTTATTACTATACTGGGGACTGTATTCAGTCAGCATGTGCCATGAATTACCTGATAGTTGTACTCTGTACTTAGAACAGAAAACTGCTGCTGGCCAATACTGACCTTTTAATGGCAACCAATGAACTTGCTATCAGTGTAAACACCAAGGAGGAGAGAATTATATAGGATAGTACAGAAAAGGACAATGTAGGCTGAATGTCAGGAAAAACTTCCAGACAGAGAAAATATATTGGCATGTGCTATAGTCTTCTAATGGAAGTAATGGAAACCCTGTTACTTAGCACATTTAAAACTAGACTAGAGAAAAACTAGTAAATGTAAAATAGGCAAAAAAACAGATAAACTAACAGGTCTCTTCCACCTCTAGACTCTTATTTCAGTCCTTAAAAAATGGAGCTCTACTGGGACAATTGGTGGGAATGCATTTCTGCAGGCTGTAATTTTCCAGAGCCTCCCTGAAAGATCCTGTTTGTGTTACCTTACAAACCTAGAACCTAATCCTATGAAGTGCTCAGTGTCCTCAGATCCCATTGGTTCAATTATTATTTGGATTGCGGTTAGATTGCAAGATCTTTGGGGCAGGAACTACCACTTAGACATTTGTACAGCACCTAGCACAGTGAGGTGCTGGCCTGATAGGCCTCTAAGTACCACCATAATATAAATGTTTAATAATAATTGCAATCCCAGAGGTTTAAAATAGGATTGTGGCCCATTGTGTCAGGAACTATACAAACACATACAAAGACACAGTCTAAAGAGCTTACTGTCTAAAAAGACAACAGATGAAGGATGCAGTGTTGATAATCCTCAGAACTTCACAGTACGGGGCCAGGGGTAGCAGATTTTTGTTATATTTTAATGCTTTGCTCCTGTGTTACATCAAAGCCAGGCTTTCCCAGTCAAATACAGAGCTGGGTTAGCTTTCACATGCACACGTTTGCTTTCATAAGGCACACACATTTGTTCAAGTGAGCAATAATATGCTCACGAGATCAAAACTAACTGAATAATAAGTTGCACAGGGAGCCACTACCTAGTAACAAATTCAAGACTATCAAAAGGAGTGTAAACCATTTTTGAATAGTGAAATGCTACCTGGTTTGGATTTTTTTAAATGATTTATAGGTGGACCACAAATGATATTAGGGAAAAAAACTATCTTAATCAAACATAACTTGAATATTTGCAGCAGAAGTTATAATGTCTTTTAAATTACCTAATCAGCTGTTAAATACTATACGATGGAAGGGAAATACCATAAAGTATAATCTGATGATAACAACTTCCTTGAAAACCATTCAAAAGTATCTAACAAAATGCCCAGGAAAATTATCTCCCTCTCTGCCCCCCACATATTTGCATTTCTGCATTGCCCACAGAGTAGAGTTATAAACACCAGAATTACCAACTGACTGGTCAACCACACACCTCACTTGGAACCGGAAGTACACAATCAGGCAGCAGCAGAGACAAAATGAACAAACAACAACAACAAAGGCAAATACAGTACAGTGCTGTGTTAAATGTAAACTACTAAAAAAATAAAGGGAAAGTTTAAAAAAAAAAGATTTGACAAGGTAAGGAAACTGTTTCTGTGCTTGTTTCATTTAAATAAGATGGTTAAAAGCAGCATTTTTCTTCTGCATAGTAAAGTTTCAAAGCTATATTAAGTCAATGCTCAGCCGTAAACTTTTGAAAGAACCATAACGTTTTGTTCTGAGTTACGAACAACCTCCATTCCCAATAACTCTGAGGTTCTACTGTAGCAGAACGCTACCCCTATTTACACAGCAACTGTGCTCTGTTTCTCAATCACTGCTCCTTTGTATCTATAGGTCTTTCACTTTAAGGAAGTGTGATTTGAAGCACATACGTGCGGTGGGTTTGTTGTAAAGTATATTAGTTAGTGTTTGTAGACAGACTAATGGAAGTCTTGTTAGTATTAAAAACAAATGCTGCTTTTCACAGAGTAATTCCTCACGTGGTGGTGGTGGACGACTAAACACAGCTGGCCTGTCAGAATTAATCAGCAGTGCTGTCAAAAATAACTTTGTAAAGAACAGGGTCTGATAAAACAAAATTAAATTCATGCTACAACACTGTCATCGTTTGGGCATGGCAAATTCAATTTTGAGTACAGGTTAAATTCTAGCCACTTGTTTGCCATTATTATGCAATTTCAAATCAATGCTCTGTACATATGAAGCCAAAAATTATTTGAGATTGCAATGCAAAAGTAACCCTTAATACAGTATACATCAGCATTGTCTGAGACTGGTTTCATTTTCTCAATACTAAATATCGTAAACAAGGAACTATAATTAAGCCAAACAAAACACCCCCCTGTAACTGAATTCAATTACCTAACTGCAACGAATGAGCACTTATGAACTAAACAGTACTCCCTTTCCTCTTCTGAATGCAGGAGATTTAATTCCAGGTATTGTTTATCCCAATAAAATGGATTAGTCACTTTTTTTTGTCCTGAACTATCCTTCCTCAGGTCTATTACTTATTCATTTCTATTTCATCCTATCTCTCTTATCATTCCCCTGAACTGACCTCCCTTGTTCCATGCTCTTCAATTCACTTCCTCATTTCCAGCTCACATGGACCTTTGCATTTTAAAATAAAGGCCTAAATCTTGCTCCACAAAATTTAACTTCAGTGGGAGTTACAGACATATTCAAAGGCAAAACTTAACCTTATTTTTTTTTAAATATAAATGAAAGCCACAGTTATTTACTTCTTTATAAAAGTTCAGTAAGGGGCAGACCTTCCAACTGAGAAACTGAAGGATTGAACATCTGTAAAATTACAATTTGGATTTGCAGCACAATAGCTGTTCAGATGAAGAACAATCCCAGGGCAGTGCTAATACCTTTTAGATAGTTTGTAAGTGGGTGCTGGAAGGTTTTTTAGAAGAGTGTTTTTAAAGAGGGATCTGAGTTGAGGTGGTGATGTTTTGGTACATAAGACAACCCAAAGAAGGAAGGAAGTCAATTGTGAGAAAAAAATATATATAAACGGAAGCGAAAGCAGAGATAAGCAGAGATGCAGTTGTGAACAAGGATAAGAAGAGAGAACACAGGAACTGAAAAAGGAATAAAATGCCATCTAAAACCTGTCCACATAATCAAAACTAGACTTTTTTTTCCTTTTTCCTTTCAGCAGAACTGTGTTATACAACCAGATTTGATTCAATACAGCCAGTATTTTTTAGCACAATATTGTTTACATTGTGTCACTGTTTAACTGAGTCTACATTCTTCAGCATATTGGATGACCGTTTTCTGCAGTGGAGTATCTTATCCGGAGGCATCTGGCCAGTTCAAACTAATGATTAGTATTATACAAGTGCACTTATCTAGAAGCAAATGTTTTTGTTAGCACAATTATAGATTTGTTAAATTTCAAAGGCTGCTTTTAGGGAAAAATATTCATTATACTTTTAAAGGTACAATTACATTCCCAATTGAATCATGTAGTTCCCAGAGCGAATTAAAGCAAAGTCTGCTTCAATTAACATTGAGGCTATCTGGGTCACGAATTACAGCTTTAATACTTCTAATAATTTCAGCAGAGTTGCAATTCATGTTCAAAGGCTTTGCAGCCATCCTTTAGTTTCAATGACAATTGATCATAAAAATAATATTTCAAGTATTTCTTCCTATACAAAATTTCAGAGTGCTGGGATGAGCAAATTAGTACCATTTTCCTTTAGTATACAGAATGCACTTATCAATAACTAGAATCAGTAATAAACATTTTAAATATAGGGTGAAACTCGCTAAGCTTCCTGAGTTTCAAGGAAAACATAATGTTTATTACATAGTACCACCTTTGGCCCAGCCAGCATAGTCCCATACAGCAGGAGCAATTGTTTTGTGAATCTGTACAGTCCTGAATCATGGCTAAGCCCCTTTACTTTCAGTTTAAACCAATTTTTACTGAGAATTTCTTGGGTTTTACAAAAAGTATTATTCAGTTTTTTTCTGATTTTCACCCGACTTTTGTATCATTCAAATCTATAAAAAATAACGTATTTTATTAGGAAAATACAATACATTGAATGAGATATATGTATTACGATAATACATTAGTCTGTGGGTATGTGCAAAGCTGCCTGTTGAAGTAAGGCTATGTGCTAATCTAGAAGATACACACAATAAACAAACAGGCACGCATGCAAGCTCTGAAGAGCGTGTGCATCTGAACATACTGATAAATCTCACACCCACCATGTACACATTTCAAGCTGTTAGCAGATAACAGTTTAAAGATTTGACATACTAAAATGGGAAGAAAATGAAAATCTGTATCAGAATACATTTCAGAGCATGAGGAAATATTCAAAAGTTTAAAAAAACAAGAAAAGGGTGAAGTTGAGTGTATGCGCTGCAAATGGTGTGGCCCAATTATTAAATGTAAATATCTATAGGCTAATAGTTCCAAGTCTACAACAGTAAACTGTTTATTCAAATGAAAAGTTTTATTTGGGGATTAGAGATGTAATGTTTTCTTAAACTCAGAGGTGGCACTGTGTTTTGAGTTCTCTTTTAGTTCTGCAGCAAACCACATTGATAAATGGAATTCAAAGCATTAATCTACTGAATACCTTTCCCCTGTCTTTCTATCCACCAAAATAAACTCTGATATTTACCCAGAAAAATTATTAATCTTTTTTTTGCATTGATTTCCACCCATTTTTGTTGTTAGGGTAATAAACACTGATAAATTCTCGGGAAAATTTAAATAAAATAAAAACTGAAAACCAAGGGCCTAATCATGGCACAGGTATGGAGGTCTGGAGTCTTTTGTTAACTAAACATGGCTAATCTTCCCAAGTATCACACACACACACACACCTCATCATTTTAGCAGATATAAAGCAGACTACAATTACGAAATTAGGCAAGTTCCAGGTCTGACTGAACTTCCCTTTAGAGGTCTATTAAAAAAACAGAACAGCTTCCCTCCACCTAGCAGATTCCATCAGGACTACTTCACTTGGAGGAAAGTGCTTTGCTGAGTGTGAGATATGGGGCAATTTTCATTTGACTTAAGGTTGGCCTTAAATTACATACGTGTATGTATGAGAGAGCCGAGAGTTCATATTTGGGAGTCAAGTGTTCTGGATCCTATTCCATGTTCTGCCACTGATTCACTCTGACACTGGGCTAGTCATTTCAATGCTGTGTGGCTCAGTTTCCCCAGCTACAGAATGGGGATATTTTGGTACCCGTCGCAGGAGTTATAACACAGTTTTAATTGACATATGTAAAGTGCCTTGGGATTCTCAGATGAAAGAAGGTGCTATAGAGTTAGAAAATATTATACAATGCATTTGCAGATGCTGACTATCTCAAACAGCAATAATAAACAGGCCATCTGAGACACAGGTGAATTTTAGACCTATTTTTCCCTGATCATTGCATGACCAAATCAATCCAATAGTGGTTCTGTAATCTCCAACAAGGAGGAGAAACACTAAATCTAAAGTATTTATGTGTGGAACATGCCTCTGACCTACACAGTTTGAGACATTCAGCACAGGAAATACCACCAGTTCAATTTAAAAAAAAAAAAAAAAAGAAGATTGCAAGATACATGTAGACTTTACTTGTGACATTAGATATAAGCTAGAGTTCTCACAGTCCAAACAGAAAGAAGTACTAGATCACAAGGCTATGACTACACTACAGACCTTACAGCGGCACAGCTGTCCCGATGCAGCTGCGCTGTTGTAAGGTCTCCCATATAGCTGCTCTATGCCAACCGGAGAGAGCTCTCCCGCCGGCATAACGAAACCATCCACAATGAGAGGCAGTAGTCATACGCATCGACTTCTAGTTTTCCCTGAGGGTGCTCCACCCCTGATCTGCCACGAAGCCCCGCCCCCACTCCCCCCCAAGGCTCTGCCCTGGCTCCGCCTCTTCCCACCCCCACTCCACCCCCTCCCCAAAGCCCCCGCCCACCACTCACTGCTCTCCACCCTCCCCCAAGCCCCTCCCCAATTAGCTTAGTGGGGACACCAAACAGCTGTAGCTGGTGGGTGCTAAGCACCCACTATTTATTTCTGTGGGTGCTCCTGCCCCGGAATTGGCGGTACCTATGTCAGCAGGAGAGCGTCTCCAGCCAACACAGTGCTGTCCACACTGGTGCTTTTGTCGTTGAAACTTATGTCGGTCAAGGGGGTGGGTTTTTTTCACACTCGTGACCGACAAATGATTTACTGACAAAGGTGCTAGTGTAGAGAAAGCCTATGTCTAGAGATATCAAGAGGCTCATAAAAGCTCTTATCTCACCACCCAATGTGAGAAAAGTCTTTAATAGGGTAACTGATCTGGCAGTTACTGTTCTGCAGTTCTTAATACAATGATCTTCTTGGGTTCTAAAACAGCCTTGCCTTGTGTCAACAGCGCTATTTTGTGGAAGGTGCTGTTCTGTTTTAGGGTTCAGGCCTGCAAAGGCATGTGCTGAACTCTACTACCATGAGTAGTTCCACTGATTTCAATGGGAAGTCTCATGGCAGGAAAGTTAAGCACTGGCATAAGCGTGTGAAGGATTGGTGCCCTAGTCTGAAGAATTCTCATAAGGATTGTGGATAGTGAACTGCTCATGAGGCTTCCTTCAAGCGTGAAGGGCCTTAACCCAGCAGAACCAGCACGGTTTCACTGCAAAAAGCCGGCTGGGGAGAGACAGTAAGTTTTCAGAACAATATTCTGAGGTATTCCCTGGACTCACAGCACTGCAACAGACAGGGGACACAGTGGGGGAGGAATGAAACAAAACCAGAGGATCCATGGTCATTGCTCCATCCTGTTCCAGTAGCAGTTCCATAGCTACCCTACGCGTGGAAGAGAAAATACTCTTCTGCAGAAAAGCCCAGAACGGAGCCTATTTGGGTTGCATGCTAAAATTAGATGTAGTCTAAATAGCAGCAACATGGGAACGATTCACTGTTATAAGCAAGGCTCAGTCATTCCAAACATACTGAACAGCCAAATACGTCTTTTTAAAATGTGTTCCCTCCTGAACAACAAAAAGACTCTGAAAACACATACCTAAATTAGATACCAGCTCATGCAACAGTTGGAAATGGTTCCCTCCATTGTTACTGTTGAAATGGAAACTTCTGTTGCAATCTAGTAGAACATTTAATGAGCACCCATGGAAGCACAGCATGCTATATATGCAATGACAATGGCTTTTAGAGCCTACGAGCCCTAGTCATAGGCTAAGGGTACGTCTATACTTTACCGCCGAACCCGGAGGTAAGCAATCGATCTTCTGGGATCGATTTATCACGTCTAGACAAGACGTGATAAATCGATCCCGGAAGTGCTCGCCGTCGACACCGGTACTCCTGCTCCGCAAGAGGAGTACGCGGCATCAACGGGGGAGCCTGCCTGCCGCGTGTGGACCCGCGGTAAGTACCATGTAGTTCGAAGTAAGATACTTCGACTTCAGCTACGTTATTCACATAGCTGAAGTTGCGTATCTTAGTTCGAACTGGGGGGTTAGTGTGGACCAACCCTGAGGCCCCATTGTGTTTGGTGCTGTACAAACCCAGAACAAAAAAGGACAGTCCCTGTCCCAAAGAGCTTACAATTTGTAGTTTCATCACATTCTCCGTTTATATGAGACAAGCTTCTAGTTTCTTGTCAGGTATCACCCAGCGAATCCAAATGACACCAACGTATGTTCTTTCCAGGGAGTCACGATGAGCATAGAAGGCCCTTATATATTAAAAACTGAGCATAACAAGCTCATGACCACATATATGTACATACACACATCAACAAAGCAGATATTCAATTGTCACAATGGTAACATTTTTCTGGAACGAAGAATAGTTCGTCTACCATAGCTTCATCAGATCTTAAAAGAGTTTCTTTTAACTGACTACTGGTTAATGCTATTACTTCACTTTCTCAATTTTACTCATACAGAACACAAGCATCTAAACGAACAGTGTAATAATAAAATGAAATCTAACAAGAATGCAACAATGGCATTTCAAATCATCACTGACATTTATTTTACCAGATAGACAAAGACAGGTAAAACCAAGGCTTGCAGAAGCTAGTTCTAAAAATACCAACCGGACTAACATTTCCTACTCAAATGCTGCATCAGCATTTCCACTAATTTTGAACGTTTACTTTCAGTGCTTTATGGCTCTGCCATAAAAATTAATTCCAGGTTCAATGTCAGCACACAAACTGTCAGCTCAGGGACAGGGCTTCAGATATTTCAACAGTATCTAAGTGTCTTTTCACACTGGCCTGACTCAAGAGGTTTCTATTTACATCAGCAAAGTCTTGCAACTGATTAGTTTGTCGTTTGCATTCTTACTTTTGCTATTCTGGAAAAAAGAACACATGAATAACCAACCCGTTTTACTGTGTTAACAACATACTTCTTGCTTCCTTTCATAAAAAGATTAAGTTGTTGACAAGGAAGCTGCCTGTCTGGGGGAAACACTCCCTTCCTGGGTGAGCAGAGGGAATATTAGATACCAGCAAGAGATCCAGAAGACTGCAAGCAGCTCCCATAGTTACTCAAACGGTTTAATCTCAAGAGGCGGTATTTGAATGGAGTAGTTTGCAGGAAGTGGAGCGAGAACAAAGCCTTTGTGAGCAGGAGGAACGGTACTCTCGCTAAAGGGGAAATAATTTTCAGTGCAATCTAATTGCAGAACCAATTTGCTCTCCAGAGGCATCTTGTGAGTAAGCCATCCTTAGGCAGGGACAGTTTAGCAGTAGCAAGACACACAGAACCCTCATCATCCTACATCAATGTGAAAGTGGCTTATAGGTGTAGCAGCGATGCTCCTGTTATAACAGGACAGAGCAAGCAGGATTTATTATAACAGAACTGCTCCCTCAGAAGTGCTGCCTATAATGCTGGTATTTGTGAAGGCTGTGACTGCAATAATAAATAACAGCAGCCCAGGCTTCAGTTTAATTATAATCTTGACCACAGCCTGAACCAAACACTGCGGCTCTCACCGATGACAGACAGACAGACACACACACACACACCTCCTAAGGAGGAAGAGATTCAGGAAGGAAATGATCAGGAAACAAAGTCTTGTACAAAATGTCCCAAAATAGGTCCTTAAAAGACTTATAATGCTCTTAATATTGAAAGGGAAAATAATTACCAGGGCAGGAGCTGCTACCTCTTCCTCCTGCTGCTGCCCTCTGTGTGATGCTGCCCCAGGACTTGAACCGACCTCGGTCTCTGCACCAGCCAGCAGTTCTCCTCCGCCAGAGACCCTTCCCCCTCGGTGCCCTGCACGGAATGAAGCAGACAGGGCAGAGCCTGGGAGGGACACTCCAGAGGGCGGGGCGTTCCCTCTGACTGACAATTCAACTCAACTAGTGAGAGGTGGCGGATGGATGACGCTCCGCTATTGGGCTCCCAACGTCGCCGGCAGGGAGGTGGGGCTGAGAGAGGGAGGGAGCAGCTGTTGCTGAAGATGCTAATAAGGCCAATAGGGACAGCCAATCAGCGTGCGAGATGAGCAGGGACACGGAGGTGGTGGGGGGATGGTTTAGCCTCGGCTCCATGAAGAACAGACCGAGGGTGGGGGAAGGTTGGTGGTGTTATTTGCAGAGAGATGGAAAAGGGGTGAGGGTGGGAGGAGTGATTATGGGGGGACAGAGGTGGTGGCAGGTGGAAATGGGGCAGTGGGTGGGGGGATCTGGGGCATGAAGGGGAGAGGACACCACAGTGCATGGAATGTAGGGAACTTCAGGACTAAAACAAGGGGCATTTGAGAGGTAGGAGCGTGAAGCCTTTCTGGGTTCATCCAAACCAAGCCAACTTTAGACATAAGTAAGGCTGCTGCACGTCTGTCACGGAGGTCGCAAAAGTCACAGATTCCGTGACTTTCCATGACCTCCATGACTTCTGCAGCAGCCAGTGTGGCTGACCCCAGGACCTGCTGCTCATGTGGCCCCGAGACAGCAACACTGGCCGCTGCTGGAGTGGCCCCCACAGCCAGACGCTCGGGTAGCCCTTCATTTAGCCGCGCTGGCTGCCACTGGAGCAGCCTGGGGGCCAGCCCCATGAACCACTGCTCGGGCAGCCTCGGCCTTAGGGACCACCTGAGCAACAGCTGGTGCTGCGGGACCCGTGGACAGCCTGAACAGCAGGCAGTGGGGCTGGCCCCAGGGGCCCCCCAGAGCAGCAGCTCCCAACTAAGATTTAGTTAGGAGTATTTATAATAAAGTTCATGGACAGGTCATGGGCCATGAATGTTTGTTTATTGCCTGTGATCTCTCCATGACTTTTACTAATAATACCCATGCCTAAATCATAGCATTAGACATAAGCAATTGTTTGGGGCATAGGTGCCAACTCCGTGGGTGCTCCAGGGCAGAAGACATTCCTACAAGAAAGAGCATATTAAATACAGCCTACTGTTAAGTGAATCTTAATCATGGCAGGCCGGGTCCCATGGCCCAACAAAATTAGACCTATCCCAGGGCCTGGAGGAAGAAGGGATGTGGAGAAGAAAGGGACCAGAAATCATAGACGTTGGGGATTCAGTTGGGGGCTGTTCTCTGTTGCTTGCTTCTGTTTGAATTTAGCATGTTACTGTATTATGCATGAATGAGCTGGGACACATCACAATGTATAGCACAATAGTGATCTATATTAATAACACAAGGGTTGGCAAATGACAGAAGCAGGGCTGTAACTAAGGCGGGGCGAGAGGGGCAGCTGCCCAGGGTGCAGAGCCAGCAGGAATGCAAAAAAGGGGGCAGCTCAGGATAGGGCCCAGCACGTTAGTGCCCGCTGCAGGATTGGGTCCAGCAGCATCGGCTGGATCCATGGGCATAGTTTGGGCCAGGGGCGAGGGGGTGTTGGCCCCCCCCCCAACAGAGACCCAGCCCAAGAAGGGAGGGCGTGGCACTGAACTGCTTCTCCTGCCAGGACACCACCTCCTGAATCCTAGTGAAGCTGGTCAGTTTCCCCTTCTGTGTGCGCTGGGTGCCCTATATGGCCACCATCCTAACCGTGAGTGCCCGAGGGAGGCCAGGGCAAGGGGGTGAGTGATGAGAGATATGGGGGAAGGGAGGTGTGGTTGGGCGGGGAAGGAAGGGGATAGGGGAATCGGGCAAGAGGAGAGGGATGTGGGGGAGGGGGATATAGGCAGAGGACAGTGGGGAACGGGGAGTGGGAAAGAGAAGGGGATAAGGGAATGGGGGGAGGGAAGCGGGAGCTGCAGGTACCTCAGAGCAGCAGCAGCTGGGGCTCCCCTTTTAAGCTGACCCATTCCGCCTCCAGCACTGGTAGCTCACCTCCAGTGGGTATCCCTGCCACAGGTACCCCCTCTAGTGCCCTCCAAATACCCTCTCAAATACCCCTGCAGCTTCTCCTCCCCCTCCCTGCGACGTGTCCTCTATTTGGGAACTTGAAATATGGGGTCGCTCTTTTCTCATGGCCTTGGTTTCTGGAGCTGGCAGGAGCGAGTCCATCCTGCCAGCAGCCACCTGCTCCCAAGGCCTGGGCTGGGCACCGGCTTGCAAGGCTGAGCTCAGAGCGTAGGCTGTGTGACTGCGAGCCTGGCAGCCATGGGGCTGCAGCAGGGCAGCTAAGGGGAGCAAGGAGTGTGGGGAGACTGACCTGGCTGCAATGGCAAGTCCCCGGGTGGTGACTGAGGTGTGACCGTGCTGCTGAGAGGCAGGTGCCCAAGGGGAATGAGTATTGCAGGGAGCGCTTTGGGGAGCATCTCATGGCAGCCAGGCTGCATAGGTAGGGGACGGCTCCAGGGTTTCTTCGGGGGCGAGACAAGAGCGTATCTGGGAGACAGCTCAGAGCTGTGTTGCCCACCCTGCCTGCAGAGCACGCCCCCATGCAGAGACAGCCAGGTGGGGAGCAGGGCAGGGAGGATTGCCAGCACAAGGAACCAGGGGCCTGAGCGGGCCGGGCGGCTCCCACCAGCTTCTGATCTGCCAGCTCTTGGCAGGAAGCGACAGTTTTCAAACTGGGGGGTTCATCCTCCTAGGAAGGCATGCCCCACAGTTTTGAAAACCTCTGTGCTAAATGTGAGGCAGAAATCTGGGGGGGGGTGTCACATGACCCCATGTGAAACCTTGTGCATTGCCTCTGGGGGGCACAAATACGATTGCTTGCCCCAGGCTCTGAAATGTTTTGTTACAGCTCTGGACAGAAGGGCAGCACCTGTGGCAGGCCAAACACTGTGGTAGAAGGGCCCACTGGAGAATCACAACACAAAACTGCACAGCAGTTCTTCCAGCCCCTTTCACAGAAGAAAAAATATACTTTCCCCTATGTCATAGGGGTGGTGATTGGCTTAAGGGCCAGACACAGTATGAGCCACCACTGCTCAGACCACCTGGAGCCACTTGGTTCTCCTTTCCCTGGGGACCTGTACCTCTCCAGTCTGATGCTGTGCAGTTTTGTTAATGTTAAAAGATGCAAAGCTATTAATATTGTCATGGTAGCTGTGATGACTCGGATGGGTAGGCATGCGAATGAGCACTGTGTAGTTAAGTGAGGCAGAGTTGCTATAGTAACAACTGTAATGAATATATATACTACAACCCTGTTTAACCAAAGCTCCCTCTTCTCCTAAACATGATTTTGAGCCCTGTTGTGAATTACATACCCAGCTGCTTCCTCCTCCTCTCCCCTCCATTTATCAATATGGCTTTGATGCCCCTGAAACATTTCAGATAAGCACGGTATGGAAGATGGAAACCAAAAAAACTTGTTATAGTAACATGAAAGTTCAAGGCTGCGTGTCAGGCTAAGACAGCTTGAAGGAGAGAGATTTAAAAACATTTATCCTCAATGGGCATAAATCAGTGTAGCTCCATTCATTTCAATGGTGCCATGTCAACGTACACCAGTTGAGGATCTGGCCCAATATGAGTGAGGAACATTAAATGCCTTAGTCACAGTGAAACATGCTGCAACATCATTTCTTGTGAGGGAGTGATTCTTTAAAAACGGTCTTGAAATTAATCCAAGAAGAATCATAGAATCATAGGACTGGAAGGGACCTCAAGAGGTCATCTAGTCCAGTCCCCTGCAGTCATGGCAGGACAAGTATTATCTAGACCAGTGGTTCTCAACCATTCCAGACTACTGGACCCCTTATAGGAGTCTGATTTGTTTTGCGTACCACCAAGTTTCACCTCACTCAAAAACTACTTGCTTACAAAATCAGACATAAAAATACAAGTGTCACAGCACACTATTACTGAAAAATTACTTACTCATTTACTAAGCTAGACCATCCCTGACAGGTGTTTGTCTAACCTGCTCTTAAAAATCTCCAATGATGGAGATTCCACAACCTTCCTGGGCAATTTATTCCAGTGCTTAACCACCTTGACAGGAACTTTTTCCTAATGTCCAACTTAAACCGCCTTTGCTGCAATTTAAGCCCATTGCTTCTTGTCCTATCCTCAGAGGTAAAGGAGGATAATTTTTCTACATCCTCCTTGTATCAAAACTTTTATGTACTTGAAAACTGTTATGTCCCCTCTCAGTCTTCTCTTCTCCAGACTAAACAAACCCAATTTTTTCAATCTTCCCTCACAGGTCATGTTTTCCAGACCTTTAATCATTTTTGTTGCCCTTCTCTGGACTGTCTACAATTTGTCCACATCTTTCCTGAAATGTGGCACCCAGAACTGGACACAATACTCCAGTTGAGTAAACAGCGTGGAGTAGGGCGGAAGAATTACTTCTTGTGTCTTGCTTACAACACTCCTGCTAATTCATCCCAAAATGCTATTTCCTTTTTTTGCAACAGTGCTACAATATTGACTCATATTTAGCTTGTGATCCACTATGACCCCCAGATCCCTTTCTGCAGTACGCCTTCCTAGGCAGTCATTTCCCATTTTGTATGTGTGCAACTGATTGTTCCTTACTAAGTGGAATACTTTTGCATTTGTCTGTATTGAATTTCATCCTATTTACTTCAGACTATCTCTCCAGTTTGTCCAGATCATTTTGAATTTTAATCCTATCCTCCAAAGCACTTGCAACCTCTCCCGACTTGGTATTGTCCACAAACTTTATAAGTGTACTCTCCATGCCATTATCTAAATCATTGATGAAGATATTGAACAGAACCAGACACAGAATTGATCCCTGTGGGACCCCAGTCGATATGCCCTTCCAGCTTGACTGTGAATCACTGATAACTATTGTCTGGGAACAGTTGTCCAACCAGTTATGCACCCACCTTATAGTAGTTTCATTTAGGTTGTATTTCCCTAGTTGGTTTATGAGAAGGTCATATGAGACAGTATCAAAAGCCTTACTAAAGTCAAGATATAAACATCTATCACTTCCCCCCTATCCACAATGCTTGTTACCCTGTCAAAGAAAGCTATTATGTTGGTTTGACATTATTTGTTCTTGACAACTCCATGCTGACTGTTACTTATCACTTTATTATCTTCTAGGTGGAGCAAATAATTAAGCAATCAATATGCAAACATTATCTTTCTGGGTACTGAAGTTAAGCTGACTAGTCTGTAATTCCTGGGTTGTCCTTATTTCCCTTTTTATAGATGGGCACTATATTTGCCCTTTTCCAGTCCTCTGGAATCTCTCCCATCTCCCATGATTTTTCAAATATAATTGGTAATGGCTCAGATATTTCCTCAGCCAGCTCTTTGAGTATTCTAGGCTGTATTTTATCAGGCCCTGGTAACTTGAAGACATCTAACTAGTCTAAGTAATTTTTAACTTGTTCTTTCCCTATTTTAGCTTCTGATCACTTCATTTTCATTGGCATTCACTGTGTCAGACATCAAATCACTACTGTCCTTTTTGGTGAAAACTGAAAAAAAGTAATTTAGCACTTTTCTGCCATATCCACATTTTCTGTTATTGTCCGTCCGTCCGTCCCCCCCATTGAGTAATGGGCCTACCCTGTCCTTGGTCTTCCTCTTGCTTCTAATGTATTTGTAGAATGTTTTCTTGTTGTCTCTTTATGTCTCTAGCTAGTTTAATCTTGTTTCATGCTTTGGTCTTTCTAATGTTATCCCTACATACTTCTGTTATTTGTTTATAGTCATCCTTTGTAATTTGGACTCCTTTTGAAGTTTCAGATCATTAAGCCAGGGTGGTCTCTTGCCATACTTCCTATCTTTCCTACGCAATGGGATAGTTTGCTCTTGTGCCCTTAATAATGTCTCCTTGAAAAACTGCCAACTCTCTTGAACTGTTTTTCCCCTTAGACTTGCTTCTCTTGGGATCATAGAATCATAGAGTATTAGGGTTGGAAGAGACCTCAGGAGGTCATCTAGTCCAACCCCCTGCTTAAAACAGGACCAGGACCAACACCAACTAAATCATCCCAGCCAAGGCTTTGTCAAGCCGGGCCTTAAAAACCTCTAAGGATGGAGATTCCACCACCTCCCTAGGTAACCCATTCCAGTGCTTCACCACCCTCCTAGTGAAACAGTGTTTCCTAATATCCAACCTAGACCTCCCCCACTACAACTTGAGACCATTGCTTCTTGTTCTGTCATCTGCCACCACTGAGAACAGCCTAGCTCCATCCTCTTTGGAATCCCCCCTTCAGGTAGTTGAAGGCTGCTATCAAATCCCCCCTCACTCTTCTCTTCTGCAGACTAAATAACCCCAGTTCCCTCAGCCTCTCCTTGTAAGTCCCAACCCCCTAATCATTTGCCCTCTGCTGGACTCTCTCCAATTTGTCCACATCCCTTCTGTAGTGGGGGAGTTGGGGGGAGAGGACCAGAACTGGAAGCAATACTCACCAGTGTCAAATAGAGGGGAATAATCACTTCCCTCGATCTGCTGGCAATGATCCTACTAATACAGCCCAATATGCCGTTGGCCTTCTTGGCAACAAGGGTGCACTGCTGACTCATATCCAGCTTCTCATCCACTGTAATCCCCAGGTCCTTTTCTGCAGAACTGCTGCTTACTCAGTCGGTCCCCAGCCTGTAGCGGTGCATGGGATTCTTCCTTCCTAAGTGCAGGACTCTGCACTTGTCCTTGTTGAACCTCATCACATTTTATCTTATCTCCCCACTCCTGGAATTTGCTAAAGTCTGCCTTCTTGAAATCCATTATCTTTATTGTGCTGTTTTCCCTCCTACCTTTCTTTAGAATCATGAACTCTACTATTTCATGATCACGTTCACCTTAGCTGCCTTCCACTTTCAAATTCGCAACCAATTCCTTCCTGTTTGTCAAAATCAAAACAGCCTCTCCCCTAGTAGCTTTTTCCACCTTCTGAACTAAAAAATTGTCTCCGGTGCATTCCGAGAACTTGTTGCATAATCTGTGCCCTGCTATACTATTATTTTCCCAACAGATGTCTGGATAGTTGAAGTCCCCCATCACCATCAAGTCCTGTGTTTTGGATGACTTTGTTAGTTGTTTAAAAAAAGCCTCAACCTTGTCTTCTTCCTGGTTAGGTGGTCTGTAGTAGACCCCTACCATGACATCACATTTGTTTTTTACCCCTTTTATCCTTACCCAGAGACTTTCAACAAGTCTGTCTCCTATTTCCATCTCAATCTCAATCCAAGTATATACATTTGTAATATATAAGACAAACCTCCTCCCTTTTTCCCCTGCCTGTCCTTCCTGAGCAAGCTGTACCCTTCTATACCAATATTCTAGTCATGTGTATTATCCCGCCAAGTGTCATAATTGTGTTTATTAACTAGCATTTCCAGTTCTTCCTGCTTATTCCCCATACGTCGTGCATTAGTATACAGACAACTAAGATACTGATTTGATTTCCCCCCTACGTTCTCTCTTGTGTCTCCCTCATCCCTGCTATAACAGCCCATGCTCCCCACAGATTCCAACCCTTCTCCCAGGTCTCCAAGTTCTTGACTTACCTGTCACCTGCCCCCGTCGAACCTAGTTTAAAGCTCTTCTCACTAGGTTAGCCAGTCTGTAGCCAGATATGCTCTTCCCCTTTCTCCAGAGGTGGAGCCCATCTCTGCTTAGCAGCCCTTCTTCCTGGAACAGCATCCCATGGTCAAGGAAGCAAAAGCCTTCCTGGCAACACCATCCTCGCAGCCAAGCATTCATCTCCAGTTAGTGAGATATGGCAGGTCTGGGGGCCTAAAACTCACAGCAAAAACTCTTCATAGAAGAGAGGAGTAAGGGCTGCTGTTTCATTCATATACTGAACGCAGGCTGCACTGGTGATGCCACACATAACTCATTAAATCATTGCTATGTTTATGTGATTTTCTAAATTGTATATAATGAAAGAAATAGTCCCCCTCTATCGCTTTTGAGCTCATGTTTGTGCTCAGCCCAGTAGCTTATTTTGGCTTCTGTGATGGTGGTGGCATTAGCTTTATTATTGCCAGAGACTGGCCCCTTAGGCATCAATACATTCTGGACTCTTTCATCCCAGCTGACCAGACATCTCAAACCCATTTGGTCTTCAGAGGACTAGCCCCTCTCAATTTCACAGCTCATAGATCCATGGTGACAATTTAAAGCCAGAAGGGACCATTAGATCAGTGGCTTTCAACCTTTCCAGATTATTGTACCCCTTTCAGGAGTCTGAGTTGTCTTGCGTACCCCCAAGTTTCACCTCACTTAAAAACGACTTGCTTACAAATACAGACATAAAAATACAAAAGTGTCACACACACGATTACTGAAAAATTGCTTACTTTCTCATTTTTACCATGTAATTATCAAATAAATCAATTGGAATATAAATATTGTACATACATTTCAGTGTATAGTATTTAGAGCAGTATAAACAAGTCATTGTCTGTATGAAATTTTAGTTTGCACTGGGATGATTTAGTTGGGGATTGGTCCTGCTTTGAGCAGGGGGTTGGACTGATGACCTCCTGAGGTCCCTTCCAACCCTGATATTCTATGATTCTATGATTTCACTAGTGCTTTTTATGTAGCCTGTTGTAAAACTAGGCAAATATCTAGATGAGTTGATGTACCCCTGGAAGACCTCTGTGTACCCCTAGGGGTACACACACCCCTGGTTGAGAACCACTGGATTAGATTATCTAGTCTGACCTCCTCTATATCAGAAACTCTAGAATTTCATTGAAGTACCCCCGCGTTGAGCCCAATAACTAATGTTTGACTAAAGCATATCTTCTAAAAAGGCATCCCGGTCTTGATATGAAAACATCCAGAGATGGAGAATCCGCCTCTTCCATTGGTTGTCCATTCCAATGCTTAATCACCTCACTGTTAGAAGTGTGCGCACTAAGGCATTTTCTCTAGCTCTTGAATCATTTTCGTGGCTCTTTTCTGTATCCTTGCCCATTTTCCAACATCCTTTTAAAAATATGGACCCCAGAACCAGATGCAGTATTCCAGCATCAGTCTCATACTGCAATATCCAGAGGTAAAAGCCATCTCCCTACTGTTCACTTGAGGGCCAGAGATAGTATCCAGGCCTCCTGACTCCCAGCCCAGTGCTCTTTCCACTAGGCCGCGCTGCCTCAAAATCCACAATCATAAATATCCCTCATAACAGAGAGCCTGATGATTTGTACGTACCACCTACATTTAATGTGTTACACTGAGTTTCATATCAGTACTCTGAAGAGCAGAATCTGGCTCACAATCTTTCACCCCACGGTATTACAGCCAGGCGTCACTCAGAACACAAAGGACAAACCAGAGAAAATTGTAAAATAATACTACTTCTTTACAGTTATTGAAAAGCTGCAGTAAAAATATAGAAGTGAACAAGAGACTGTTTTTAGCACAGATACATGAACTTTTATCTACATCCAAATCTAAGGAAGAAGTCTTACTGTTTAGATATTGGCAGGTGAAAGGACAAACAAACCATTTTATCTCTGAGCAAAGAACAAACACCAAATGGCGAAAGTTACCATCCTTTGGTAACAGTCACATCCTTCACTGTTCCTGCTCAGCCAAATGGGTTGAGGTTTAAGCAGTCCCCTGGTTAGCCCCGTCCTCATAGATGTTAAAACCAGCCTAATCATGATAGCTAGAGATAACGCTAATTTCCTTTCTCATGTATAATGTGGAACTGCAGCAGAAACTGCATGGTAAAGGTGGTAACTGCCTTTTCATTATGTGCTCATTAGAGTTTGACTGCCCTTTAACGTTGCCAAAACAAAATTACTTTGCTTAAAATGGATCATGTGTGATCTTCTGCCACAGGAGGATTTGGGGGGTTAAATTTGATGGGAATTTGACATGGAGTTCTTGACAGATGAGTGTTTAAAAAAAAAATCAGAGGTATGTTTCACTTTGGTGCAAGTCTCCTAAACTGTTTTTGGCCTGTCACATCTCAGAACCTGTTTGGTTTACAAACTTCACATTTACTTGTCCATCCTCTCCCACCCGTGGCTTTGAGTATTTTGAGAAAGTTTGAATGATTACTATTGGAAGGAGTGCTGATGCCCTCCGCCAATAGCCCAGTGGTTAGGGCACTCCCTGGGAGGTTCCAGATGCAGGTTCAAATTGACACTTTGCATGATTCAGCGCAGCAACTTCACCCCACATAAATGCTCTAACCACCAGCCTATTGGGGAATGTTGCTTAAAGATGTTCCATGCTGTATGTAATATATAAATATTCATTGGGCCAGCAAGAGAATGGGAATGTTATGATAGACCAGCAGTTAGGGCACTCAGTGGGGAGGTGGGAGACCGGCATTCAAGTCGCTGCTGTAAATGAGTTAGAGGGAGACTTTGAACCCAGGTTTCTTACCCATGCTAGATCAATGCCTCGACTATTTGGTATAAGGGGGAAGCCCTGCTGCTATCTGTCTTTTGTGCAGGCGGGCGTGCTCAGCGCACACCTGCAGGCAAGATAGGCAGAGGAATGCTTAGTTTAAGAATTCCACTGGGGCATAGGTGTGTTAGGTCATGAGTGCGGGGGACTGGATTAGATGACCTCTTGAGGTCCCCTCCAGTCCTACAATTCTATGATTGTAGGTGCCTAGCAGGTTGGTGGTGTCAGGACTTCGGCAGCTTTGCACATATCCATTGGCAGAAACTTAGGGGACTTTATGAGTGGAAAGAGGTGCCAATGGACGTTAGGCAGCAGCTGAGTGGTGGTTCTGTGAATGCCGGTAGTGCCTAAATGTAGGCCTTAGGCACCTAACGGGGCAGTTAGACAATTAAATGCCCCTTGTGAATCCAGCCCTTGGTGTGCTTAATATAACATCTCTTGCCATAAAAGAAGAACAAGTATGTAACTTTGATCACTTTGCTTGTTAACTTCAGTTGGAATTTTTTGGGCCCAGCACCTCTTAAAAATCAGGCCCAGTGTCTTTAGCCGCTTCTGGAAAGTGCCTAGAAGCCAGTGGAAACTGCTGCAATAAAATTAATACTATAATTTGATGATCTGCAGGTAGTAACACCTTCGCTGGAAGGCCTTTTTCCACCCACTGAAGCTATGGAAAGAAAACTTGTTTCTGAGTTAAGTATATGTGATTCTTAGACCGTTAATTTTTACAGCATTAAAAATGCAGATGGTAGAGAGGGGGATGACTGCCCTCTCCTGGTCATTTGGTATATGGTAGCTTATGATTTTCATTCTTTTACGTTACTTGATTAAAGCAGAGATTAAGCCCAGTAGCAAGTTGGGGCCAAATTCATATTGATTTACACTCCTTGCAATGCCATTGACTTTAGGGGTTTGCTTGGGGTGTAACTCAGGGCACAGCATGACACTTTCAATGTTGTTTAATAAGGTAGCATTAAGATTTAAAGCCCAGGAGCTACTATATAGCCCTCTCTCCCTCTGCGTATAAAAGGGCCTGTGCATATGAACTGCAGAATACGAATGTGGTCGTCCTAGGTACCATTACATCAGAGCTCCATCTCTGGACAGGAGTGACAGGCTCACTAAGAAAAAGCACATGAGAGAATACTCACTATTCACAGCTGAGACCAAGGACGGGCGAGATGTAATGGGATGGGAAAGGAGCCCCTAAGTGGTTTCTTTTTCTTCCTAGTTATATTGACCCTTGAAAGTAATCAATCCCATGAAAGCTCAAAAGTCCTTCAAGGTGTAATATGCCAGAATTATCAAGGCAAAAAGGGACTCTCATTTTATTTGTTGGTCGAGTAGAAAGTCTCATTGTCTGCCTATCAGATCTTGAAAGACAAGGAACCCAACCCTGTACAGTGCTGAGCATCTTTGTTTCCTATGAAGGAAAGGGGAAGGTAGTGTAGCCTAGTGGATTGCTCACTGGACTGGGATTCACAAAACCTGAGTTCTAGTCCCAGCTCTTTCCTGCATTTATTAGGTGATGTGGGGTAAGTCACTTTGGCTCCTTTGTCTCAGTTTCTCCATCTGTAGAGTGGGTATAATGATATTGACCTTCCTTGAGATATATCGATATTTGAAAGCTCCCCTTTCAAGAGATGGTGTACAAAGGGGTTGGTGAAGAAGAAAGGAAAAGGGTGTATGAAAAATATACTAAGAGAAGACTGTCCTGTATTTATTCTCAAGCTGGAAAAATAACACTTCACACTTATATAGTGCTTTGCATTTTAATCCTCAGATTGCATTAGTCAAAAGTATTATTGTCCTCATTTTACAGATGGGAAAAGCTGACAGAGAGGCAGTTATTGAGTGTGAAGCAGAGACAGCCGGGGGGGGGGGGGGGAATCTCTCACTTCTTCCTGACTCCCTTGAGCTAGAGGTGGGCTTGTGCCCTGAAGCACTTGTTTAGAATTGGGCAAACTGGAGCAGTCCTCGGAAGCAGGGATTATCCTCTCCATTGAAGACATTGGGAGGGGCATGCCAACTCAGTTCATTAGAGTCACTTCCTCCGTCATTCTGTGCAGCTTCCCTAGACTACATGCTGCAGCTCTCTACATAAGAACAGCCATACTGGGTCAGACCAAAGATCCATCTAGCCCAGTATCCTGTCTTCTGACAATGGCCAATGCCAGGTGCCCCAGAGGAATGAACAGAACAGGTAATCATCAAGTGATCCATCCCCTGTCACCCATTCTCAGCTTCTGGTAAACAGAGACTAGGGACATCATTCCTGCCCATCCTGGCTAATAGCCATTGATGCACCTATCCTCCATGAACTTATCTAGTTCTTTTTGAACCCCATTATAGTCTCTGAACCTTCTAACAGAGCAGCTGTCAGCATTCCACACGGACATTCCCCTTCTGTTAACTACTGCATAGAAAAGGCCCAAAGAACACTTACAATGATATGTAGCACTTTTCAACCATTGATGAATTCTCACCATGTCCCTGTGAGCTAGTTATATGTTTTAGCGCTATGGGGAAACTGCAACAGAGAAGTAAGGGAATCAGTGAGAGATCTGGGTTAAAATTCAGAGGGTCTTCACTCCTTGCTGTAGGCTCAGACCAATAGAGCACATGCTTCTCTCCATAAATAAGGCACTTAACAGCCCGGGATGTTTCAAACAGAGTTACTATGGAAGGGATCACACAGCTTTCCTAGATTTTAAACAGGACAGAAGCCAGTGAATTCAGCCAGCATAGTCTAACAGCTGAGTTTCACACAGGAAGAGCTTTTTCACTGCCTTTTCTTATCAGAAAGCTTTGAGATACTCTCACAGAGCTGGGACCAGGCATTTAGGTTTTGTTAAATACAGCAGTTATAAACTCTAGTGTTAATATATGCAGGCTTCTGCTCCTGTACTATGTAAGATCAAGCTGGGGGGAGGGATAGCTCAGTGGTTTGAGCATTGGCCTGCTAAACCCAGGGTTGTGAGTTCAATCCTTGAGGGGGCCATTTAGGGATCTGGGGCAAAATCAATATTTGGTCCTGCTAGTGAAGGCAGGGGGCTGGACTCAATGACCTTTCAAGGTCCCTTCCAGTTCTAGGAGATGGGATATCTCCATTAGAAGCTACATTTCCCTTCCTGTTCCAACTTCAGAGGACTCGGATACTGATCCCATGTCCCCCAATGCATCAAAGCACTCACATGCCTAGCTTAAAAATCAATGGAATTACCCCTGTGCTTCAGAAGGTCTGCTGCCATGCTTAGAGTAATACGGATGTGCTAAAGCACATTGTTGGATTGGACCCATGGGGTCCAAATCTGCAAGACACTGAATGCCCTCCTACTTCATTCAGCAGGAGTGGAGCACATTTAGCACCTCCCAGGGTCAGAGCTGTGGTTTCTGCTCACCATACACAGATCTGCCTCAGTTGTATTTCTCACCTCCCCAGGTGAGCCCCAATGTCCCAACACCAACCACATTCTCACTCTTCAGTTCTTCTGCACATCACAAGTGATAAACAAATAAAGGAAGAAAAATAAGTGCATGTGCAGGCCTTTCCCCTTGATAGTGAGTGTTCCTAAGCATCTGTTTAAGAAGTCTCCCATGTGGGTTTGGCCTTTGGTTTTCAGTCAAGGGTAGGCAGTGGAGTAAAAGTCATAACTTACACCAGATCACCAGCAGAGGGCAATCATTCCCCACCTCACATCAGCAGCTGCATTACTTACAGCTAAGATTTGCCACCTGTAATCTCAACTGAGACACGCGGTTCCTCTTCCCACCTGTTCAGTGAGTGGAAGAAAATTGCCCTCCAGTGCTGACAGTAACATTTCTTGTAGCTCACTAGATGAGCATGCTCTAGAATGATGTGTTCCTGCACATCCAGCCTCCCAGACACCTTTCTGATTCAACCGGCCTCCAGCACAGAGCCTGCCTCAGAGACCCTCTGCCCACAACTTCAGACATTCTTGTTTCAAGTTGATACTGCAGCATGTGCATCCCAATTGCCTATGTGTGCGTCCGGCCCAGGGACAATCCTGTTGCTTCATAAGTAAGGGTCGCGTTTTGAGCAGCTTTCAGTAACAGAACACAGATACAGCATTTTCCCATTCTCAGCAAATTTTCAATTGACACTTAGCATGACTGTTGAAGCATATCATTACCTGGCTGCTGTGTGCTAAAAGAATAATATGCACAGTAAATGCAGTGTCATCTGTCAAATAATCTGTCTTGCAATGCTCGGGGGAAGGCCAAATATGAACACTCCTGTTGAAGCTGGAAGGATTGTCCAGTGGCTAGGGCCCTACTCTAGGAATTAGGAGACCTGGGTCCAATCCCATGCTCTGCCACAGACTTTTTATGTGACCTGGGGCAAGTCACTTAGCCTTTCTCTGCCACATCTGTAAGAGTGGGGATAACAGTACTTCCCACATTCCAGGTATTGAGGATAACTACATTAAAGACTGTAATGCTTTGAAATATGATTAGAGCCTGTACTGTATCAAGATGGTTTTCAAGATTACATGCATAACAGCTGGATGAAATTTGCTGCTTTGGGGCTCTCTTAGCCTGGAAGGTCTTGCTTAGAATGGAATCTCTCTGGGACAGGGACTAGGTCTGCACAGGAATGTGGGAAGCCCCTAGCATGCTGTTGGCAGTACCAGACTGCAAATAAGTACTACAGCTACTAACAGACTGACCCCCAACCAAGCCTCCAGATCTGGGTGCCCCTAAACTTGGAGGGTGTTTGAAATCCAAATCCAGATACAAATGTTGCAAGTTATGAAATGAACCAACACTCCAGATCCAGACACTCCTGAAATGTGATGGGTTCAAAACTGGGCCTGCGTTTTGCTGCCTGAGCCCATGCGTAGTTTCAGTTTGCGCTGGGCTCATTTCCCGAATACGTGCAAACTGCGAAATTCAAAGCAAAAAGGGAGTAGAACCTGCCACATTCCACCTGGCTGGAGGTGGGGGAGGGAGAGGGGAGAGGGGGAAACAATACTTTGCTACAGAGTGGTGCAGACTCCCCAAGGCCCCACCTGGGCTCCCCAAGAACCTTGTGAGAGTTTCAGGCTGGTAACAAAACATTCCCATAGCTACAATATGACCAGCCAAGATTTTTAGACTAGGCTCCTAAATCCATATTTAGGCACCCAAATAAGTGGCCTGATTTACAATGTGAGCTGCTGGGGGCCCCTTACTTCTGAAAATCTTGGCTACAGTCTTTCTACATACAAACCTCCTACTGAGAACCGTGGGCGTTACCCAGGTGCAAACAGTGCAGGATCAGGCTTTCAAAATGCTTGTTGAAATGGTTTTGCTAAAATATACCCATTAAATCCCTTTATCCACTGTACTGTCCTGTCCAGCATGATGATAGCGGCAGTTGTCATTTTCTCTCATGCACCAAAACCAGCTGTTGGCCAGACATGTTATCCAGCAGTTCTTCACCAGGGCTTTAGTGTGACCTCTCCTGGAATTTTTTGAAATAGAAAAGTAGTTATTGCCAGATAGGAAAGTTAGCTGTTGATTTACAGTATGGTTGGGGGCTGAAAGAGCAAAATGATAGGTGAAAGGAGAGTCTGGGCACCTTCTTATCGTAAAGATACTGAAACTGGAGAGAGTTCAGAAAAAGGCATCAAAGGTGATCCAGAGGGCTAGAAAACATGAGTCAGAAGGGAAGATTAAGGGCACGATGTATGTGTGCAGTATGTATGCGAGCAGGAAGGAAGGGACATGGTAACAGGGTACCTGAAAGATGCAAACACCAAGGAAAGAGGCATAGGCGCCGACTCCGTGGGTGCTCCAGGGTTGGAGCACCGTCGGCAGCCAAGCTCCCCTCCCCTGCTGCCCCACCTCCCCCCTCCGAGTGCACCACATCCCCACTCCTTCACCTACCTCCCAGCGCTTCCCGCCCAGCTGCCGCCAAACAGCTGTTTGCACGCTGTTTGCACGGGGACAGGGGAGGAGGCGGGGAAGAGATGGGGCCGGGGCGGGGATTTGGGGAAGGGGTTGGAATGGGGGCAGGGAGGGGGCAGAGACTTTGGGGAAGGGGTTGGAATGGGGCAGGGCAGGGGTGGAAAGAGGCAGGGGTGGAGTGGGGGTGGGGTCGGGGATAGAGGGGGTGTCGAGCACCCACGAAAAACAGGGGAAGTCGGCGCCTATGGAAAGAGGAATTATTTAGTGTCGTCCAAGGGGAAACAATTCCAGTTATGGGATGAAATTAAGGATGGGGAAAATTTTGACTGACTGTCACTGGAAGCCGCTATGCTGTGAGAAGGCTGTGCTCCCCAATGGAAACCTCACGTAAAAGCACTGAAGTACATGCTGCAGGGAACGCTCCTGCACTGGCAGGGAGAGGGACTACAGGAGCTAACTGGTCTTTCCCAGCTTTACTTTATGAGAGCTATTCCGTATGGACAGGGATTAAGATTTGCACTATCTGAACTCTGAAAAGCCACAGGCTAGGAGTAATTTAAATAAATGCTCTCTGCTGTCCCCTCCATATGTTCAATGGATGTCGCTCTGTGATTAGACAGCTTAGTTGCTCAGGGGCTCATAGAACGACATTTCCACATTTTGATTCAGTCTGAGACAAGTTCGCTTTTTTACAGTGGCCTCCGCCTTGCTGGGCCTGGCAATGATGTCATGCAAACACGCTGTCACCGGCAGTGCTCTGCAGAGAACCCTGACCCTGCACTCCATCCTCAGGCACAACCTCCTTTCACTCCAATGGGAGAGAGGAATGCGGGGTCAGAATGTAGCCGTGCACTCTCAGAGCAAACATTTTAAATAAGAGACCCACTAGACTGAGGTGGGGGTGGTCAGAGCATGGAGACAGCATTGGCCAGTGGCCAGGGACTGCAAGTCAGTTAGACTTGGGTTCCATGCCTCATTTGCCCACTGATGTGCTGTATGATCTTGAGCAAGTCATCTCCCTCTGCCATTCAGTTCCTGCCTCTGTAGAAAGTGGGAAATGAAATTACCTCAGTAACCCACTGAGATTTCCAGATGGGAAGTACTCAGTATTAAAGGTAGAAGCACCCAAGTTAGTGCAGTAATTGCCTTATTTTGGTACAGCTGCAGCCTTTACAGTCCAGTATGGATAAATAACACAGGATTGTTACTTGCATCTGAAGAAGTGAGGTTCTTACCCACGAAAGCTTATGCTCCCAATACTTCTGTTAGTCTTAAAGGTGCCACAGGACCCTCTGTTGCTCTTAACCCAGGATTGTTTCCCTTCGGTTTGCTGCTATCGCACACACACAAAAAAGATCTATTCCTACTTCCCTGTCCTCCCAGGAAGGACAGATGCAGGTGATTGAATAAGTGACCCATGTAGCATCTCTGAACTGCTTTATGCTTATGCAGGAGTGGACTGGGAATGGAGAATCATTTTAACCAACTTTGTCTTGTCTGCAACAGTCAGTGCCTTGGTTGTTTGTGCAGAGTAGATGCAAAAAGAAGAAAAAAAGTTTAGTGTTCAAAATTGGATTTGCCATAAACTTTAAGTAGGAGGGTGAAGGGGAAAGGGAACAAGTGGTGCAAAATAGTGATTGCGTTCTGCCCCTGAAGAAATGGTGCCTGTACAGACTGGCCGACTGGAGTATGTGCATCCCCTATAAATGTTTCTATTGTTCCTCTTTCTGAGCACGCCACTTCCCCCCACACCTGGCAATGGTAATCCCACCAAAATGAAAGGCCCACTATCACCTGGTGGTCAGCTCTGGATTGCTTCAGATAAGGAGGTGTGATTGTAGAACTGCACCAAGAGATATTGACCTCGGATACCAGCTTATTTGGCTTGGCATCTTGCCTAACATGTAGCTCTGTATAGGATCAATGGTGCCAGTGTAACCCAGGCCTGCTCGGTGTGGGGCTCTGTCCACTAATGGCACCTAAACAATTTAGAGGTTGAGTCTGCTACAGCCTTGGTATGCAGTAGAGGCTCATACACTAAGCTTCAGAGATCCCAGGTTCAATCCCACCTGCTGACAACTGGGCCCGTCGGCTTTGCACCAGGAGGAGAAAAATCAAAGTATAAAGTTGCGAGAACTGCAGGCCATTCATTTAGCCCTCACTGGCCTGAAAGAACATAGATAACACAACACATTTTGTGGCTACAATCTGACCCCAACCCTAACTGCCTCACTCAATAACAGGCTGCTAATTATTGTGATTGTATTGCTGAGCCAAAAATTAGTTTTAAGAGCTAGAAAACAATTTTTAATAGCTGGATCTACAGTAGTACCAGCTAGGGGCTATATAGTATTTCAAACCCCTTTTCACTATGTGCTTTCAATGTGTGCTCAGGACATCTACAAAGCGTCACTTTGTTAGTGGCCCCAGGTCACACAGCTTTGGGGTCATGGAAGAGGCCTGATGAGCCCTCACCCCTGTTCAGGAGACCCCCAGCCCCTTTCTGTGAGCTGGGGTTGGCCTTCAAAGGGTCACACTCTCCTCCTTGGAGCTGGGCTGTAAGTTAGCAAGCAGTAGGGCCTTAGCCAGCGTCACCCTCAGCTGGCCCCTGCTCCCCAGTCAGTCCTTAAGCTCAGAGAGTTCCCAGGCTGGCCTTTTCCTGCTTGTGACTGCCCAGCTGTGAGGGAGGAGGAGAGGCAGCATATAGACTGATCCTCTTCCTTAAAGCTCACCCCAACTGGTTGGGTGAGAGGGGAGCCTTGCACCACTCCCTCTGCAAGGCTCCTGGCCCTGGGCCCTTCAAGAAACAATTACAGGATTTCTTCCCCAATCACCACTTATTCCCATGGCCACGTCCTCTCTATTATTATCTTCCAAGTCCTTACACACACACACACAAAGGGTCATGCCATGTGAAAGATGAGCTGACCCCTAGGCAGCACTACCCTTCCGGGGCAGACGACCCCAGTTGCAGCTACCAATTATGTCTGCTCATTGTATGGGGTGAAGGGATAAGGGTACAAGGAGGCTTCCTCTCCCCCCTGCAACACACGATTGCATCCCCTTGCATTTAGGGATGCACAGGGACTGTTCTCTTCTGGTGCTCCTGAAGGCACAAGTCACCCCAACGTAAGAAGGGAGGTGGTGCCCTGGCTCCAGTCCCCTCCCCACCTGCCAGTAGAGCTGGCCAGAGCTGAGCCAGGGTCATGCAGCACCATCCTACAGAACCAAACAGCACATGCACTCCTTCTTGCATGTCAGCTGCTGTGGGAGAGAGGATGTTTGCTAAGAATCAGTTTCCCCTTGGGTGGTTAGGCTCCATGCTGCTCACAGCACAGGACAGTGTGTAAGATGTGAAGAACGGTAGTCAGCACAGCTTGGAGACGGGGCGGGGCACCCAGGCCATGTCCTGACCACTTTCACGTAGTTAGATAGGCAAATTACATCTTGACGGGCAAGAGACTAGTAAAACCTGCTCGGCCGGTCAAAAGCCAGGCAGGTGGCAGCCCTATTTTCTTCTTTTTTGTGAGGCACGTAGAACTTCACGTACACCCAACTTGTAACCTGTGGCCACACACGTCGCAGCTGGCGCCTGGGTCCCCCTCTGCATGTTCAGGGAGCCAGGCCCTCACCTGCCAGCTGCCAAAACCCCAGTAGCTCCCAGCGCCGGGAACCAGGACCTGTCACCCAAGGGTGAGGCTCATCAGCAGGGAGGGGTAAGGTAAGGAGTGGGGTGGGGTAAGGCAGGGGCTGATGGGAGGGGCTCCCTCAAGGGCTGAGGCTTCTGGCAAGGAGCAGGTGTAGGGGGTCCTTGGCTGGGGGGGCAGGGGGTGGTCAGGTGACTCTCGCCCTCCTCGCCCTACACAGACACTTTAAATGGCACTCCACTGCCCCCAGGCAGGAAGCATTCTGCAGAGCATAACTATAGTCCAACCCCATTTATCCGACCCTCCATTATCCGGCTCTCCATATTAACCGAACAACCAGCGCACACAGGTGCAGAAGCGGGAGATCTCTCCTGTAGCCACTAGATGGCACTGCGGCCCCGCACTTTCCCATTCTCTAGCTCAGTGGTTCTCAGACTTCATTGCACTGCGACCCCCCTCTGACAACAAAAATTACTACGTGACCCCAGGAAGGGGGACCCAAGCCTTAGTCCACCTACTTCCCACTGCCCCGGGTGGGGGAGCCAAAGCCCAAGCCCCATTGGCCTGGGTGGGGAAGGGGTCAAAGCCAAAGCCCAAGGGCTTCAGTCCCACGCAGGGGGTCTATAACCTGAACCCCACCGCCCACGGCTGAATCCCTCAGGATTTGGCTTTGGCTAGGGCGGTGGGGCTCTGGCTTCAGCCCTGAGCCCCAGCAAGTCTAAGCCAGCCCTGGCAACCCCGTTAAAACAGGGTTGTGACCCACAGATTGAGAACTGCTGCTCTAGATTATCTGAATTTTTGATGATCAGATCTGGCCCTGGTCCCAGTTGTCGGGTTACCATATTTCAACAATAAAAAAAGAGGACACGGGGTGCCGCCCTAGCCCCCTCCCACTTCCCGCCCCCCTCAGAATCCCCCAACCCCCTACCTGTCCCCCCCACCCTAACTGCTCCCAGGACCCCACCCCCTATCTGAGTCTCTCTGCTCCCTGTCCCCTGCCTGCCCCAACCGCTCTCTACACCCACTTCTCCTCACAGCCGCCCCAGAACCCCCGACCAATCTAACCCCCTCTGTTCCCTGTCCCTTACCTGCCCCAACCGCTCTCTACACCCCCTTCTCCTGACAGCCCCCCCACAACCACCGACCCATCTAACCCCCGTTCCCTGTCCCTTGCCTCCCCCCCCCCAGGCCGAGGGAGAGCTGCAGACTCTACGTGCAGCCAAACAAATAAGGCGCTGCTCTGCAGGGAGGAGGGAGCTGGGGAGGGGGAGGGACTCTGGCTGCTAGAAGCCCCAGTGGCTGCGAGCAGCTTTCAATCAGGCACCGCCATCCAATCAGCCGCCCTGCACTCTGCATGAGGGGAAGGGGGAAATCCCGGACATTTCTACCTTATTAGAAATTCCCCCCGGATGGCCATTTAAAGCTAAAAAAGTCGGACATGTCCGGGGAAACCCGGACGGATGGTAACCCTACCCAGTTGGCTTGGATAAATGGGGTTCTGCTGTAGTTGTCTAGCAGACTTACAAACAATGCTACATATTTGTTTGTCAGTAGATGGCACACTTTATACTAACCAGCTATACTACAGACAACACTTAGTTATGCTCCTTTTTTAAGAGCCCTCTCCTAGCATCAGTGACCCAGACTGACTAGTGGGACTGGCTGAGCAGAAGTGTGGTCAGAATAGCTTGTCTCTGGTTGTCTTAAACTCTTCTCCATACAGCAATGTTTTGCATGGGAATTACATTCTTTGTGTGTGCTGAGCTGTCTCCTTTCACCCCTCCAAGCCAGTAGTTCGTTTATGCTCACCCTGATTCTCCTCCATAGCATTATGCAGCGGTGGAGCTCAGCAGTAATGTTTTGTTGGGACAGTCACTTGTCACTACCACATATAACTGATAAATGCATTTTTTTCTTCCTGTGTGCCTATTAAGCTAGACAGCACCAAAGCAGTTAACAGTGGTTGTGAGCATGGAATCTTTCAATTTAAAAAAAAAAAATTAAGGAATTCTTGTTATATTAAGTGTCATTCAAAAGCCTATTTCACATCATGCACCTGGTGTCAGCTGTCCCACGCTGGCTCTGATGTTGGGTGGAGTGACTGTTTGGAGCTGATGGAATGAGCTGTAAAGTGGTCTGTCCTCCTGTTGCCTATTCCTCTCTGCACTCAGCTGAAGATTAGTCCTAGATGGTTTCAACTCCCAGCAGCCTCAGTTCTATTGTTAGACCAGGCAGATGATTTTCATTTTTTTAATCTGTTACATTTATTGTCAGTTCATGTTGAATGCTTTGAGAGAGTGCTGAGCTCGATTGTTAAAAGAGCAATAACCATAGTGAAAACAATATAACAGAGCCGCCTATTCCGTCACAGGGATGTACATGACATCAATACTGATGGATCGCAGCCCTGCTCTGTGTGTTTGCCAATGTGTCATGCTGTTCGTTGCAATGAAATGTTTTCCCCTCCGGTCCAGCTTCACAAGTGAGAAAGATGGCTGGTTGGTAAATGTACCTTTTGGCCACTCTGAAGCTAGAGGGTAGGCTAAGACCACATACAACTTAAAATATCCCTGGTAATTGGCCATATGTGCCCTAATGTTTTTAAGATGTGCTTATTTAATAAACCGACACTGCATCCAGCATGAAATGGCAACGGCTGATCTTTAGGGAGCGTGGCGAGCAGTCACTGCGGCAGTGCAACTCAACTCCAGCTTTTCACCTCCAGGCCCTTTATCCTGCACACTGTTTTCAAGGCAGCAAGTTAATTGGCCATTTATAGCTTTATAGACCGGCTGGGCACAGTGTCAGCTGCGATGCTGGTCCATGCCAAAATGTACAAGACGAGAACGAAGGATCTTGGCTTCTCCAAGGTTTGATGCTTTCAGGAATTGTTTCACGAGATGCTTTTAGCACAGTCTGTACCCATATGAACCGTAAGCCATTTTCAGTACACTTGGCCGAAGCCTCCCGTTCAGATTATTTTAATCAGAGATCTCCTTATCAGCTGCATGATTAAAAAATTCTATTTCGCTCCTGTGGCAGGGCCACCTTACCCTGTCTGGTTTCAGGCGGGCTGCGGCCTCAGTTTCCCCTCACTCAGGCTGACTCTCCCACCTTCCCAGGAAGGACTTGCTGCCACGCCCATGTCTCTTTCTAGGCCCAGTTTTAGCCTTCAAACACAAAACTTAGGAAAAACATTAAACAAAAACAGCTGCTTTGCCCACCCTGGTTCCAGCTCCCAGAGGCTCACTCGGTGCTGAAAAGGAGGACAGACTCTTCCCATCAGTCCCGCTGATTCAGTGGGTACTGCAGGAGCCCACCTCCCTCCTACTGTGCTTCCTCCACCCTTCATAGAAGACACCGGACCCCTTCCCAGCTGGTTGTGATGAATGAACAGGAGTGACAGCTCCCAGCCCTTAAAGGGCCAGACCACCCTGTTCCACCTCCAGAACCAGGAAGTACCAAAAGAAATCTTACATGAAAGTCCGTTCTCACAAGCCTAATTCTGAAGGCTGGAGCAGTTCAGATACAATTCGTATAGCCATCCAAATCTTCTGGCTAGGTTCTTATACCACATCCATCACAACGGTATTCAAGTGAACACATACAGTTATGTTTTTCATTTCCCCATTCTTCTTTATGGAGATTTTTTTTTGTCTGCATCATAATGTGAACGGTGAGCAGTACTTAAGAGAACACTAAGTGAAGTTAAAATAGCAGGCTTTACAGTTCATTGTGAAGGCACTGAACTCCTTGTTCATTCTGACCTCTTCCAGAAGTCAGTTCTACAGTATGGTGCCAGTTGTGCCAGAAATCTGTCTCCTGGGTAACTTTTGGATGCTTAAACCAAATGAATCAAAAAGCCAGCGCCTTACAGAGTCCCCATACACACACTTCTGTGGTAGCACAGTATCGATATAAGAAATTATGGACATTTAGAACATGAGTTTGGAAACTGGACTATCTTTTCCTTTTATTTTATAAAGCACTAAGCCCCTTGTTAATGCTCCACCAATCCTTAGATTATCAAATGTGTAGGTAATCCTGCCCTTTTCTGTCCAGAGTCAGAACATTCAGACACTATGCGATGGGGTCATTTAGTAAGTTCTGAGGCAGTTTAGAAAATAGTAAGTCGACTCTTCAAAGCATGCTTTGAACCATGATGTTCACCGTGAAATTTTCTGGGTGCAGCTCTTCATTGGTGCAACAATGAAGTATTAAAGTTGTTCTTACAGAGAATCTGTCCAAAGCATAACAATTTATGCAGATTTACTAAAAAATCATCCTTATTTTCAATGCAGGCTTAACCAGAGTCACACTCAACCATTCACGGCTCCCTTTAGACCAGCCTGTCCTGCCAGAATGGATAAGCTCTAGCAAGAAAGGGTCTTTTCAGCCAAATTTTGCTTATTTGAATAATAAATTCTAGCCTTTCAGTTTAACAAAGTGAATATTATAAGCAGTGATTCCACCATCCAGTTTCCAGAATGTAATTGTCAAGGCTGATTCCCCACTCTGGCACTTTGAGTGCAGAAGGTTGGGGCCCGCAAGGATTTTAAAAATTAATACTGGCCACTCCAGGCTTGTATTACACTCCCAAGGTTACAGCTTTTCTCTGTTCTTGGATGGGTAGATGCTGCCACCACCCAAGTGCAAAACCCCCTTTTTTGAAACCCAGGAAGGCGCACTTGGGAATTCCTTCCAGTGGGGTCCCCTCAAGCCCTTTCGCCCCCCACTCTGGGGAAGAGCTGAGAAAGAAAACAAAGGAAATCAGCTGTTGCCACCAGCTAATTAAACAACATGCACAAACCTCTTAGGGACACAAAAATCTAATCCTGTTCTTTAAAAAGGTACATTTTATTAAAAAGAAAGAAAATACATCTGGAACTTAGGCTTTTTGCTAGGTAAAAAAAAAAGCAATTACAAGGATTAAGCATCAAGATAGCTTCTTGAGTTCCAACTTAAAGGTTACAAGCAAAACAAAAGCATTTGGGGTTAGCACAGAGGAGTCCACAAGCCATAAAGAAATAAAAGATATAAACTTAATCGCGTCTTCCTAGACATTTCCTGATCTACTTACATATCCGGGGTTCCAAATGAGTAGTTTCTAGGTATGATTTGATGATTTTCCATACCTGGCCCAAAGCTTTTTACAGCATAGTTTTAGCCCTGTCTCTGCTCTGTCCCCTCTCTCTGGAGAACAACAGACAGAGACAAAGGAAAAGTTTTTTCCCCCCCCAAAATTTTAAAAGTTCTAACCTTCCCATTGGCTCTTTTGGTCAGGTGTCCACTCCCTTCCTTTTACCTATGCAGGGAGATTTTTTAACCCTTTACAGATAAAGCAAGTAGAGAACAACTATCAAGAGGGATTCTACAGCTAACTGGCTGGGTGTCCACAAAAGGGAGCTACCCCCACTCTCATTTATCACAGTAATTAATGTAATTTTGTGGTCACTGTCTTCACAAAATTTAAGTTGCCTGCAGTTTGAGATTACTAGATTCATCAGAATTTTGTATTGTCTTAAAAAAAATCAAACTGTCTCTTTGAAAATGGGAGAGAATTTTATATGAATAAACACCACATAGTATATTGGTGCCCTCTTGAGCTCCCATTACAATCAGAGAAACCTGGATCAAGTCATTAATTATAGTAACAGGGCAGCCACTTCCTGAGCACTCCCTCATGGCCAGAGCTTGCGCTGTAAGCATCCTGCCTCAGTTTACCCTCTTTAGGACTCCTTAAATAAACTCCACCAGTGCAGAGGCCTTAAAACATTCCCCTTCTAGATCAAATTTATTTATAAAATTTGAAAACAAACTCACTCCTGCAGCTTCTCCCCTTTCTGGTTCTTCCCTGATTTTGGCAGGCCACTCAGCCGTACCTGGCTGAAGTCTTTTCTTCCTGGGGTCTCAATCTCACTCCTAGAGTCTTCTAATTCTCAGTCACTTTGCTTTGCCACCATTTCCTCTTTTATAAGGCCCAGGTGCCTTCCCTTGAGCTCAACTGGGCAGCAGGTAATCAATCCCAGCTGCACTGGACCCCGGCCCCTCATTCCTTCTTCAAGGGCCCAATCACCCTGGGATACTGCTTGTATGCAGCATTGTACAGTATTCTTATTGTAGATTCCAAAAGGTTCTGTTGCTTTGAAGTTGCTCAAATATAGATTTGTCTTAGATGAAAACAGACATTATAAATCATCACCTATAGTCTGATCTCCAACATCCCTGTTTATAATACCGCCAGCCATAGCTCTGTTCAAGGGCTCCATAGTGGCTTGTATAGGAAATAGTTATTAGAGTGCCCACACAATCATATTAAAAAGTAGGGTTTAAGTAAATATTTTGCATAACTTCAATGCTAGCCCTAGAATAGCCCATTTAATGCAGTTCTGCGATGGGGCCAAGACTCTTTAAACAGAATTGCAATAAAAAAGGAATTCCTACAGGTTAAATATTTGAAAGTAGATCATGAATAGTACTGGGGATGACTGCAGAATTCCTGTACAGTATTTACAGAGATCTGAGATTGTCAGCATCCATTCTGGAGGTAAGGACCTGATGAACAGCCATTCTCTAGCTGGGTAGCGAGTTATCCTCCTACAGTGAAAAGGAGATTTTTCTAAAGATTTCAAATATTCCCTGCAACTTTTGGATACACAAGGCTGTAATGTACAGGAGATCAGAACTGAGTTAGGCCACAGGTTTTGGCTGTTGGACACCCAGGGAGTAGCGATGCTGCTTATTCTTTTAAATAAAAAACTAAATGTTGTTCACAAAATGATTTTCACCATAAATATCATTTCAGATAGAAGTAGAAGTAATTTATAAATTGTAAAGTCTAATAAATTTGTTAGTCTCTAAGGTGCCACAAGTACTCCTGTTCTTTTTGTAAAGTCTATGTCATCCAATCAGGGGACTGAACCAATACCATGTGATTTAAGTGGCCAATCACACATTATGAATAATTAATAATGGTGATGCTTATTGTGCCAATAACCTATAGCATAAAGTATATGCACTAAAATGATTCAAACAATTATGAAAATAGCATATTTGTACAAATCACTACAATACCTATTTGTGAATAGAAAAAAGGTCTAAAATAGTCAGATAAACTATTCTTCCAAATAGGTCACTTTGCTGTGGGTCTGACCATTAAGCTGATACATTGTATTCTATTGCAACAACTGCTCTATGGAACACAAAATAACCTAAGTGCAAATGTCTGTGAATCAGAACAACTCTGACCTCTTTCATTGAGTAGCATGAATGACCAAAAAAACCCCCAGCAAATAAAATGTCAGAAGCACCAATGGTAATATCAAGAGCGGGATGAATGTCACAGCTCAGTGACATTAAACTATGGATGAAATGCAACCTTAACTAAAACGAGAAGTTTGGTTAGATCCCATCCAGTAGAAAATAACCAAGTTGTCTCCTTATAAAACTTCAAGAAGTATCCATGATAATTTACTGAATGAATTTAGAACCAAGTTCTGTTTTCAAGGATATCTCACTCCATATCGCAAAAAGAAAAATGACAGAACACTGTCAAGAAGGGAAGAATCAGACCTTAAATTTTATTATAGTTACATACATGAGAAAAAAACTGGTGTGTCATTGGCTGAAACAATTATGTGACGAGTTAGACACATTTCCATTGTTTACCTCCTTACAGGTGGATAATACTGACATTTGGAACAATGTTAACTGATCAGATCACAACTCAAAATGGAAAATCCTGAGTAGCTTCAATGAGTTCCATGACAATCTAGTATTTACTTCTTTGAGGTTTCTATTTCTGAGCCTCAAACGTCATCTCCCCATTACAATGCTAGTTCCAAAGGAAAAACTGATAAACTTTTGACATTCATCACCACAGTGAAGAGAGTCCCAGATATTTCTGATGAAGACGTTCAGATTGTATGTATCAACAAATATAAAATGGCTTCTTGTTTCAGTGAACTTGAAGATTTATTGTCCCTCGGGGAAAATACTGACATTGTTTGATCAATATTAACTTCTCAGGCCAGTAAATATGGAGGTTTAACAGAACAGAAGTAAATATTTGCTTATTCTATCAATATACAGTGTTAAAAGTCGCTTCCCATACTACTTGTTTGATCCTACAATCTTACTCGCTCTGTTGTGTCCCAAAAGTTTTCCTCTCATTTGGGCCTCCAGCTGCAAGGTTGGTGCATCTCCTGCTAGATATTGGGCACGCTCAACTCCTGACTTCAGTAGCAACTGAGGGCACTCAGCCCACTGCAGGACTGAACCCAGGAAGAGTTTATATTCACTCTTATATATTTATATTCATTCTTATAATATAAACCCAGGCAGGGTTTATATTCACACATATTATATACTCTTTCCTGGCGGCTAAGGAGGTGGGATATGGATACCACAAATGCTGTGGTGCCATGAATAATGTTTCAGGACCTCATGGCTTGCTGAAAGGTATACTGATAAACTGACCCCGGGTGACAAGTCATAAGCTCACTGGGCCAAATTCACCTGGCATAAACAGGAGCAGCTCGACTGGAGAGACATCCACTTTCTTAGTCTGAATTTGCCTCATCATGAGTAAATGCGCTGAGCTTCTGTTGAGGTATATAAATAATTTTTAACACACTTTAAGTGATCTCTTCCTGTCCCTCCCTTATTTCTCCTTCCAGGACAATGTGTTGACATCTAAAAGTAGGGCACCCAAACATTCAACTCCAAGAACCAGGACATAGCCCTTCTCTCTGCTGGACGTTTAGCTAGTCACTTTCTTTGCATTCCAGGTGCCTTTTACCTCTGAACTAGGTTTTCCCCTGCCCCACAATCTGTTCAGCTGGCAGCCTGAACTGGGCAACTAACCAAATGGAGTAACAATATTTAAAGCAGCTTAAGTACAGTAAATTCTTAACAGTAAGAACAAGCACGTTATTCAGCTCTTAAACACCCAGCACAAGTTGTCATAAAGCTGAACCTGTCCCTAAATCCTGATTCCACCAATACTAGAAATGTTGGTTAGTAGGATTAAATTCTGCATTAGTTAGTCTTTCATCCAATCCTCATAAGATTTTCCTTCACATCTCACAATATTTAATAGATCATTTTTCAAAAGGGTAAAAATAATTTGTAATGTGACAGTAGTGACATATGAACCTTCAGTAGTTTATCTTTTCACAAATAAAAGTAATGCCATCATGCTGGAAAACAAAAATGGCAGGATGACAAGAATAATACATATAGTTTTTAAAACACTTACTATTTACATGTTTTCCATTTTTTAAAATTTGATCCGACTGATTAAATATACGTATATAACATTTATTCAATGTACAAATTCTAGTTAGCTGATTAGTTATTAAGGTGCTCAGAAGTGTGGATGAAAACAGAACCTACAATAGATCAGTTGTGGTTATAGTTTTATTTACAAAGCAGCATTGTTTTTCTACTGACTTAGTTACCTTCCAAGGAAGCTGAAAGCAAAGGGCCTTGGAAAGATCTGACTGTTTCTTCATATCTGAAGTGTATATACTTCATATATACACACTGTCTATATACATATATATAGTGTAAGACTCTAATGCCACCAGTAAGGGGATCATCTTTCCTTGCTGGTCCCTGTTGTGCAGCCTGCACAGAGGACCATCTCCAACAGCCAAATCATTGGTTTAAGTGACCACTTGAACATATCTTGAAAGTTTCCAGTACAATTTTGTTCAAATTTTAGCCAAAGACCACCAATTTCTGTTAGAAAAATGATATAACAATACTTAGCACTTATATAGTACTGTGGCTATTCAAAGCACTGTACAAACTTTGGCTAATTTACCCGCCCAACATCTATTTGAGCAAGGTATTATTATACCTATTTTGCAGATGGGAAATTTGTAATGGAGACATTAAGTGACTTGCCTAAGGCTACATAGCAAGTAAGTGGAAGAGCCAAGATCATAACTCAGTACTCCTGAATTTCCAACTCTCTCCTCCCTTGCAGACCACACTGCTAGTATTTGCTGGTCCTTTCAGCAGTTGCTTAAGACAGGTTTCGCTGCATTATGTTTTTTTAATTCATTTTAATTCATTTTTTAATTCATAGTTATGGTGCTGGATCTTCTAAAAATGGCAGACTTCAGATCCACATCTAGACTGCAGAAGGAAAGACTTGTTTATGTGAGGAACCAGATTAGAAGAATGTGCTTATTAGTGAAAATTCTCTCTGCCAATGAGAAAAACAAAATGACCCATACACTGTGGGTCAAATTCTTTCCCCATTAATATTCTTGCAGCCTCATTTTCTGTCCCGATGGCCAAATTCTGTCCTCAGTTACATTCTTCCAACCCCTATTTCCTGATTAAAGGCAGAATTTGGTCAAAGGTGTATATAGGACTAATTACTGAAAGAGATACCCTTACATTATTCCTTTTTGTATAGACAATACTCAGATGAGTTCATCAAAGAAGCCCTCTGGTTCAACGTGTTTTGAACCTGTCAAACCAGAGGAGTGTCTGACCATAATGAAGGGACTCCCCTTCATCCTTATTCCTTTAAGATATTATATATAAAAAAGGAAGTTGATTCAACTTCTGTTTGTAAACTTGTACAGTCATCTCTCCATTGTACATTGAAGTACCAAATAGGTCCCAGAAGTTACAAGGCAAGATTGTTAAGGCAGCATAAGAAACTCAGTATTTCATTCACACCTCTTGATTCCTTTAAGTGTATTTCTAAGGCATCAAAAGGGGTTCCTGGTTTGTGCTCACCTTTTAATAAAAAGGCATTCATTATACTGTAAGAAACTGACATGTTCAATGACAGATCAAACCTTAATTACTGTTCACCATAGGGTAATTGATGCATTATCAAAGACTTACAAAGAGATTAGCAGTGAATATCAGACATTGTTTCTTTACCACCTCTCTTTCTGAAACACCTCTGTTTGTACAATCTCATTAGGGTGTTCTGAAATACAAGCCCCGTTGATATCATTGAGCTTATTATCTGGAAGATCCTCGGGTTTTGTGCAAAGTTTCAGCGCCCTAGAGATGAAGACATCCAAGTCAAACTGAGGGTCTGTTTCACTGTTTACATCCTTGGATTCTTTATGGTGATGGTGAGGAGAAGATGGCAGACTCTGTTCTTGAAGCTCTGGAAGAGGACTAGGGCATTCAAGCCCTGACTGTGTGCTCTTTACCCATTGAGCTATCTCTAGAAAGAGGTTGGATGGTTCTTCTTCCAGTGATAACTCTGCAGTGGGTGATATAGTTGCTGTTTTCCAGTGCGACAAGTCTAAGATAAGTTTGGGCTCTGAGTAGTGATGGGGTTTATTGTCTCTCCATAGCAGTTTGTCCAAGTAGGAAGGTGACCCCACTTTGTAATCACATGATTTCCCATAATCAACATCAAACATTCGATCCATTGAGGAATGTGATTGCTCCAAGAATCTCTCTGAGCTGCTTTGAGAATATTTGCGTGGATCAACTTGTGCTTCTTCAGCAATGGAGTCGGATCCTGCTCGTGGGTCCCGTTGTACCTCATCTATATCATGGTATTTGTCGTGTCGCCACTCCAAATCAGAAGAGAGACTTACTTGATACCTGGGAAAGACATTCTGCGATTAGATGGACAATTGTTGGCTTTATTTGTAAGTAGGAGGAGTGTTTAAATAGATGTTCCCACTTTTGCTGCTGCTTTTACCTTTCCTATGCTAAAGTACCTTTTATCCAAAAATTTCAACTGTCAAGATCCTCAAAGGTATTTAGGCACCTAACTCCCATTGATTGCAATGTGCTTTACAAAGTGTAATTAATTATACCTTCAAAAGCTATTGTGAAATAAATACATTTTACATATGTGTTAAAGGCAAAGGGTTTAAGTGATTTGCCCAAGGTTATACATGCAACCAGGGGCAAAGATGGGAATAGAAACTAGTAGACCAAACATCCAGTAATTCATCTAACCACTAGACATATTCTCTCTCCCTAGAACATTAGACTCTTGGGCCAACGTTAGTGAACTTTGGGGATCTCCCTAGAAACACTTTAAAAAGACTTGTTTTTCAGGGGGCAGGTGTACTTTCTGAAAATCAGATTCCTTTAAGATGTCCCCTGTTGGGCCCAAATATCACTAATGACTTTTGAAAATCTTGCCTTGTGTTCTGAAATATACTTCCCTATACCAAAGATCTCCAGGCAGCTAGGAGAACAGTCAAGGCCACTGCTTTAATGTGTCATACCAGGAACTATAAAAGCAAAGGGATAAAAGAGTGACAAACTGACCTTGAGATATTGATTTGCTGCTTCAGCGACCATAACTGACAAGGATCTAGTATATGCAGGTTTACGCTGACAGCATGATTAGTGAGGCTCCCAAAATTACTCCCTACTTAGTAAGATGCTTGTTCACTCAGACAGGGAAATTAATGATGTTGAACAGGACGGATTTTTAAAATTATTATTTTTTAGTGATGGTGAAATGTGGTGAATTGACAGTTCTGGAGACTTGACTCCTAACCTGATATGACACCTGGAAGGAGCAGCTGTGGGGATGTGAATAGAGTTAGGTCTCTCTGGCCTATTCTGTCATTGACCTCTCTGCTTCGACTGCCAACAGAGCTGCCAGTTAGCAAATGATAAAGGACACCTGTTCACTGGGAACGGAACCAAGACAAATTCATTTCACATCGGCTGCTGAACTGCATCAGATTAGTCACTATCCACCTGCTGTGGATTTGAATCTGCAGCCTGGACTTCAAAGGTTCCATAGCACAGTAAAAATCCTCTGAGCCAACCAGGCTCCCCAGGAAGGAAGGAGTTAAAACTGAAACATAAATTTACCTTCTCACACCTCCTCACAATTCATAGCCTCTATCATTAAAAGTCATTTGCCAAGAATTGCCACAAAGTAGTTCCTGATATACCGCAGTTATTTCCTAATGAGAACCTGCAGTATCTCAGATAGCACTGCGTGGAAACTCTAGGCAAAGGTTGACTTTTTAATGGCAACTTTTAAATTACACAGTTACTAACTAAAAATCACTGATGTAATAAAAGACCAGCTTCCTAGGCACAATAAAGCTATCCTCCTGGTGTGTCACTTGTCCATATTTTTAAAACAAATGCATCTTATTTATTTTCAGTCCAAAGCATCGTAAGTCGAAACTAGTAGCATTTTTTAAACAGCAGAAACAATGAAAGAGGGTATTGAATCAGCTGTGGTCTCATAAGCAAATGCCTTTTTTAGAAAAGATGACATTTCAAAAGAACCTTGTAATTCATTCAATTGTCTTGTTCATCTCATCTACTTCTATTTCCCTCAAGACAGGAATGGAAGGAAAATTATGTCTCAGGAGGAAATCACATCAGTGATGGCTTACAAGTCTGAGCCCCACTTGGATAGCTTTCATATCCTCAAAATATAAAAGGGTTAATAATAGCCAAAGGATTGAGACATCATTTGCCTTGACAAACTTTTACTCCTGGAGAAAGAGACTCTATGAAACTCCATGAAGAGATCATTAATCTTTGAGACACTTAGCAGCTTAACAGCACTACTTTGCAAAGCTGCAGTCACTGTATCAGGAACTGCTAATGGAACGCCGACAGACCCCGGTCGTCGACAGACGGGATCAAACCTGGGGCCTCTGGAGTTTAGTACATGAGCCTCTACTGCATGAGCTAAAAGCCAACTGGCTGCTAGCTCAGGCTGTAGAACAAACTCATTTTATCTCTCTCTCTAGGTGGTCTCGATACCACTAGATGGGACAGAACACCACACCCAGCACGTGTGTGGGTTACACTAATACACAAGGTGAATCTTCTCCAAGCTGTAGGGTTCCTCCTCGGAAATACAGGCTGTATACGGAATGTCCAGTAGGGACAGAGTTTCACAACTTGTTGGTTCAAAGCAAATGTGTTGGTGGATACATAGAGAAACAGAAAGATGCTCGGCAGCAGAATTGTTTAAATATGGTTATTGCTGGCAGGGTTCTAGAGCAATTTCTCTGACCTTTGTGGACAGGGTTGATTTGTCTGAGAATCATGGCGAAGCTATGCTAACGACTGCCTAGGAGGATCATCTGTAGGCATGGTTCTCGGAATGAAATATCCCTCGCCTTATGGTTAGAAGAAGCCCCACTCAAACCCTGTTAGCTATAACTATGTTAAAACATAATGAAGAAATAAAATAATGTAAAACACAGACCATAATCCCATTCCCAACGTGGCTATGACAATGCTGAGTGCACTTATCAGCCAGAAGCTGAGATGATTAAGTTATAAGCGTACACTACAAACAGAATAGATACTTTCACTATGCAGGTCAAAAGATCTAAGTCATTTTGCATATTATTATGATGTCTTCGTAGTTTGTATGGTTTTCCAAACAGCGACTGAGTCACCTGAACAATCTACATTAAAATGGGATGGCAGCAGCTATCTTAAATCTGTGTGTTCTGCAGAAAAGTAACTGATAAAGATGATTTTGTGGCTGATGGGCATTCATAAATTTATGGATTACAAGCCTAGAAGAGACCATTGCACCATCTAGTCTGACCCCCTGCATAACACAGGCCAATGGACTTCCCTGAATTCATTTCTGTTTCATTAAGAGCATGTCTTTTAAAAAAAACATCCAATTTTGATTTAAAGATTTCCAGTGATGGAGAATCCATCACAACCCTTGGCAAATTGTTGCAATGTTTCATTACATGCATTGTTAAAAATTTGCACCTTCATTTATCTAGCTCAGCTCAAGCCATTGGATCTTTTATACCTTTTGGATTGAAGAGCTCTTAGCAAATTTCTGTTGCCCATATAGGTACTTACTGACTGTGATTGAGTCACACGTTCGCCTTCTCTTTGTTAACCTACACAGATTGAGCTCCTTAAGTCTTTCACTATAAGACAGGTTTTGTAACCCTCTAATCATTCTGTGGTTCTTCTCTGTACCGTCTTCAATTTATCAACATCCTTCCTGAACTGTGGACACCAGAACTGGACACAGTATTCCAGTGCCAAATGCAGAGGTTAAATAACCTACTTGATATTCTCCTGTTTTTACATCCATGGATCACATTAGCCCGTTTGGCCACAGCATCGCCGTGGGAAATCATGTTCAGCACATTGGCTACCATGACCCCCAGTCGTTTTCAGAGTCACTGCTTTCCAGCATAGAGGCTCTCATCCTATAAGTATGGCCTACATTCTTTATTCCTGGATGTAGTACTTTCAATTTGGCCACATTAAAACAAACAAGTGTGTGTTTGTGCGTAGATTACCAAGCAATCCAGAGCCCTGTGTATTAGTGACCTGTCGTCTTTGTTATTTACCACTCACCCAGTTTTTGGGTCATCTGAAAATGTTTTCTTCAATCTGATTGACTTTACCCTCAACTGGCAGCATGGATGAGAATACACACCGGATTCCTTCACCTTCGCTCTGTAGCCACTGCTGATTAGTGCCCATGTGGCTGAGCAGCATGGAGACATGGGACTTGGCAACCTTTCTGTGATGTCCTGGAGGCAGGCTCCAAGCAGGCAGCACACCTCCCGGGACATCAGGTCAGGTCAGCAGCCATCTATCTTATATTATCCTATATTAACTATATTACCCTCCTTTCATTCTTTATTAATCCAGTCCCATATCAGTCATTCCCTTCGTTTGCCTTGGATTGACTTGCATCTGGTGTGTCCTTAGAGAGCCTGTTTCTCTCTAGGGAAGTCATGGAAGCTCCTTCACTGGAGGTTTTCAGAAGGAGGCTGGAGAGCCATCTGTCTCGATGGTTCAAACACAACAAACCCTGCATCTTGGCAAGGGGTTAGACTAGATGACCCTTGCAGTCCCTGTTAGCCTTATGGTTCTATGAGCCAATCGTAAGAGCAGTGTAGGTCCTCTCTGCCATTGTGTGAAGTAAACAGATGTGTACAGTTCACATTTTGGAGCAATTAGACAAAATGGATATTGACATGCATTGGAACTGATCTGGACATACAAGCCAATAAGGCTGAAAGACCCTTGAAAGCGCCATAATCACAGAGGCAACCTGATTTTTTTAAGGAGATATCCCGCCCAGTCACTCCTAGTGCCTCCAGAGTGCTAGATGGTGCTCAGTATCTGCTCCTTTTCAAGGAGTGGAGCGTGAAACTGCATGAAAACTGAGCTCTTTGGGAGTATGCCCAGTAAATCCCCCGATGTGCTCAAAGAGAGCAAGTTAATTGCCAGATGAGAAAATGTCAAATATCTAAGGAAGAAGTTTTAATTGGCCACAGCTCATGACTATTGGAAGCCCCCTGGCAGGCAGCTCCATTCTAGGTGTGCTCTAAAGAGAGGAAATGTTCAGCCATCATCCATGTGCCCTTAATATACGTGGTCCTCTGTGCTTTGGTAAATGAATTGGGAGGAACCTTATTCCCAGGTACATTTTTAGTTTCTTAAAAACATGGTCCCTCTACTAGGCTCAGAGCTCTCCTCCCCTCCCTTCCACCCATCTGTGGCAACGAGGGAGGCTTATGCTAGCCATAGAGCTGTGGTAACTCAGTCAGACTGCACAGCCCAGCCCTAGGAGGGCGGATGGAGTGTCCCAAGCACTGTGAGATGCAAAGCACAGATGGGGAGAGCGCCGCATTTCACACCTGCAAAACTGGGGGCTTGTTGCCATTTTAGGCGTTCTGCAGCAAACCAGCCTTTCAGCTTTTCCATTGGCTAGGTCAGGCTACAACAGACCCAGTATCTGTGGCCTTATGCAGCTTGAAAGGTGGCAGATATAGTGTTCTTCATCAGACCTTTAATGGTCCCAAAGGGTATCAGAATGAGTATTATAGCATTTGGATCAAGAAATAGAAAATAGAGAGAGAGCGCCAAATTCTTCTCATTTAAACAGATGCAACTCAGCTAAAGTCAATGTAATTCCACTCATATAACTGACAGCAGAATACAGCCCAGTAATTTATATGTACAGTGAAAACTTGGTCCCACTGGAAATCAGTGACAAAATTCTCATTGACTTTAGTGGGACCAGATTTGAGTTAGAATGATCAGCTGTGTAATAAAAGATCAGTGTCCGTCCTGGTTTTAAAGCATGTATTGCTGATTCGTGTAACAATGGATCAGAGAAATTCCAAATGAAGTCAGTGGGTTTTGCGTGAGTAAGGAGTTCATGACTGCCTAGCCTGTTAAGCCGTGGATACTGCACCTGTCCCAGTTGGACATCTGGCTCTGGTTGGCTTCCATCAGTAAAATATCATCAATCTCATCCTCAATCCGAAACGGATGCTGAGAAATTGGTTCATCTTCAGGGCAGGAGTATGGGCTCATGTAAGGATGCTGCAAACCCATCTCTGCAGTTAATCGATCCCTGGGGTTAAATGTCAGGATCTTCTCCAGAAAATCAATAGCTGTGTACCACAGAGAAACAGGTTCATTAATTCCCCAAAAGCAAAACTGATTTTATTAACAGAGAAACAGGCTCCTGAATCCATAGAGACCCATCTGTTTGATGTTAATCATCATTAAAATAAGAACAGAATTAAAGGTTAAGTCCTATGTACATCTAACACAGAAGCATATTTGTTCTGGATGCTTATGTACCGATCTTACCCTTATTGGGAGTTATGGGCATGCATTGGAACAGTACTGTAGCCTACAGTTTTTAGTTCTTTTAACAAAACACAGGGTATGGCAGAGATAGATCTACATCTCCAAGAGAGAATTGTAGAGTCAAGGCTTTGATCCAGCAGGCAGGTCCTTGTAGCTGAGCACTGATCCAATTTAAGGAGAAGGGGCTAAAATGTTATTGTGGAATACTAACGTCCCAGTCCAGCTCCCACAGAAATCAATGGGACTCTTTATGGGTGATTCTATAAATCATTCAGTGTCTCAGAGTAGGGACATGGCTAGTACGCTGAAACCTGCTTAATTTGGATGTGTGACCAGTACTTTCATGCTTTCAAATCCATTTTATGGACTCACCTCATAGCTGGAAACAGGGACAGCTGTAAACTGTTAAATGTTTATGTGCATTTGAGGCGGAATTAAATTAAAAGTGCTATTTTTGAAGTGATTGGCGTAATCAAGGCTATGAAATAATTCTGCCCATTAACATTTAAAGAATTCTTTGTGCATAATTTTTTTTCCAGAAAATACAGTACAGTGTGACCCTTTCAATGTACCCAAACAAATGTGATGTAAGAGCAGCTATAGTGAGATTAAAGTGCATATGAAATACTATTTAAACATCTATGATTTTTCTGTTTGTTTATGCTTCCTTTGCATAGGGTATGTGAAAACGTCAGCTCCTGTTGTTAAGGACATCTGGTTTACTGGGATGCTTCCCAGGCCATGGCCTTAAAGTCAGATAATAAAAATAGAGGTGTGCGTTATTTTTTCTGTCAGATCATGTTTTTAACCCTAAATCCTGGAAATATTAACTTACTGTACCTGTAACAATGCTGGTAAATATCCCAATTCATCTGGAAAGAAACTGATCTGGAGGCTTCTTTGTGTGCTCACAAGAAGAGTTAACAGTTAATCACAAAGAGGAAGGAAGGGTGATACCTGTTATACCTGTGCATAAATATTAACCAATACCTGGTTGTCTCTCACTGGATGATTTTACTGTTTGCATTAATTAATTATGATGGAATCAATAGTTTTATAAGGTCATTGGCTTGCAACAAGGATCATGGTGAAACAATTCACTCAGAGTTCAAGTCATTTGGGCAAGAAAACGTCAGTAAATTATGTAAGCATGGCAAGTGACATTCCTTCCCACAAATCATCAGAGAGAATAAATCCCTTCAGTACTTAATGTTTGGAATCTGACTCAGGCTTGAGATAATGAGGGCTGATGGGTATCACTGTTGATAAGGACCAATAATGGCCTACTCTAATTAAGAGTCACACTGATCTACACGCCTAGGTCTCTGTTTTGACTCTTTACCCACATAAAAGCAATTTTTTCCTTGTAGATCTTCTGTATGGAAAGCCAGCCACACTGACAGCCCAGGATTCAGAGCAAAGAGAACAGAGAAAACACACTGCCACATGGCAGCACCTGAGCAGGCTTGGCCAGCCATGGATTTCAAATAAGAGCCATGGGAGTTCCCTTCTTTTTCACCATGCAAGGGAACAGCACAAATATGAATGCCGAGCCCGTGACTTGGCATTCAGAAGCATAGAGGCAGCCTTGGCATCTGCTCCCTGCGATGCTCTTGAAATTGCCCTGCCACCCCCGACCAATTAAAAACCTGCTGCAGAGTACCAGTGAAATGCTCAAGCCAGGGTCCAAAGGCTCATTGCTTGTAGCACTCAGGCACGGAGACAGAAGTCAGTTTTCCCTGGCCCCTTGACCACAGAAGGGAACGATTGTGCTGGAAGCGATTGAAGTGCTACCAGTCATTCCAGGAGGGAAAGTCTTGAAGGTAAATACACCTTCTGCCCCAATCCCACCAAAAAAAAACCCAACAACAACAGCCAGGAGTTTGGGGAAAGTCCTGCCTTGGGATACTGTAGAGGGGTGTCAGGGATCTCAGATCTACATGGAAGATGTCCTCAATATTATTGCCCACAAACCTGGAGCAATTCCCCAGCATAACACTGATCCAGGTAGCATTAACTTAAGACATTTCCCCATGCCCTGATGTGATTCCTTCCTTATGATGGGGCTGGGAGCCTACTGGCCCGGGGGACACCATAGGGCCTAGTTGCTGACGGGGTGAGTGGGGCAAGATGAATCATGGAGGGAATTCTTCCTGGAGAGAGCAGCTCTCCAGTGGTGTTGTGTTTGAGCTTGGGGGATGGGTTCCTCTTGTATAGGCCACTGGGGGAGATCTGGTCTTAAAATCGGGAGGATGAGAGAAACCTGATCAAAATGTGACTTAAAGCTACGGTACCTTCGCCGTTCACTTCCGGGAGCAGTTTGCGTAAAGGTTTCTTCACTTCCCAGGTGCTGTTGATGAAAGTTGGCATCACTTTGAGCAGCTCCTCTTTGTCCTCTTCATGGACAACGGGGATCGTCTCCAGAATGAGCTGCATCTGTTCCAGCTCATGATTCCCTGTATGAGCAAACAACAGGCTGTCAGCGCTAGTGAGATTTTTTTTCATCGTTGGGTGCCTCTATGTTGTTGTGGTTTTGGTTTGGAGTTTTTGAAGACAGAGGATTTTTTCCCACTTCTTTTTTTAACCTTAGGAAAATCAAGAATATAAAGTCTTGAATTCATTGGGTATTTTCCCCCTAAAAGTCTGTGCTGTGTCTGTTGAATAGTTAAATAGAGGAGGACTTCACTCCCCTGACCCATTGACCTGGCACCTTCCATATGCTCTATATCCACTAAACAAAACAAGAGTGGTCAAACTCGGCTTTGGCACCTCCCTTTTGTTCTTGAAGAGGATGGGCCAATGACGCAGGCCAGGCCTACTCTGGAAAAGGCTGCCAGCTTAGCTATGCCAGCAAACCCTCCTAGTGGAGATGCAGTTTATATGGGCAAAAAAGTCCTTTTGCTAGTATAGCTTATATCAGAAATAAACGATACCAATAAAAGCACAGTAGTGCAGATATGTGTCTACACTAGGGCTTCTGGACGACATAGAAACATCACACACACAAAAATCACACCCCATATCACATTGCTATGACAGCAAAAGTTACTAGCGTGGACCTGGCCTTAGGCAAATCCCTAGAGGAGGCAGCATAATGACCTGTGGGGTTTCACACTGGGATGCCTAGGGAGCCCACCGGGGGGTGCCATGCTTCTCTTTCTATGTGCAGGTCTGGAACTGGGGAGCGGGGCTGAGTTGTTTGGAAAAACTCCTGATTTAAAGCTTCAGTTCTGGAGATCGGTGGACAGGAAACTGATTCTTGATAAGAAATATGTATACGGGCAGTGTGGCTTTACCCCGTGATTTACAAACACGGGGCCAGATTACTCACTGCCCAGGCAGGATAAGAGGAAAGAAGCTCCTTCCCTTGTGCTCCCACATTGTACCTGCTGCTGTGCTTCCCCAAGTGTAAGGACTGCTTCCTCCTCGCACCCCAGGTCACCCCAATGAGTATGGTGAGTGCACGGGCAGAGGGGGCGGTTCTGGAGCTCTCGCAGTGCCTCAGCTATGACATCAGGAGAGAAAGGAAATGAGGCTGGACTGATTTTATACCCTAATGTAACCTCTATCATTAGCACACTGTATCTAGTGCAGAGGCCGGCAACGCCTCATAGAAACCAGGGCAGGGGCGGGGGGGGAGACTGGTCCACAGTACCAACAGGACAAATGGCCTTTGCTGTCGCATTTGACTGTACCCAATTGCCATGTTATGTCTCTGATTTGGCAGCCTTGCAGAATCTTTGCTAATTAAATGTCCCCCTGGCCTCGTTTTAAATTCTCATGCAAAGGAACAAACTGACACAGTCCATCACGGTGGGGCTAAATGTCAGCTGCAGGCTGGTAGCTGCTCAGAAACTAGCAATGAGAACGCCCAGTGAACCTACAGCCCTGCCTGAACTCCCCATCTGTCTTTTCCAGAAATCACTTCAACAGCCAGGTATTAAAAAATCCTCTTAGCATTTGCAGACCCGGGCTTTTAGCCAGCGTTTTGGCCTCACATGGGCTTTTTCAGGCCAGTGTTTTCTTGAGTACAGTTAAAGGTGACATCCTATGATTATTTATTTCTATAGCAGTAGCACTTAAGGGCTGCAAGACATCAGGCACTGCCTAAGGTTAGGCTCCTAACTCTGTACTTAGGAATTTAAATAAAAGAGGCCCGAATTCCAAGGTCCTCAGTGGGTTTTCTGGGTGCTCCGAAGGAGAGGCCTCTTATTTAAACAGACATACTGGACAAATCACACCTCCCACCTGGAACAATCTGTTCTGTTTAGCAGGGCACAGCTAGACTATATGATAGTTTAGAGTGGGTGATAAAGAATCAACTGCACTCAACTGAAACTTTGGGTAGTGTCTTAGCTGCCACCAGTGGGATTTCAGTAAGGCCAGGGGCCAACGCTCCTACTCTTATAAAAAGTGCTGTGAAATCTTTAATGATCCTCTAAAATATATGGGTGACCGCTACAGTATTACAATCTGAAGAATGTCTGGCTTACCTCCATGTGGCTGTTCTCTTTACACTATCCCAGTGCTGGTGCATTATCTGAAATGACTAGCCCAGTCCACACATGACCACTATGACAGCTAGGATATTTGTCTCAGTGTTCCCCCATCTGTTATATCCATTTGTTGTCTCTTGTGTTATGCTTAGAGTGTAAGCTCCTCTGAGCAGGGACTGTCTTTTTGTTGTGTGTTTGCACAGTGCCTAGCACAATGGTCTAGGAGTGTCCCCTAGATGCTAACACAATACAAATAATATTTAATAGGATAATAGTGGAAAAAATTTCAGTCACTGTAAAATCACATTTTTGCTTTGCCCATATTCACACTCCCTTTGTGTTCATTTCTCACAAACATTCAGTGCAGCAGAGTTTTCTTGGCATAAATGTTTGTGAAAGCGAATTTCAGAGGCCAAGAATATCCATACACATGAAAGGGAATTTTGCGTGCATCAGTATTTGCTCTAGAAATACTTGAGCACTCATCCGAGCAGGGACCAGAAACGCTATCCTGTGACTTAGCTGACAATTCGCAGTAAAGCAACACAGCTGGAACAACAGAGAGAAGGGAACTGTTTTCAAACAATCAGCAATGTTTAAAAAAATGCCATCACATAACAAATTCAAAGGAACCAAGATTGGCTCATGATAGTCTGTGACCAGAAAAAGAGGCTGAATTTTTCAAACAAGTCTTCATTACAAATTACTTGGCTCTAGAGACTAACATTCAGATCTGGTTCCACCATTCCTTCTCAGCTGAGCTCAACAATTGCAGTTTTCTAACGGCAATCTATTTAGCAATCTATCTATTAAGAGCAAATAAAGGCCAGTTTTGGTGCTTGGAGATTGGTGCTTGGAGACTGTACTAAAATATTCTTTTTCTTGAAGCATGCACAGGCTGATATAAGAAAAGATCAACACAGTGAGAATTTCTATAAAGAAGACAAACAAACGTATTAAAGCTTCACAGACAGCACAGGCAAAGATTAGCACTGCCAAGGGAAGAAGTTTATCAGTACAAGCAGTTTTCAGATGTTCTCAGTGGATAAAATGGACTCCAGTGCAGAGAGGGCTGGAACAAGGCCCTATGCACCATTTAAACTTCAATTAAATCCTTGATGTGGGATTTGAGTTGCTCAGTTGCTTATTGATAGGTAATGCACAGGAGCTTTTGTTGACTCTCTGCACTAGGATGAATTTCACCTTTGGGTGAATTTTGCTATATTCTTAGCTTTACTTTGCACGGGGCCAGCACTACCAAAGTCACTCAACCCCGGTCTACTCTAAAGAGTTAGGTTGACAAAAGGCAGCTTACATCAACCTAACTCTCTAAGTGTCTACACTAAAATGCAGCTCCCACTGATGTCACTCGCCCATTACACCGACTTAATAACTCCACCTCCGTGAGAGGCGTAGCGCTTAGGCCGTTGTAGTTAGGTCAACATAGCATCAGTGTAGACCAGGATTGGCAACCTTTGGCACGTGGCCCGTCAGGAAAAGCCACTGGTGGGCCAGGATGGTTTGTTTACGTGCAACGTCCACAGGTTCAGCCGATTGCAGGCCAATGGGGGCTGCGGGAAGTGGCAGCCAGCACATCCTTCAGCCCGGGCCGCTTCCCGCAGTCCCCATTGGCCTGGAATGGTGAACCGCGGCCAGTGGGAGCTGCGATTGGCTGAACCTGCGAACACTGCAGCTAAACAAACTGTCCCGGCCCGCCAGCGGATTTCCCTGACGGGCCGCGTGCCAAAGATTGCCGATCCGTGGTGTAGACACTGCGTTGCTGACATCGACTGTTGCTGCCTTTCAAAAGCTGTCCCACAGTGCCCCATACTGACAGTTAAATTGATGCAAGTGCTCCTGGGGAGGATGCACTCCGCCGATACAAGGAGCATAGCGTGGAGATGCAAAAGCGATTTAATTACTGCGGTGGCTATAAGTTGATGTAACTTAGGCCGAGTTAATTTTGTAGTGTAGACTTGCTCTTAGACTACTCACCGCATAAAGTTAAGGACATGTGCAAAATTTTTCAGGTTTGGGACCTAAATGAAATGGTTGCCATGTATCAATAGAACTGTCAAAGATACCTCTTTTAATATTGGTACGTTTCTCCATTGCGTAAAATCCTGAGATTTAGCAAACGATGTATTTGTCCAGATATTACTAAATTTCCATTCGGGGTGATTATCGATCAGTGGCAAGAAGTAAATGGTGGAGGAGTTAGAATGGATCCAGAGTTCACTGTGTCATCAGCTCTTAATGGAGCAAGTCTGGGGCAAAGTCAATATTTTACCTGTTAATTCTATTCTTTATCGAATATTGAATTTGGACCAAGAGTTCCCATGACGGTTTTCACTTCCTTATGTGTACCGAGAAGCAGCACTGCATAAATACTGAGCTCTACTATCAGCCTTCTGTCTGCCTGAATCTCGGATTATAAACATCCCTCACTAGTGCTAAGCCTATCCGCTAAGATCAGCTGCATGTCTATAGCTGATCAACAAGAGGAGACTTTTGTACTACAAAGTTCCTTTACGGTTGAATGATTTTTTTTCAACCTGCTTTGCCAATACACAGTGGGCTACAAAGCTACAGCAAGAGTAATGAGCATTTATCTGTGAAATATTTACAGGCCAGCAGTTCTGAGCATGCTGCTAGTGATGGCCAAGTGAGATAGAGCGATCCAGCCCAGAATGTGGCTACTGCAGGAGAGTTTGCTGGAATCTCATCAGTTTTGTTCTAAATTATTAACACTGCTGCCAAACTCACATCTATGTGCATTATTATTTTAGTAGCTGAAATTACCTGCCTTTATTAACCAGGGATGCCTGACAGAGACATCATTTACAGGGGACAATCACCTCTCTGAGACAGAACGTAAGGAACCCATGACAACAAACGACAGACACCATAATCGCCAGCTGAACTACCGAACTGCAGCCTCAGTGACAGAAACTAGGACTTGCAGCTCCAAAACAAACTGGCACCTTCCACTTCAGTCACAGGAGAAAGTCTATCAGTTACAGCAGCATCGGTGCTTACCCTGTGAGCATCAGTCACTAGCGGAAAACACAGGGTCAGATTCTGCTGTCAGTTACCCTGTGTAAATCCAGAGTAACTCCCACTCCCAGTCAGTGAAATCAATGCAGATTTACAGCAGTGTAAATCAGATCAGATTCTGGCCCACTGTCACAAACACTTAAACATGCCAGACAATCCAGCTGGAAGAGGGCACTACACACTCAGTGCACATGGTGCCTGCCCCGTCTGTGGGTGCTTGGGGAAGGAGGAGACAGGGCCTGGCAGAATTATAATCCCTGGGTTTAGGGGACAGCAGTGACTCTTCTAGACCTTTTCTGCAGGGGACGGGTCACACAGAGTGTGAAAGGGGCAGGGAGGACGACCAGTGGGTAGATGGAACCATGCCTCCACCCCCAGGAACCAGCAGGTGCAGTGCGAATGGCATGCAGGTGGGAGGATAGGCTGTGCCCTAGAAATGGGTATGGCAGTGGATGGGCTCCCTCTGCGTGCTGGGGAGTTCAAGGGGGTCTTTTTTCTCCCCAGTGTATAATACCTCCCAGGGGGCTCTCTCTGGAGCAATGCATCATCACGCCGCGCCCCCGCACCCCAACGTTCTGCCTACTGGCCTGATAGAGCCCTTACCCAGCATGTAACAATGGATTTAAATGGACATTCCAAAAGGCAGTGATTAAATTAGTGCTGATGGTCATCATCCCCCCCAATACACACCATCAGTAGGGACTCATATAAAGATATTTCAGATTTGGGGGTGAGAAGAGAAAGAAACAGCCTAATTTAAATGACAGAGAGACCTATTCTTAGGCCCTCCTGCAGCGTTCTGCTACAGTGATGCTCCCCTAATCTCCATTCAGCTGCAAATGAATACTTTCTCCTATAGAAAAGCGATGTTTTGGACATTTAGAGATTTGCATAGCGACTCCAGGTGAAGCTAAAGGAGAATAACAGAAAACAAACGGTTTGTTGTTAGGCTAAATCCCTAAGTGGGATGCAAATTACAAGTCGTTAAAAATCAAAAGGTCTTAATGGTTATTCTTATTTCACCGAGATCCGGCCACTGTTTGCTGAATGTGTCCAACATGAGGGAAAGGCATATATCCATCCACACAAAAGCTGCTAACTGAAACCCAAAATAGCTAATGCTAAGACAAGCCTCTCTATCTGTTTATCCTGGATTTATATAACTGGTCTGGCGATTGTGAGTGCATTATTTATGAAAGACAAGAGAGGAACTAAAGATACTATGTAAATTTTGTTATCTAGAGTATCAGGAGTTGAACGTCATGCCATATCTCTTTGGAAAGGTGACTTCCCCTTAGACTTGCAAACAGGTCTAGGATTTGGAGTCAGGACTTCAGTCTCAGGATAATTAAACTTTTCAAATGGATCCCTGCACTATGTTAAAAATGAGAGAAATGTGTCAGAGAAATCCCCCGTTGGCAGTGTTGTTGTAGCCGTGTTGGTCCCAGGATATGAGAGAGACAAGGTGGGTGAGGTAATATATTTTATTGAACCAACTTCTGCTGGTGAGAAAGACAAGAGCGCTTCTTCGGGTGTGTGTAAGCTCAAAGCTTGTCTCTCTCACCAAAGGACATATATCCAATAAAAGATATTACCTCACCCACCTTGTCTATTACTCCAGTTTACAAGATTGTCTTGATCTTCTTGTATGATATTCCGGTCTTCCTCTGTATTGGCAATACCTCCCTACTATGTTTCATCTGCAAATGTTATTAGCACACTCCCACTTTTTGTGCCAAGGTCAGTAATAAAGATGTTACATAAGATTGGCCCCAAGACTGATCCCTGAGGAACTTCATCTTTCAGCATGACCTGTTGTAGTCTCCCCTTTAACCAATTCCTTATTCACCTTGCAATTCTCAAATTAATTTCAATCTTAACTAATAATTTCTCATGTAGAACTGTATCAAATACCTTTCTGAAATCCAGGGGGACAAGATCTCCTGCATTTTCTTTGTCTAAAAAATCAGTTCTCTCTTCAAAGAAGGAGATCATCTGGCATGATCTATCTTTTGTAAAACCATGTTGTATTTTATCCCAATTACCGTTAACCTCTATTTCCTTAACTACTTTCTCTTTCAAAATTAGTTCCAAGACCTTGCATACTAACAAACTAACAGGCCGGTCATTTCCCGGATCATCCCCGCCCCCCACTTATTAAAAATAGGAACTATCTTAGCAATTCTCCAGTCTTAGGGTATGACCCCCGAATTTACAGATTCATTAAAAACCCTTGCTATTGGGCTTGCAATTTTATGTGTCAGTTCCTTTAGCAGTTTGGGATGGAGATTGTCCAGGCCTCCCGATTTAATCCCACTGATCTGTTTGAGTTTGACTTCCACCTCGGATGTGGTAATTTCTACCTCCATATCCTCATTGCCATTAGCCACTCTGCCACTACCCCTAAGCTCTTCATTAGCCTCATTAAAAAGTAAGGCAAAGTATTAGTTTAGGTGTTGTGCCATGCCTAGATTATCATTAATCTCCACCCCATCCTCAGTGTTTAGCAGTCCCACTTCTTGTTTTCTTCTTATTTATATGGCTATAGAACATTTTACTATTGGTTTTAATTCCCTTTGCAAGGTCCAACTCTGCTTGGTTTTTGGCAGTTCACACTTTATCCAGGCACTTTCTGACTTCCAAGAGATAGCCTACAAGGAATGGAAAAAGGGAGGGATCAGCAAGGAAAGCTTTCTGCTTTCTCTTAATCACCTGTTTGAGATGCTTTTTCACCCAGCTTGGTATGCAACCCTTCCCTATGAATTTTTCCCCTTGCTCGGGATGCAGGCTTGAGCTAGCTTCTGCAACTTCGACTTAAAGTAATTCTAAGCCTCCTCCACATTCAGACCCTTCAGTTCTTCAGTCTAGTCCATTTCCCTAACTAATTCTCTTAATTTTTTAGAGTTAGCTCTTTTGAAATCAAGGACCCTAGTTGCAGATCTATTTTTGTTTATCCTTCCATTTAGTTTAAACTGAATTAACCCATGATCATTTGAACCAAGGTTGTCCTCTACAACCAGTTCTGCAATACGGCCCTCGCTATTAGAAAGTGAATCCACAGACCATAACACACAGAAAAATTAAAAAGAGACAAAATACTCGTGACATCGGAGATATCATGAAGCAAAAGTGGAGTGGGAGGTGGTGATACTTTTTGCCACCTGATATTACACGATCACAGTACTTCCTCCTTTAATTTTTCACTCTCAATTTCATGTAGCTTTTACTTGTAAATTCATATATCTATATGAAGGACAGGTCCCATGGGCCTGGCATAAGTGGGTGCAGCTCTTTCGACTTCAGTGGAATTGCACTCAATGACCTCAGCTCTGACTTCAGCCCTAGAACGCTGGCACATAAAATATGCTGCATTGTTGGATCCTGCGATTCAATCACAGATTCCTCCTCTTGTTCACAGGAGGGAACCAATCTCACGTCCAAAAATATGTTTGTATCAGCAAAGCGATGAAACACATTCTGCATCCCCGCTGGAGCTCCCCTGGAGCGTCGCTGGGTGGAGCAGCATCGCCTCATCTTGACCTAACACACTGCGCTGTTTTTTTAATTATCAAATTTACTGTAAGTTTGCTGTGCTGGGTTGGCTGAGAACGAGCTGAGAAAGTGTCAACTTGTTTGCGCCTCTGAATCCAAACCAAATGAATGGTGAATCCTTCTCACCAAAAATGGACTAAGCTATTGTTGTAAACAGCTAACCTCAGGGAGTGGATGGCTCGGGAGTTAGTGATGGCCTTTAGAGCTTTTGCCTACCACTTCAAATCCAGAAAAGGTCACTAGTGATAGATGTTCAGTGGCTTCTGTGAAGCACAAGCTGGTGGGTCTGTCCTATTCTTAGTGGACACACAATACCTCCCCTCACAAAGGGCATACTTGTTGGCAGTGCCCCAAGAGGCAGAATACCGATGGAGGCATGTCGGCAGCATGTGGCAGAGGGGGAAGCTTGCAGTGCTCCTTCCTTTGCTATTTTTATTCATGAAATTGTACCACCACATTCAGGGAGGCAGTGTGACCTAGTGGCTAGAGCAATCAGGCGACCTTGGTTCTATTCCTGGTTGTGCCACTGGCCTGCTGGGTGACTCTGGGGAAATCATTTCCCCACTCTGTGTCTCAGTTTTCCCCACCTGAAAAATGGGGATAATGATACTGACTTCCTTTGCAAAGCACATTGAGTTCTACCGATGAAAAGCCCTGTGTTTGTATTATAGTATAGAATGATTCATGATATGCTTTTGCATTTCAAGCATTTTCTCTTAGGGGGACTGGAGAGAACAGGATTCATGTTAGTTGCTGGGCTGTGAATTCTGTTCTCAAGGTAAAAACAATAAATCTGATTCTGGTGGTATTACAGATTACCAAAACTTCAATTTTCTGAGCTATTTTGCTATACTCAGTGCCCTTTGATGTATCTGTAGCCTTCTCATTTATTTTCATCCTCTGTCTCTCACTCCCCTCCCCCCATCTACTGTACAAATAGGCACAGAGGACAAAGGTCTAACAACAGACCCTAGTTTAAGAGCTGTTGTTTCCAATAATTGATCATCATTATTCATCTAAATTGTTTAAGCATCCCAGTCTATTGAGCTAATGATATTGATTCGTGCTAAGCACCCAACTTAAACTATATCACTGAAGCATGTACAAAAACCAATTAACCCAGTAGAATGTAATTATAAAGAGGTTTACAATGGTCTCTGTGAGCAAAATCATGCAATTGTCTCTTATGGCCAGAGACAATTGCAGAAACATGCTATGTAAGCTCAGAGCGACAGGGTCAGAGACCATATGGGCACTGTGTTTGTGCAGCAGGGATGGAGAAGCTAACCTGAGCTGCTGTGCTGCCTGTGTACGCACACAACCTGACCTGCAAACAGGTGTAAACCAGACTGCTGGTCAAATCTCTGATTTAAAAACAGACTTGTAAAGAGAGAGCTGGGGGAGATTCTCAATTGTAGACAGAAGCCTGCCCTTCTCTTTATACTGAGAGTTGTGTGTCCATGTAGAGAGGATCCCTCTCCTGAAGCGGTCCTTAAGGGCTGAGCACAAAGGCCTGGGTAGGTGTGATCTCTGTGCCATACCGTGGCTCTGTAATCAGGGGAGCAGGGAGAGATGCCATGTCCACAGCCACAGAAATATTTTTAGAGTGGCAGAAACTGAAGATCAATAAGAGGTAGTGGTGCTAGGTTGCCTGGTCCCCACTGCTGTCAGAGCAGGAGTATTACAGATATATGCACACACACTATGCTTGGTCAGGTTTGAGTGATTCACACAACTGGGTTTTCATCAATCCTCCCCCTGGGATGCTGTTGCACAGTATCATGTGTCTCAGACCTGGCCTGCACACAGCTTTTGTACCAGCATAACTAAGCTGAGTAAGGATGCAATTTTTTACTCGATATAGTTATGCTGGTACAATCCTAGTAAAAAAGTGCCTGATACTGGTATAGTTTATGATTCTTCCCATACAAGAATAGGTACACGAGTAACTTCACTTATACTGATATAACTGTATCCATACTATAGGGGTTGTACTACATTAACTAGCCTCGTACAGTTAACATGGTACAACTTTTGTGTGTAGATACAGCCACAGTCGGGAAAGTTTTCTTCGTATGTAGCCTAAATTTTAACTTTTTAAGATGTCATCCTATTACCACTAGCTAGTAGAAAAGCCTTACAGGAGATGGAGCATAGACTAGGGGTTAACCTACAAATCTGATAGGTTGTGTCTGTGTCTACCACCGATTTTGTACAGGTCACTACACACCTCTCTATGCTTCAGCTTCCCCTCCTGTAAAACGGGAAGAGTAATACTTACCTTACAGGGTGTTATAGGGCTTAATTCATTCATGTTTTGAAAATACTTTGAGATCCCCTGATAAAAGGTGTATAGAGATGCTAAGTACAGTACTACTCTTAGGAAAAAACAAAACAAAGGGACAGGTGTTTCTTGCCATTTTAATTTTGATCTTCACCTTTATATTAGCATTATGGGGTCTACTAAGGAGTCATAAAATGGTGAAAATCAGAAAAACAAGGAGCCAAATACAGTTTTAAAGTTTTGTCTAATCTGGTTTATGCCAAATCCTGCTGTCTTGGACTATAATCTGGTTTGGGTTCTAAAAAAACAAAGTAGGTTTCAGGTTTTGCGGAGCAGTATTTCTGAAGGTACGTGTACACAGCAGTTGGAGGATACTTCCCAGCACAGGTAGTCAGAGATGCGCTAGCTCTGCTTGAACTAGGGCCTAAATGGCGACACAGGGAGCGACTCGGGATAGCCACCCAAGGACGTACCCAGATGATCAGGAGGGTTACTCAGGCAATTACCCTTAGCTGTCACCTATGCCATCATGACTACACTGCTATCTAGAGAACTTACAGGGGAGAGAGAGAGAAAGAAACAGAGAGAGACACACATACACAAAGACAAGGGCAATTTTAACAATCTCTTCTAAGCAACACTGAATGCTTAATTGTAGCTTTTACAAGAGAAATATGGAAGTTGAAAGCTTTGGTCCTTGACTGAGATAAAATAAAAGGGATGAAGAGATCCAGAGAGTGGCTGCAGACCAAGAGTCACACGGCTGCAGCACACTGCGGTGCACTGAAATATTTTTAAAGAAAGGGTTGTTCTACATTATTAATGGATCTGATGATTTATTTAGAAAAATCTGCGCTTGGCTGCTTATGAATGCATTAAACTCCTCCTGTCTTTCCAAATAATAATAGGCAGTGATAATGATAGAGAAGGAAGACTATTAAATACCCCAGGAAGGAAGATGGGCATTTTTGATCACTTCAGAGTATCCACTTCATTATTGAAAAAACTACTGAATGTCTCAGCTTCATATAGTGCTTAAGGGCCCAACCAGTATTTAGCAGGTGATATGGCCCCCGCTTCTTACGGTAACAGTTTAGCAAATACCTTGGATAAAGATTTTCTTGAGAACATCAGGATATCTTCCAGGCTTTTACTGCTAAAATATTGTAGATTTCTATCTGGCGCTACAAAACAATGATCCTTTTTTATTATAGGAACATAGAAGCAAAAGGGACTTCCAGGGTCAAGAAATGCAGTCATATCATATGATCAATCAAATGCACCTTTAGAGTTCTAGTAACTACCCCTTCCATGCAGAGTTCAGCAGCCATTTTGTTCTCAGGTCTGGTTCTAGCCTGTACTAGCAGAGAAACATGCATATTGCACAGTAGCCACTGAAGTCAGTGGATACCAAGCCCTGCTCTGTGACAGGGGCATTGACAAGACTTTCCATAGTGACTAGTGGTTTTCAGTGCCTCTATCTGTGAGTGCCCAACTTAAATTACCTTAAAGGAGCTTGCTTAGGCTTAGCACTTTCGAAAAATCAGGCCTCCATAAGGTGTGTCAAGGTAAGCACCCAAAATCTTCAGTCGCTTGTAAAAATCTTGGCCATTTCTAACCTTTTCTAAACCTGATCCACTTCCACAGAGACTAGCCTCACGCCTTATAGATTCATAGATTCAAGGACTGGAAGGGACCTCGAGAGGTCATCGAGTCCAGTCCCCTGCCCGCATGGCAGGACCAAATACTGTCTAGACCATCCCTGATAGACATTTATCTAACCTGCTCTTAAATATCTCCAGAGATGGAGATTCCACAACCTCCCTAGGCAATTTATTCCGGTGTTTAACCACCCTGACAGTTAGGAACTTTTTCCTAATGTCCAACCTAAACCTCCCTTGCTGCAGTTTAAGCCCATTGCTTCTTGTTCTATCCTTAGAGGCTAAGGTGAACAAGTTTTCTCCCTCCTCCTTATGACACCCTTTTAGATACCTGAAAACTGCTATCATGTCCCCTGTCAGTCTTCTCTTTTCCAAACTAAACAAACCCAATTCTTTCAGCCTTCCTTCATAGGTCATGTTCTCAAGACCTTTAATCATTCTTGTTGCTCTTCTCTGGACCCTCTCCAATTTCTCCACATCTTTCTTGAAATGCGGTGCCCAGAACTGGACACAATACTCCAGCTGAGGCCTAACCAGAGCAGAGTAGAGCGGAAGAATGACTTCTCGTGTTTCGCTCACAACACACCTGTTAATGCATCCCAGAATCATGTTTGCTTTTTTTGCAACAGCATCACACTGTTGACTCATATTTAGCTTGTGGTCCACTATAACCCCTAGATCCCTTTCTGTCGTACTCCTTCCTAGACAGTCTATTCCCATTCTGTATGTGTGAAACTGATTTTTCCTTCCTAAGTGGAGCACTTTGCATTTGTCTTTGTTAAACTTCATCCTGCTTACCTCAGACCATTTCTCCAATTTGTCCAGATCATTTTGAATTATGACCCTGTCCTCCAAAGCAGTTGCAATCCCTCCCAGTTTGGTATCATCTGCAAACTTAATAAGCGTACTTTCTATGCCAATATCTAAGTCGTTAATGAAGATATTGAACAGAGCCGGTCCCAAAACAGACCCCTGCAGAACCCCACTCGTTATACCTTTCCAGCAGGATTGGGAACCATTAATAACAACTCTCTGAATACGGTTATCCAGCCAGTTATGCACCCACCTTAAAGTAGCCCCATCTAAATTGTATTTGCCTAGTTTATCAATAAGAATATCACGCGAGACCGTATCAAATGCCTTACTAAAGTCTAGGTATACCACATCCACCGCTTCTCCCTTATCCACAAGGCTCGTTATCTTATCAAAGAAAACTATCAGATTGGTTTGACATGATTCGTTCTTTACAAATCCATGCTGACTATTCCCTATCACCTTACCACCTTCCAAGTGTTTGCAGATGATTTCCTTAATTACTTGCTCCATTATCTACCCTGGCACAGAAGTTAAACTAACTGGTCTGTAGTTTCCTGGGTTGTTTTTAATTTCCCTTTTTATAGATGGGCACTATATTTGCCCTTTTCCAGTCTTCTGGAATCTCTCCCGTCTCCCATGATTTTCCAAAGATAATAGCTAGAGGTCAATAGCTATTAGCTCCTTGAGTATTCTAGGATGCATTTCATCAGGCCCTGGTGACTTGCAGGCATCTAACTTTTCTAAGTGATTTTTAACTTGTTCTCTTTTTATTTTATCTGCTAAACCTACCCCCTTCCCATTAGCATTCACTAGGTTAGGCATTCCTTATTCTTTGTTTTTGTTTTCCCTAATTAACAAGAACTCGTTTTAGAGCGGACATGCATGTTTTGTAGTTAGTGGGGGGAGGGATAGCTCAGTGGTTTAAGTATTGGCCTGCTAAACCCAGGGTTGTGAGTGCAATCCTTGAGGGGACCACTTAGGGATCTGGGGCAAAATCAGTACTTGGTCCTGCTAGTGAAGGCAGGGGACTGGACTCGACAACCTTTCAGGGTCCCTGCCAGTTCTATGAGATAGGTATATCTCCATATATTATTTTATTATACAGAACTCTCGCTAGCATAAACACAGCAAATGCCAGAGTCTGAAAGGAAGCAAAACTCTATCCTGAACTTCCGATGTGCTCACTAATAGCCTGCATTCTCTTCCATGCAGCTTAAAACAATTTCAGACTTGTTTTGTGATCACACTTTTATTTTTTGCCCAGCTTCTCAGTAACTACACTCTCTTTTGCTATGTTTTTATTGTTTCATTTTTTATTTCATGCTTCTTTCTCTATTACTTGCTGATATAACTTGTCAAACTCCCAAACAGCTATGGGCAAAGCTGTGAAAGGCAACCAAAATCATGCCTGCAAGATTTGGGGGCAAGTTCATTTACAAGCCTCCATTGATACATGCCACGCAGGTGCCCTTTCAGTGCATTTCCAGAAGTGTGACCCCTGAGGAGTAGCGGTCACCTCCACAATGTGTAGCAAAAAACCAAAATGATGTCAATTTTTCATCTTGCCTTCCATTATAGTCAACACAGCCGGCCTGTTTCTGAGCTTTCTTTCACAGGTGTTAATCAGAAGGTAACACCATTGGAGCTAATGGAGGTACGGCAATATGAATACAGAATCACACTTCATATCTACTGAACACTAAAGCAGATTTTCCCAGTGAGCAGCAGGACCCAGTCTTGCAAAGGCGCATGCATGTGTTTACACAACGGCAGTATTACCCTTTGACTTAAATGGAACTACTCACAGTACAGGTGTATAAGTCTCTGCAGGACTGGATCTAAGATATTTTATAGGAGACAGTTTTTAGATTTAGGGGTTTTTACAGCTGGTTTTCAAGAATATTGTAGAAACAGTCATTGCAGGGTGACAGGATTCTGGCAGAAGAGCAGCAGGCACCAATCAGCATACAGCGAACTTCATGTCCTTTCCAAAGTGAAATGTTATTAGTGGAAATTTTGTAGCATACGTTGGATGTTCTCTCTCACAGCAGAGGAAAAGATCTTTAAGATACTGACCACAATTCAAATCCACCACAGAGCATAAACCTCTTGGATAGGGTCATGTCATCTTATGCGTCTGTACTAGAGTTGATCAAAACTTTTCATCAATTTTTTTTTTCAAACTAGAAATTTTTGCAAGAAATCTCCATTTTTATTGAAAACCCAAGCCTAAAAAGTTTTCAGTTTTTAGAGTTTGATCAAAAATCTGAAAAATTCTGATAGATCTAAATCTATAGATAGATTTACATTACAAAACTGAAAACTTTTCATTTTCATTTAATTGTTTATGTGGAAAATAAAATCCATTTCCTGCTCAGCTCTAGTTTGTGCGGGTCCTTGAACAGCGAGGCCCTGATCCTAAGTGCAGTCTCTATGCACTGCAGTAATAAAAATGTTTAATGATAATAACACGTTCTGTGGCCAGTTCAGTTCCCCGGGGATACAGATGTAACAAAAGCCACCATCACAAGCAGCAGAGTTGTAGGCAGGGTTACTAGGGACTGAACGGAAATGAAGACAGTGAACTATCTTCTTACTCTTCGGGCCTATCTACTGTAGGGGAATTTGCACTAATGTATCAGAGGGGTAGCCGTGTTAGTCTGAATCTGTAAAAAGCAACAGAGGGTCCTGTGGCACCTTTGAGACTAACAGAAGTACTGGGAGCATAAGCTTTCGTGGGTAAGAACCTCACTTCTGCAGATGCAGAAGTGAGG